>NC_136513.1:44130272-44267772 GCF_053919585.1 Euprymna scolopes
CATTCCAATTCAACCAGAATTTGCCCCCATACTTACAAAACTGTTTAAGCGTTGTCTTAAGGAGCATTGCCTCCCAACACCCTGGAAAACCTCATCAGTATGCCCTGGATTTAAGAATTCAGGGTACAAGTCATCTCCCTCTCAGTACAGACCAATAAGTCACCTGTGTGTCATGAGTAAGTTGCTGGAATCCATATTAAATAAAGAAGTAGTCGACCACCTCAGCAGAAATAACCTTCTTAGTGACATGCAATATGGTTTCCGTTCTGCTAGATCTACAGCAGATGTGCTAACAGTTATATCTCATAGGATTAGCGAATCTCTCGACAAAGGCTTTCTGTCTAGGGCAATTGCTTATGACATACCAAAGGCCTTTAATAGAGTATGGCATAAAGGTCTACTTCACAAGATCTCCAGCTACGGTAAAGCTGGAAATGTGTTCTCAATTATTACATCATTTCTCTCTGATAGGCTCATAAGAGTAGTGATTGATGGACAGAAGTCAGACGCTCATAGTATTAATGTTGGAGTCCCTCAGGGGTCCAACTCTCTTCCTGATCTACATCAATGATCTTCCAAATCACATCCTTAGATCATTCGTAGACATTTATGCTGATGACTCTACCATCTATGTCAGCACATCAAAGGCTATAAATGACAAAGTTCTCTCTGATTCTCTCTCCTCTGATCTTAAGTGTGTGGTAAAATGGGGGAAGAGGTGGCTGGTTACTTTTAATGCATCCAAAACCAAGCTTTTATTTTTACATCATCAACACTTTGATCCTCATCTGGCATCAATTGAAGTGGATGGCTCTCGTCTTGGGGAGGCTCCATGTTTTGACAAGCTTCTGGGATTGACCTTTACTCCTTATCTGAAATGGAACACATACATCAAATCTGTTTCCAAGGTCGCTGGGAAAATGGTGGGATCATTCTACTGCTCCAGTAGATATCTCACTGCTGATGCAATTCTCTATCTATATAAAAGCCAAGTACGTCCAAGGATGGAGTACTGCTGCCATATCTGGGCAGAAGCTGCTAAAAACAGCCTATCCTGCCTTGACAGGATACAAAATAGACTTCGTTGCCTAGTGGGAGATGCTCTTTTCTCTTCCCTGCAACCTCTCTCCCACAGAAGGGACGTTGCGAGCCTGTCATTGTGTTATCATTATTTCCATGGGAAGTGCTCGTTTGAGCTCAAGTCTCTGGTCTCTCCTCGCCAATCTTTCACGAAAAACACCCGTCTAGCTGAAACCACTGTCAAAAATTTTCCCCGCACGTTATCTGTGCCTAAATCAAAACGTAGATTCCATGAACAAAGCTTCTTTCTTAGAAATGCACGCCTGTGGGACTCTCTTCTGTTTGCCTGTTTCCCACCTGACTACAACTTGGATGTTTTCAAGTCCAACATAAACAAGTTCCTGATGATCAGCACCCTTAAATAAGACACTTTATCAAATCTCCATTACTAATGATTACTACGATATTATCTCATTGATAAGTGGTGACTTCCTTGTAAAAAAAACACAACATATGTAAATATACAATATATATATATATATATATATATATATATATATATATATATATATATATATATATATTGTATATTTAAATGAGATTAGAACAATAGTCTAAAGAGCTGAGTGTATTTCAATGTAACAGTGAAATTACTAGTTTAATTAAAATACAGGAAAGAGAAAGTGCTCGTTGTAATTTAGATATATAATAAGCTCGATAGGTAAATATCCTAGAGCTAATTCAATATTAAGTAATGTGATTGATAATTTAAAATTTAAAAATCAAATTATAATTAAATTAAAAATCCGTTTCATAAGAAGGAACAACAACAAAATCAATTATCTGTACGATCGTTTCGGAAAACAATGCTTTTTATTTTGGTAGACATCAAGGTACGTACAATAATTATTACATATAGTTTTTTAATAAGCAAGGTCTCCTCGTCAGCAAATTTTGAAGGGTTTTTATTAAATTTAAAAGACACCATAAATAAACCTAGCATTAAAAGTAAGGCAGATGCATCTTTTAATTTTTCGCTTTTTGAAGTCAGGAACTATGGTTAAAATACTCATTTAGATGTTTGCTATAGCTTTTTACCTTATTGAATAATAATAATTTTGTTGTTTTTTCCTTCTTATGAAACGGATTTTTAATTTAATTATAATTTGATTTTTAAATTTTAAATTATCAATCACATTACTTAATATATATATATATATATATATATATATATATATATATATATATATATATATATATATATATATATATACTCTTCAGAATAAAATTATCCAACAATATAACAATGACTAAAAATTTTATATATATATTTACATATATATATATATATATATATATATATATATATATATATATATATATATATGTAAATATGCAATATATATAAATATACAATATATATAAATGTACAATATATATAAATATATATAAAATATAACATATACATTTGATCAAAATGTGATATCATCTGATTTCTGACTATTTCACAAATGTTTTTGCAGTCATTATTTCTTATTGCATAGTTTCCATTTTCTTATAAATAAATAAATGAATAAATAATATTGAATGAAAGATGAGGAACAAAAGTTATATATAACTGTATTGTATCGTTAGGACAATAACGAAAAGTTAAGGGGAAATTTAAGAAAAATCCTTTTAGGCCATATAAGGGTAAATCGGAAGTGTAGGTAATAGTGTCGGGCGATTAATCGGAATCAGTATCAGAATCAGAAAAATTAGTACCTACTTTCCGATGCCAATAAACGATTCTTTAAATTTTTTTAAAATTTAATTCTGTTAAACCAAAATCTTCAACTGCTGGTTGTAATGATAAAATAATAAATATTTATTGATTTTTAATCAATAGTAAAATTAAAATCGATAGATCATCGCTTACAAGTGTGTTTTTTATGCTTGAGAAAAATATCTGCACATTTAACATGTGTTTTTACGATGATTGTGAAAAAAATAATATTTCATAATTAAATATTTAAGGTTTATAAAGAATCGGAAGTGGAATCAGTTATTGTATCGGAATCGGGGAAAATATAGGAATCGTCTTATCATTAGTAGGTAATATTTGAAAAAAATTATAGGCCACTATGAAATAATTGGAATCATTAAAATAGAGCTAATAAAAAAGAAGAAAGGAAAAATATGTGAGATATAGGAGAAAGTGGAGGAGATAAAAACAGTCGGGTTAGGGGATACAAAGATTGATAAATGAAGGAATAGGATAAAATGGTAAATCTATCTATATATAAAAGTGAACGCGTCTGTGTGTCTGTCCGTGTGTATGTGTACATTTTCCTACGCAATAACTCTGTTGATTTTAAGTCTACAGACTCGAAATTTGATATACAGGGTACTGAGATTTGGGAAAATCTTTGTGATCGGTTTTCGGTCACGATTGTTAAGGGGTCAAAGTTTAACGATTTGACATTTGAGAACTCTACCAAACTCCTCCGACAATTTTGGGTCTAAACACTTGAAATTTTAGATATAGGCTCCTTAGTCATGGATCCAACTTAATAACTTGATTTGAGCCCAAAATAATCAATTTTAATGGGTCATAATAGGGGTCAAAATTAAAAACAAATTGACCTCTGAGGTCTCTACCAAATTACTCAGACAATTTCTGGTCTAAAGATTTGAAATTTTACATAAAGGATATTCAGAGATATGGCAAGTTTTTAATCGGTTTGGGTCGAAAAATTTTTAGTTACCAATATATAAATATATGCATGTATGTATGCATGTTTGTATGTCTGCCTAAAACTTTCGACAGAGGCGTCGGATTTTACCAAGATCAGTATCGTTTTGAAGTGCGACCTTTCAGACGACAGATATAAAAAATTGACTAAAAACATTAATATCTTCACCTTCAACTGGGCACTTTTTCTACAGGGACGGGGGTCGCTTTTTCACCGACAGTTTTGAAAGTCATCCTCCCCTTTCGATTGTCTAGCCTTAATTTAAACATAAGGCACTTCCGGTTTGGCAGTGGTCGTAACATAAAAGACGTCAGTTTTTTTTTCCGTTCTTTTCCTCCTTCGTGGTATGGGTTCGAGCCTGCCTTCCTACTACCACTTTTTATTTTTTTGCTCAACAGACACATCCAAATACCCATACGAGGCCGGGCTGAAATGCTAGTATATCAGTAAAAGTGAACGTGTGTGTGTGTCTGTGTGTCTGTGTACATTTTCGATTGCAATAACTCTCTCAATTTTAAGGCTACACTCGAAATTTGATATACAGGGTACTAAGATTTCGGAAAATCTTTGTGATCGGTTTTCGGCCAGAAATTTGGCTGTTAAGGGGTCAAAGTTCAACGATTTCACCTTTGAGAATTCTACCAAACTCCTCCGACAATTTTGGGTCTAAACACTTGAAATTTTAGATATAGGTTCCTTGAACATGGATCTAACTTAATAACTTGATTTAAACTCAAAACAATAAATACTAAGGGGTCATAATAGGTGTCAAAATTTAAAAAACAAATTGACCTCTGCGGTCTCTACTAAATTACTCAGACAATTTCTGGTCTAAACATTTGAAATTATACATAAAGTGAATTCAGAGATAGGGCAAGCTTTTTAATCGGTTTGGGTCGAAAATTTTTAGTTACCAATATATAAATGCATGTATGTATGTATGTTTGCATAGGGGATATAAAGAAGTTCCAACAACCTCAATGAAAGTGATTCTTGTGATACAAGCTGGGTTCGAATTTGGAATATACATATATATATATATATATATATATATATATGGAGATGATCTCATTATACACATATGTATTTACATGCATGTATATATAAACATGTACACACACACACACACACACACACACACATAAAGTAAATGACTATGTAGATTAATTGTATATATATATATATATATATATATATATATATATATATATATATATAATATTACCTGAAAGATGAGGAATAAAAGGTATATATAACTTTATTATATCACCAAAAACGTTAAGAGGAAAATTAAGAAAAACCTCTTTAGGCCATGACATTTACAAACTAAATGCTTCCTATCAGCGGAGAAGAGCTAGAAGTATACAAAATACACATATAGAAAAAACTAGCTTAATGACAGAAATGAAATGAGAATGAACGAATAGGATAGTATGTATGTGTAGGTAATATAGTAATTAGAAGTAGGTACAACATATAAGGGCAAATCGGAAAGGTAGTATATATGTAGGTAATATATAAAAATACAGGCCACTATGAGATAACGGGGATCATTAAAGAAGAGCCAATAATTAAAGAAGAAAAGAAAAGGTAGGAAAGATAAAAGAGAAATCAATCATATCTTTATCCAAAACCCTCACTAAAGTCCACGTCAAATGACCTCTACATAAGAGTCGTCGGACTCTAGAGGTCAATACATTTTTAAATTATTGTTTACGTTCTACATTCTTTAATCTTTTTTTTACATGGGCATCACCACTTATCAAGGCCAAGTGGCCACTCGAGGATAAGGGTTAAAGAGTGTACGGTAGAAATATAATTTATTAAGCATGTTAACACAAATACTTTTCTCCGTAAATATTCATTTTGATAGGATAATATTCTACTTTTACAAATATTATAACGATCATAACACTCGTCGACTAGCAATACCTTCGGCGTTGCCCTGCTACATCTAACACAAATCGATACAAAATATGACAATAAAAATAAAATAAAAATATAACGATCTGAAAGTGAAGAAAATGGGATTAGAAAAATGTTCCAAAAATGTTCAAAATAAGTTCAAAAATAAAAGTGGAAGTGGTTTGGTATATACCTCTTGTACGATGCACCAAATTTTATATCCCAATATAAATCTTTTCCTTGATGGGATTGTAATCACCAAATTCTTGGAATTTTACTAATTACCTTCCCGTTTTTCGAAAATTCCTACCGGGATCTTTCTATTTTTATATCAATCCACAGGATTATACCAGGATTCTACGGATTTTGCTATACTGTACAAATACTTTCTGGATTTACGAGGATTGTACTGGGACTTGACTCCACAAATTTTACCGTGCTGGATTTGTAAACAGTTACCATATTCTTCGCCTTGGAATCTTAAACTAAAGTCTTCACTTGAACTGATATCATTTTATTATATTATATTATATCATATTATATTATATTATATCATATTATATTACCGGGTGTTTGGAGGTGTGGGTTGAGCCAGAAAAAAAATTGGTAGTAGGCAGGCAGGCTCGAACCCGTACTGCGAAGAGGGAAAAGAACATGAAAAAAAAAAAGTGACGTCTTTGCCGTTTCGTTTATCGCCAAACCGGAAGTGGCGAAGGTTTAAATTAAGGCTAGTCAATCAAAAAGAGGGAGTGACTTTCGAAAATATCGGCAAAAAAAGCGACCCCTCCTTGTAGAAAAGTGCCCAGTTGAGGATGAAGGAATGTTAATGTTTTTTCGATATTTTCGATATTTGTCGTCCAAAGGGTTGGGCTTCAAAACGATACTAATCTCGTGAAAATCCGTCGCATCTGTCGAAAGTTTTAGGCATACATACATACATACATACATACATACATACATACATACATACATACTTGTCAGACGAGTGCCACTCCCTCAGACA
This sequence comes from Euprymna scolopes, assembly GCF_053919585.1. Taxonomy (NCBI): domain Eukaryota; kingdom Metazoa; phylum Mollusca; class Cephalopoda; order Sepiida; family Sepiolidae; genus Euprymna; species Euprymna scolopes. The sequence continues at coordinate 44,136,936 of NC_136513.1, forward strand.
CTTAAAGTCCATGAGCCCAAAAATGACTTTTTTTTTAGACCTACCAGTGAATTCACACTCTAAAGCAGGCATGATACTGAAGACGGTCATTGAGATCAATTATTACATGCTTCCAGCATTTCAAGCCTCCATGCGTCACAACTTTGTCATCGCCACAGGACCATTTTTATAGACAAATGCCTAAGGGAGTATCTATACACAGATGATGTTACAGAGTCTTAGCTTTGTACGACAGCTAAGTCTCTCTCTCTCGGTTCAAAATGTTGAGATCCAGCAACAAGCAAGAGCAAGATAGCTAGCAACAAGTTAAACTGCAGACCAGCTTAATGCGGGTACTGGTCTCCCACTTTCTGTTTTTTTAAATCAGAGATTTGCTTCTCCTAGAAAGGTTTCCTTCACCACAGCTTACGGGAGCCCTCTCCACCCCAACACACACATACATACACACAAACACACACAGTGCTAGTCGGCCGTTGACCCCGAAAAAGGGTTCATTTGCCCTTTGGAAGGTTTTGTTTTTAATCCTTCAGGGAGACTAGCCACCCTCCTCACCAAACAAGTCTGGTGGGGGAACCAGTTTAGTCGCCGGTGACCCGACCATGAGGCAGGTAGTACTGGGTTACATGGTACCAGTAGCATATGACATGACCTGACACACATACATACATGCATACATACATACATTTAAACAGACAGGTGAGATTTATATTATAGATTATATCATTTTATTTTATTATATGATTATATTATATTACATTATCTTTTAACTTATTTTTAGCTCCTTACATCAAGTGGCTTCATGCTTTGTCGGGAACAATTTCCATAAAATATTAAAAAATGGCTGCTGATATTCAGCAGAATGCAAATAATAACAAGTCTATCTCGCCCTTTAATCCAAGGCTCATCAATAAGTAGGCATATAGATGTGTGTATGCATGGATTTTTTTTTTTTTTTACACGGTGGTCACCACTTATCAAGGCCCGGAAGCCACTCAGGGATAAGGGATATTGCAAGTACAGTACGTTAGTGTGGAGATTTAATGAAGTGTTTGCTTAAGGGGGCGATTCATCAGGAATTTGTTTATGTTGAACTTGAAGACATCCAGGTTGTAGTCAGGTGGGAAGCAGGCAGACGGAACAGAGTTCCACAGGCGTGCAGTTCTAAGAAAGAAGCTTTGTTCATGGAATCTACGTTTTGATTTAGGCACAGATAAAGAGTGGGGAAAATTTTTCACAGTGGATTCAGCTAGACGGGTGTTTTTCGTAAAAGATTGGTGAGGGGGGACCAGAGATTGGAGTTCAGACGAGCACCTGCCATAACGATAAAACAAAGACAGGCTCGCAACGTCTCTTCTGTGAGAGAGAGGTTGCAGTGTAGAAAAAATGACATCCCCCACTAAGCCACGAAATCTATTTTGTACTCTGTCAAGGCAGGATAGGCTGTTTTTAGCAGCTCCTGCCCAGATATGGCAGCAGTATTCCATCCTTGGACGTACTTGGCTTTTATATAGATAGAGAATTGCATCAGTAGTGAGATATCTTCTGGATTAGGTTTGCGTCTGTTTTGCTAGTGGCGATGTGTTGGTGCCCGTCAGCATGTGTTTTCGTTGGTACAGCAATTCGTGGATATATCTTATCACATCTGTTGCTACATCCTTGGACCAAGCGGCCAAGGTTATTTTTCAAGAGGACCATTCTCATATGCATTGACCATGAAAGAAAACTAGATAAAGAAAGAGAGAGAGAGAGAGAGAGAGAGAGAGAGAGAGAGAGAGAGAGAGAGAGAGCTGTGTATTTGGGATTTTATATTATTTGCAAAAATTTGGATGTGATTATTTCTTGTACTGTGATTGGTCGAGAGAAACTGCTGGTTGGAGTTTTGTCCAATCGAGAATCAAAGTTTAAAAGCAGCATTCACTACTGCTTTGCTGGATCATCCAATTTCACTTTAATAATAATTTATCATCCCCCCCCCCATCCCAAATCTACCATATCTTTACGCTATCAGGAATTAATAGAAACTGAAACAAACATTGAATGTATGTAAATGAATAAAATGAATTTAAAATTTAGGTTTTACACCAAAATTGCAGCACTACGACACAAATTCATAAGTAAAGCCTTTGACTCACTTTCAGTTGTGTGATCTAACTGAAATTTTGCGGGTGCAATGCTTTATATCTCTATGGGTTATGTGGTAAATTACAACTCTGAACTAATTGTAGTTTCTGATTTACGGGTGTTTGAACTGAGCCAGGTATGAAATGGAACCTGTTGAGTGTCGCGCAGTGATCTGGTTTTTGTATTTGAAAAGACGCACACCACAGGAGACTTTTGATGAAATGAAAGAAACGTATGGTAATGATCCTTCATCATATTACTTGGTAAAATGATTGTGAATTCAAACATAGCTGAGAATCTTTTGACCTGTCGACCCCCCACCCTTCTGCTATTGATGAGGCATATGTCAGTAAAGTTGAGGCTGCCATTTTGGTAGATCAACGTGTGACTATTTGCCAAATAGCCCATGAGATCAAGATTAATACACGGTCTGTGGAAACTATCATTCATGACTATCTGCATGCGCATAACGTGTCTAACGTGATGTATTCCCATGTTGTTGACCCGTTTCAAGAAGCAAAAGGACATTGAGTATTCAAGGAAGAATTTGGAGATATGCTAAAAAGATGAGTCAAAAATTTTTCAAAAGACTTATCACTAGGGCTATGACAACAGCATATTCTTTTCATTGTTTTGACTCTCGAGTGTGTATCAGTCGATATCTTATATGCTTTTATATAGAGTGATGTGGTTCTCCGCTGGCTAACTGTGTCGGATATATGTGTGTGTGTAGTCAGCACCAACCCTATTCGGGTTTAACCGGCTTCCTCCGAAGGAGGAAGTTTCATGGGAGTATGAAATTCACAAGCGGTCCGCAGTCGCATGTATATCCCTGTTAGGGGAGATGACGACGTTAGGTTTTTGCAACTTTTGCATGGAGGTGTCGACGTCCTCATACATACAGCACCTGGAATTGCCAAATTGGTCACCCATTTTAGCAATGACCAGGCTCAACATTGCTAAACTTCGGTGATCTGATGGGAACCGGTGTGTCAACGTGAATATGTCGGATATATACTTGAGAGTAAAAACAATGAAAAGAATATTCTATTGTCATAGCCCTACTGATTAAGCAGAATAAAATCTGGGTTTATCACTATGATCCAAGGCCCAGCCAATGGAGTGGAAGTATTTGGACTCACCATCTCCAAAGAAGACACTACTTCACTAGCAAATGTCATGTTTATAAATTTCTGTGACGAAATAATGATGACAGATCTTTGGATAAAATCTATCACAATTACAGAAACCTGTTATGCTTCGCTTTTGAGGAAATTAAGAGAAGCTATTAAAATTAAGAGAAGCTATTAAAATTAAGAGAAGCTATTAAAATTAAGAGAAACTATTAAAATCAAGAGAAGATATTAAAATTAAGAGAAACTATTAAAATCAAGAGAAGCTATTAAAATTAAAGAACCTATTAAAATTAAGAGAAACTATTAAAATTAAGAAAATCTATTAAAATTAAGAGAAACTATTAAAATTAAGAGAATCTATTAAAATTAAGAGAATCTATTAAAATTAAGAGAAATTATTAAAATTAAGCGAATCCATTAAAATTAAGAGAAACTATTAAAATCAAGAGAAACTATTAAAATCAAGAGATGGAGAAAGATCAGCAAAGGTATTTTCTTCCTGCAAAGCAATGCTCTGGATTAAAAATCGCATTTCGCCAGATCATAAACATGGACATGTGGCTATGAAATCCTACCTCATCAACCTACTCTCTTGACTTTGCACCCTCTGACTTCCGCCTCTTCCCAGCCATATTGTTTTGAAATGAAAGCGTTTCCAGATGATGCAGCTTTGATTTTCAAATTCACATCGTTGTTGAAGGACTAACCTTTAACCTTTGGTTTTCTACAGAAACGGTCTCCAGAACTGCATCAAACGGTGGGAAAAACACGTAATTCTGGTTGGTTCCTACATAGAGAAAGAACATTAATGGAATCTTAAAGAAAGCAGAAGTGCCAAAACCCATCTCAAGGGCTTAACATCCATTGGTAGTTGGAAATAATAGCCCAAGAGGGGATAATAAAACCAACGCATTTGATTGGTTAATTAGCTAGAGTAAATACTACTTTGATGATATTAAATCAACTGCAAACTATAAACCCAGGCATTTAGTCTGCTGATTTCTTTCAGGAATGAAACATTAACGTTTTTATCTAGCTTACCTGCCAAAAAATATTTTTATACTGCTAACATTATATAGGTGTAGATGACTATAAAACAAAATTTAGTTTGTAAGAGGAAAAAAGACATAACCCCCCCCCCCCCGAGTAAACATTGATTAATGTTTTTAATCCCGCCTTAAACAAAAAAAGCGGCAGCAGCGATCGAATCTGATTTGCAACATGAAACCTTTTCAATGAAAATGATAAGAAAATGGCGACCACCACAAATATCGATAGTTACTTTTACCGCAAAGAATAAGTAATTTGCTTTTGTGATATTATTAAAAAGGATTTTTATACGAGAAAATGCTGTATTCACTTTAATCATTGAAACTAATAACATCTCTACTATTATATAAAAGAAACTTTGTGCGTGTGTCTGTGTGAATTTGTTCCCTATGGATTCGAAAACGGCTGGGTTGATTTTTTTATGAAATTTCATACCACAGTACTTTATGTGCACGGCAGTGTTCTTAGATAGGTTTTCTATTGGAATGTCTTCACTAACTATCGATAATCGAAATAATTAGATTAGAGAAAGAACAGGTGATTTGGACCAAAGTTAACACCTTGTACAGCCTAACATCACAAGTGCATTTGAGAAGATTTATCACCACATAAGCCAAAAGGCCCAACATATAAAATCAACAACAGGTTCTTTGATATGACAGGGGCGCATTCAAAATGAATGTTTCTGTTTGAAGCACAATAGCACCATGATACTTGACTTTTTCATTTTAAACTTAAATTCAAGCTATTATCACCGCACAAGCAGTAAAGCCAGGTATATAAATCAACAGTAGGTTCTTTGATATGATAGGGACGTGTTCGAACTTAATATTTCTGTTTAGAGCACAATCGGAGCATGATACTTGACTTTTGCATTTTAAACTTTAATTCAAGCCATTATATATAAAAAATAATTTTATAAAATCAATAGTAGGCTCTCTACAGTGCAATGTAGACTATAATATATTGTGGACTAAGTCACTGCGAGAGGCATGTGAAGCTTCCTTCCGGTAGACTGTGATGGGTCTTCAACTAGAGCAGATTTGATTTAAAAATGGGCGATTTCACTGATTTTGATGACAATAAAAATATGGTGTGTGAAACATTCGTTGATCATAATTCAATCCCAGGCAACGTCGTGTCTCCCTGCTAGTAATAATTTATTTGACATTTCAGTAAGTGTGTCTGTCTGCCTGTTTGTTTCGCTTTTCCCCAGAAACTACTGAGCCGATCTGATTGAAATTTTTTATGGTATCTGTATTCTAGAAGTGTAAGCCATGTTTAGTTTCAGAACAGTTTCCGATGGTTCGTTGTTCTACACAAGTCCTGAGAGATGGCTGGTTTGCAGTAGACAGTTCTCGAGTTGGAATCCACAGAGCAAAAGATTCTTCCTGTGTTGAGACGGAGAAAACACATGCAAAATTGCTACAGAAAGGTTTAATATGTATGGAGCAATTCTGGTTTCTGATTGGTTGGTAGCAGAACGTGAATTAATTCGATTCGTCAGTTCCTAGCAGAATCGTTTATAAATAGAATCTCCTGGTATTTATTTGCTCCCCCACCGAGCAAATTAGGCACAAGGCCGATTTTTAATGTGAGGAGTGAAGGGGAAATAGGGATCAACTCCCCGGGGAGTAGGGGAGATGGATAGTAACAAGGTCTTATTTGTGGGGTCGCCCCCACATAGGGTCTTTGCTTATCTGCCAGAACAGATGGTATTTATTTGCTCCCCCACCGAGTAATAAGGCACGAGGCCGATTTTTAATGTGAGGAGTGAAGGGGAAATGGGGACCAACTCCTCGGGGAGTAGGGGAGCTGGATAGTGACATTGACCATTGGTATGAAGGGTTGCCCTTACATTGACCAAGATCGTATTTGTGGGGTCGCCCCCACATAGGGTCTTTGCTTGCAGTATTTGCCGGAACAGATATCTTGTCACCCGTGCAACGGAGGGCCGGGAACACAATAAATAGAATCTCCTGATTATGTGGGATCATACTCCCATTATAGTCCAAAAATATTGTAACATGTATGATGGGCAGTTAGGAATTAATAGGAAATAATAGGGATTAGTTATCACAATACCATATTTACTCTAAAACTTTTCTCGGAAATTACTGAGCCGATCTGGCTTAAATTTTGTATAAACCTTTGTTATGATAAGATGCAGCAAACTAAATATTATGGTATCTGTTCTGTGCACAGTTAACAGAGTTTAATAGGGATTAATAGGATTAATATTTAAGTTCAACTTTTTTTCGAAAACTACTGGGTCGATCTTGTTGAAATTTTGTATGACCTTTGTTATGAGGTGCAGCGAACTAAGTAGTATGGCATCCATTCGATGCACTGTTATGGATTAATAGGAATAGTGTTTAGGTGTTATGTTTTCTTAGAAATTACCGAGCCGATCCGACTGAAATTTTGTATCAACCTTTGTAATGATAATGTACAATGAACTAAATATTATGGTATCCATTCGATACACGTTTAGGAATTAATAGGGATTAATAATTAATACAAAAATGAATACAAATTAAATAATATTCAACCATGAATTGACATAAAGCATTCATCCTAAGTCAACGCGCTATAACTTTTGCCTGCTTTTAACTGGCAACAAGTGAATCATGCATGGTCCCCTGTGAGTGCACAATGAATGAGGCATAAAAAAATGACTAAGTTCAGCATTTGCCCCCACCCCTATTTAGCCCCAAAAGTCCCCAGGGGACGTCAAATCCTGGTGAAAATGAACAAATAGTGCAATGTAAATTTGAGTTCTGCATCATACAAAAAAGAGAAATGACTAAGTCTATCATTGCCCCCCCCCATTTAGCCCAAAAGTCCCCAAGGCCTTAACATATTTAAATTTGAGTTTAGCATCATGAAAAACTGCTAAATTGACATACGCAGAAAATTTTGGACAAATATGGCAAATTAGTCCCAAAAATGGAGTGTTTTTATTAGCCCTAAAAGAGCCACTGGAGCACACCCAAGAGTTATCACAAACAAAATTATATAGAAATCAGTTAGTTACAACTTTTCAGAAAGTTTTATAAAAATCTAAGGCGTCAATTTTTTTATGAAGCACAAAAAGTGTCAATTTTAGCCATGTTACCCTGAAAGGCATCCCTAGCGGGGCAACCAGAATTTTCCTGGAAAATCCGTTCTGTTACAAATATCATGTTTAATAATGTTTGTGCAAAATTTCAAAAAATTCCAAGGCCTAGTTATTGAGAAAAGTGTGGACAGACGAATAGACGAACGGACAAACAGACAAGGGTGAATTTACAGGTCCACCCTCCTTTTGTCGGGGGGGGGCAAAAAGACTAGTCTATATACTAATATACTAAGGCATTGTATGCTTGTATGTACGTTATCACCTTTCACACACATAAAAAATGAAATCGTCTGATCAGCAAAGGATGAACATTGCTGATTAATCTGATGTCGCTAAGGCAAAAAAAAAGTTCCGATTTTACCCATTTTAAAATGAATTCGTAAATAAAATCCATTTCAACAAGGGACATCCGTTTTATGGTTGGAAAACTATTTAGCTGACAATTATTCTTGTGGTAAAAGGACAGAAATTTAAATGTGATGTGAACAAAAATCTTGCAGCTCAACTCCCCACTTAAGATGTTTCATATAAATCTGGCCCCTAATCGCAGTGCCCCTTACATCTCAGTAACAATATGCCCCTTTATTTGTGTTGAATAAAAGTAAAAAGGAAACTATATTCTAATTCATTTTATTTATAACTTAAAAGCAATATATAAAACATCCTATTCCTGTCTAATTGTTTGTCTGTTTGTCCACAATTTGATTAATATATACAAAACCTGTCTTACATTGACCTTTCATTTATTTCTATATATAGTATGATTCTTGCAAAAGTATACAATTAAAAGATCGCCTTATTTGCATATGACATTTTTTTTTTTTTTTACATGGGGGTCACCACTTATCAAGACCCAGGAGCTACTCGGGGATAAGGGTTATTGCGTGTACACTAATCAGTGGGATAGTATCGTAGTAATAGTTAGTATTGGGGATTTGATAAGGTGTCATTACTTAAGGGGGCGATTCATCAGGAATTTGTTTGTGTTGGACGTGAAGACATCCAAGTTGAATTCGGAGAGGGGGGGGGTAACAGACAAGCGGCAGAGAGTTCCACAGCCGTGCAGTTCTAAGAAAGAAGCTTTGTTCATGGAATCTACGTTTTGATTTAAGCACGGATAAAAAGTGGGGAAAATTATTGACAGTGGTTTCAGCTAGTCGGGTGTTTTTCGTGAAAGATTGGTGGGGGTGGGGGACCAGAGAATGGAGCTCAGACGAACACTTGCCATGGAAATAATGATAAAACAGAGACAGGCTCGCAATGTCTCTTCTGTGAGAGAGAGGTTGCAGGGAAGAGAAAACGTCATCCTCCACTAAGCCACAAAGTCTATTTTGTACTCTGTCAAGGCAGGATAGGCTGTTTTTAGCAGCTCCTGCCCAGATGTGGTAGCATTACTCCATCCTTGGACGTACTTGGCTTTTATATAGATAGAGAATTGCATCATTAGTGAGATATCTTCTGGAGCGGTAGAAGTATCCTACCATTTTCCCAGTGACCTTGGCTACAGACTTGATGTATGTGTTCCATTTCAGATCAGGAGTAAAGGTCAAACCCAGAAGCTTATCAAAACATGGGGCCTCCCCTAGACGAGAGCCATTCATTTCAATCAATGCCAGATGGGGATCAGAGCGTTGATGATGTAATGATAGGAGCTTGGTCTTAGATGCATTAAAGGTAACCAGCCACCTCTTCCCCCACTGAACCACACGCTCAAGATCTGAGGAGAGAGAATCAGAGAGAACGTTGCCATTTAGAAGTTGACATTAAGAAAAAATCGATTTTACTAAATAGTGGTATCTTAGTTAATGTTTTTAGTGAATGAATTGTTTTAATTTAATTTTAATTTAATTTAATTTAAAATATATATTTAATCAACTATATTGATAATATATTTAATTTAATTTATTTGGAATTATTATATCCAACAGCGACCTTTTTTTAAATCTTTTTTTAGAGTTATTTGCATCTAGAAGCTATGCATAAAAAAACAAACGTTCGCCAAATAAAATCATTTGGTAATTTTATTAAGTTTTTAGCTGGAAAAATAATTCCGTGTAGATAGGAAAATACTTGGCTTTTATTGTTTTTTTTTTTAATATTAAAAAAAAAAGCACTTACGGAAAAAATTGAAAAGATTTCATTTATTTGTTTATTTCATTCCTTAAACGGCTATACAGAAATCGGTAATTTTTCTGGTGGGGGTGGGGGGATTACATTAGAAACAAAACGACAAATAAAAAGCAAACCGAAAAGCCCCTTCCCTCTAAAAAAAAACAAATCAAAAATTTCCTTTATTTACAAAAAAAGCCAGTAAAAAAGTACCCTTACAAAAAATGTGTAGTTTAGCGGCGTAAATAATTTGACAGACAAAAAAAAATTATAAAAACTATTTATTTTTATATAAACATCATTAGACCCAAAGACTGAAATAAAACAAAAAAAAATTCATTTTTATGTTTTTTATCATTTTTTATTATATAAATGTACGCGCATTACATGTTTAAAATTTGTCCCTTTTTAGATTTGACAGATTGACCTTTTCAAGGCCAAATTTGGCCTTTTTTAAGCTCTTTTATTACGAAAAAAATATGGCCACCAAAAACATAGTTCATGAAAGAGCTTAAAAAGGCCAAACCGCCAAACCTTAGAAAGGCCGAATTATAAAAGCAATATAGCGGCCTTGAATAATAAATATAAATGATGAAAAAATAATAAAAATGAAATTTGGGTCTAACAATATGTTTTTATATAAAAATAAATAGTTTTTATGATTTTTTGTCTGGCAAATAATTTAGGCCGCTAAAGTATACATTTACCAAAATAATAAATAAACACACACATTAATGTTTATAAACGTTATTTTTTTAGGTTCACAAAATTGTGAGTTTTCTTAGGACAGTAATCCCTTCTGCCGAAATATCTGGTGGAGAGGGTATCAGATACTCCTTTTTGGGGGCGATTACATTTACATGTTTTTATCCGTTCTTTTATTTTTGAAATTGTTGTGGGGTTATCCACGTTACCCATTATGAAAAATGATTAGTATAGCAGGCGTGTTTCAAACGGAACTTCATGTCAACCCAGGCAACACCGGGTACCCATGCTAGTATATATATATATATATATATATATATATATATATATATATATATATATATATATATAATTATTATTATTATGGATAAATCCGCCGATATGAAATTTAAAATGGAGGCGGAGAGACCTAGAGGCTCGACGTTTCGCCTGTCTTATGTGGGCTTTCTCAAGAGGGATGGTCAATGACGTCTTGACCATTCCTCTTGAGAAAGCCCCTGGAGTCTGTGGAATACGTTACATTGGAATTGCTTCCCTGTGTGCTACAACACGTTTGTCTTTAAATCGAATACATCATAAATCATCCTCATACGTCATCAAATTTGATCTCACTCCATTCATCGTTTTCAAGCCTCTCATAGTATCCTTCATCATTCAACTTACAATCTATCCATCTCATTATCCTTTTATCCTCGAGTGGATTTTAGCCTTGATAAATTGCAACTCATCAGTATAAAAAAAAAGTCAGTCGTATTAGTTTCTGATCACGGTTGATATATTTAGAGCAAAATCTTGACGAAGGGAAGGGATTGTGTGAGGTTGAAGAAGAGCCAAGAAAAAGAGCCGTGGGTGACACTCGGAGAATTGGACTACGCCTCTTTCCCGTTCGTCCCAATCCTTCGGATAATCAGTTGATCCAGTAGTTTCTTTTTTTCTTTTTCTTTTTTTAGTTTTCTTTTTTTTTCTTTTTTTTTTAATGTTTCCAGATGTAATGAATTATTTATGTGGATGCCTATTGAGATGTTTTGTACGAATTTTTATGAAGCGAGTTGTGTAGTTGTGTAGTTGCCAAAAAGCAATTGCCTATCATAACGATCAGATCTGACTTACAGCTGAGAGAGAGAGAGAGAGAGAGAGAGAGAGAGAGAGAGAGAGAGAGGAACAGAAAGAATAAGAGACAGAGAAAAATTAAGATAGAGAGGGAGAAAGACAGACAGACAGAATGACAGACCGGAACAGAAGGAATGAGAGAGAAAAATTAAGAGAAAGAAAGAGAGCGAGAGAGAGAGAGAGAGAGAGAGAGAGAGAGAGAGAGAGAGAGAGAGAGAGAGAGGGTAGACAGACAGACAGACAGACAGACAGACAGAGAGGTAGCTAGACGGACAGGAATAGAAAGAATGAGAGAGAGAGAGAGAGAGAGAGAGAAATTAAATGAGAGAAAGAGAGGCAGACAAAAAGAAAATAACAGTGAGAGGCAGAGTGGGAAAGGGAATGCTGTAGAAAAAAGAGAAATAAAGAAAGAAAGAAAGAAAGAAAGAAAGGAAGAAATGAAAAAAGAGAAAAAAAGGAAAAAGAAAAAAGAGAAAGAAAGGAAGCAAGAAATAAAAGAGAGAAAGAAAGGAAGGAAGAAAAAGAGAGAAAGGAAGAAAGAAAAAGAAAAAGAAAGGAAAAAAAGAGAAAGAAAGGAAGAAAGGAAAAGAAAGAAAGGAAGAAATAAAAAAGAAAGTAAAGAAAAAAGAAAAAGAGAGAAAGAAAGGAAGAAAGAAAGTGTTGAACAACATGCAGAACAGCAGATAACTTTATCTTCATCCCACTACGTAAAGATGTGACACAAGTTCAGAAAATAGGGATGGAAAACTCAGCACACAAGAGGAATGTGCACTCTATCACACAAAAAATGTTTGAGCAACATTTCCCAGTAAGGGTGCTTCGGGTGATTAGCAATAATTGTTTCCAATCCTTTCAGAGAATTATTCATTATCCGATTTAAAATCCACTTAAACCTGATCCTCCAGTGGCTTTCAGCCTTGGTATATGATGATTCAGCATATAAAAAATATTCACTCTCAAGGCTCAAGGGAACCGTGTCACAAAAGTGAAAAAACAAAAATCCTCCTCAACAGTGACGTGCTGAGAACGTTTTCAAGGCAGGTGCTCAAGTGAAAAAAAAAAAAATGTAAAAATAAAGTAATGAACACCATCTTGGTAGGACACGGGCCTGTAATACATTCCTCTGAAAAGAGCACTTTTAAAACAGGAATAAAAGGAGTAGATGCTTGAGCACCCCTAGAACCCCACCCCACCCCTCTGAACGTCCCTGCTCCCCAACAAAAGCTAAAATTGAGTCAAGTCTCCTCCGTTTCTTCTCAAGAACAATTGCCCAATGCTCAGAACAGGTTGTTAGGCTTCAGTCTGCACAAAATTTTGAGCCCAGATCTGTTCATCTGAATTTAAAAGTTAAAAACCGCCAGAACTTTCTTGTCAACCTGATACATATTCGCAGCAAGAACTCGTCTTCCACAACTGAATGCCCCGTTTAGGAAAACTGGATATTCCCTACATTAAAAACCGACCTTGTGTTTAACTCTGCTCTTGTCGGGAGGAAAATAAATAGGGATCTACACCTTTTATTATTCATTTTTTATTGCATTTTCACCCCAAACAAAGTCCCGCAGGTCATGAAGAACAAGTTCACACCAACTGTGATAATCTTTGCAGATGCAATCCAGTATGTTTAGGAGGAGAAACTATTCATGTTGCGAATGTTCTCAGATAGAGTTTTTTCTTTCCTTGACAGGGCACAAAACCGTCTTCGAAATCTAGTGGGCGAGGACCTTCTTGGTTCTCTACTTTTCACAAAAGAGATGTTGCAAATCTATCTCTGCTCTACTATTATTTTCATGACAAGTGCTCGACTGAACTCCAATCTATGATCCCCTCCCCTGTAAAACATTCACAACAAATACTCCTCTAGCTGCGGCAACTATCAAAAATTTCCCTTAAAATACCTAAAACTAAACGAAAATTCCATCAGCAAGGTTTTTTTTTTCATAGAACTGTCAGTCTGCAGAACACAATATCGTACAGTTGCTTTCTAACTGATTATGACACGGTCGTTTTTAAGTTTAATGTAAACTAACAGGCTGCCCAGCATTACCCGGTCGTACAATATTACGAATTTAAAAAAAAAATTTTTTTTTTAAATTCGGTAAATAACAGTTGAACCGTACCCAAAACACTTTATCTTATGGAAATAGGAATCACTAAAGAAGCAGCAGACTGAAAGTTCTTTTTTTTTCTTCTTTTTTTTATTCAATTTTCACCTCAAACAAGGCACAGTGCCACTTTGAAGCAGGGGGCTACTATCACGGACTTAATTAGCGGGGTCATTATGAAGTTTGTTAACATTACACTTGAACTTCTGCATATCATTGCAGTTGGGAAAGCAGAATCCCGGAAGGGAGTTCCAAAGACTCGCAGTTCTGGGGAAGAAACTATTGGACTAAAAGGCTTTCTTGCACCTAGGGATCTCTACTGTAAAGGGATGAGACTTAGTAGCTTGTCGGGTTTGTCGGGGGTAGTTACGTCGGGGAGGTACACGTGTTTGCAGTTCATCAGAGCATTCACCATTGAAGTATTTGTAGAACAGGCAGAGGGATGCAACATCTCGTCGATGGGACAGAGGCTGAAACCTAGATGACAGTTCAGGACCTATCAGGTTGGCGACTCTCTTTTGAACCCTGTCCAGGAGCGAGAGACAAGCAGCAGATGCACCAGCCTAGATGTGACAACAGTACTCCATATATGGGCGAATAGTTGCCTTATAGAGGTATAGGATACTGTCAGGCGTAAGTAGTTTTCTAGCACGGTAGAGGGAGCCAACCTTCCTTGCAGCAGCCTTGGCAATGCTCTCAATGTATCTATTCCAGTTCATATTCCCTGTAAACGTTAGGCCGAGGAGTTTAAAAGAAGTACTTTCAGGTAATGTGTTCTTGGCCATGGCTAGTAGTGATAGAGAAGTTTTCTTGTAGTTATTGAAGGAAACAAGCTTAGTCTTAGCAGCATTGAATGTGACCAACCATTTTTGTCCCCATTCCACTACGGATTGGAGGTCATCCTCTAGTGTTTCTGCCATTTCCTTGGATATGTGTTCATTTGTTTTCCCCTCATATCTGTTATAGAGAGTGGTGTCATCGGCAAATATACCCATCTCTGAAACAATTTTATCAGGGAGGTCGTTTATGAATATCAGGAATAATAGAGGTCCAAGGATAGACCCCTGAGGTACTCCCGCATTTATGTCGTATTGTTTGGATGTACGACCGTCGAGGACAACTTTGATTTTTCTATTACTTAAGAAGGATTTAATTACATTATGAATTCTTCCAGTGATTCCATATGATCTAATTTTCCTTAGAAGACCATCGTGCCATACCCTGTCAAAAGCCTTAGATATATCGAGGGCCACTGCTCTACCCTCCCCTGTTTTATCCAATGAACGGTATATACGTTCAGAAACTACAGTTAAGATATCTGCTGTTGATCGGGCTTGCCTGAATCCATATTGTTTGTCAGTCAGGAGTTTAGCAGCTGTTAGGTGCTGGACTAGGGCTTGATTAACTAAGGACTCAAATATTTTGGCGAAAAGCGGGAGGAGGCTAATGGGGCGATAATTTAGTGGGTCAATTAAGTCTTTTACAATTATTTCTAGCTTCTATAAACTTCTGTTTATTTGAGCTGGATTTATGTCAGTTGAATCTGCGGTACGCATGCTGCCTTTGACAAATGGCAGCTGCACAAGCAGAAGTAAACCATTGGGGGGAGTGGTGCTTGCTATAGAATTTCCGTGCGGGAACATGTGCTTCAATAGCAGTTTTGAACCATTCAGTGGTTTAATTTGCACACTGTTCTGCTGGAAGAGTAAAGATATTTTGCCATGGGGCATCTCTGATGAGCTCCCTGATGGCTTCCCAATCAGCCTTTTTGTAATACCTCGTTGTTTTGAGTAGGGGGTCTTCAGTTTTAGGGCGAGAATTTAGGCTGATTTCTACCATTATCACAGCGTGATCAGCATTCCTAAGGTATATATAAAATCAGAAGTAAAAATTAAGTTTACAAGCCAAAAGCTTCTGTAAACTTAAAGAGAATATAAATATTAATATATATATATATATATATATATATATATATATATATATATATATATATATATATATATATATATATAAAATGCACAACCGAAGCTATAACTATAATTACTTCTCCTCAAAGTAACAATATAATAAATTGTAAAAATGAACTGATCTCTTTCTGTAAACATACGTCCAAATTTAATTATGGTAATTTTGAAATTACATAGCTATTACTTTAACCTTTCAGATATATATAATTTTTCTATAAAATTATCGTTTTTTCTACATACTTTCTTAATACTTTATAACGTAATAATCCTTTATTTTAATTTTTTATTTCTTCTTTGTTTGGCCAGTTTTTTATCTGCAATTTCCGTTTTAGTGTCTAAATATTACTATCTATCAAATATATCAATCTGCCCACATATTCATATCCTGTATGCATATTTACTTATATTTTACTATATCCATTTACTTACATACTTACTTGCTTTATCTGGAATTTGCAGATACCGGCCTTCCTCTCCCCTTAATTTTTTTCATTTCATTCGGTGTCTTTTAATAACTCCTGCTGATATTTTCTTAAGTAATAACTTATACATTTCAGTTGATCTCTTTTTTGCTCTATATTTTTGGCGCCTTTTAACGTCATCTTGTCTGGGTCATTTTGACATTGGCTTTTCTATTTTCTATTTAATTCAATCAACATTCAATTTTTTCTCTCTCTCTTCTTGTTCATTTTTTCTCTCTCGTTCTTCTCCACTCATTTTTCTTGATTACGCCTTGCCTCGGCAGCCGAGTCTAATGCATATCTTATTTTTCTTGTAATAATATTATTGGAATTCTTTCCCCTTTTCCTTGTACCTATTTGTGAATTATTCCACGGATTTCGACCTTTTGGATTATTTTGGACCATCTTCCAATTACGCAATTCCCTTGGATTTTACTAATGTGAATGGAAATTTAACCAACTTTCTTGGATTTGCATTTTTGGATTTTACTGTCATTGGATACTTTACCTTTCACCAGACTATCCATTCACGTGAAATCACTTTTTTCTTCACCCTATTCCCTCTGCTTCACTTTTTGTTATCAAGTAAGACCTTTGACTTACTTGTAGTTTCATCAAATACTTTTGCAAGCAAAATCCGATCCCGCATTTTGCTAAATCCTACCCTTTGATGAGAAGGAAAGTGTTTCTTTGAAACTCTGCAGATTAAGGACTAACCACTTGTGTTTAACTCTTTTTCAAAGTGTTTTTTAACATATTTTATTAACTATATGCTCTTATATATATGTATACATATATATATACATATATATATATATATATATATATATATATATATATATATACATATATATATATATATATATATATATATATTTCTGTGTCAAGAACCAAACGGAGCTTCCATGAGCAGAGTTTCTTTCCTAGAACATCCGATCTATGGAACAAGATACTGCTTCCTAGCTGAATACAGCATGATCGTCTTCAAGTTTAAAATAAACAAATACTTGTTGAGTCGTCCTCTTTGAAAATCAGTTACCTTTAAGTAATCTTCTGCTCATTCCATTTACAGTTTTAAATCCTCCTGTGGCGGCAACCAACGTCCAATCACCTTTATCTTGGAGTGGCCTGTGGGTCTTGATAGATGTGGATACATGAATAATAAAATAAAACGCAAAACACTGACCATTGGACACACAATTACAAAAAACTTCTCAACCACCGATAGCCATGACTAATAGTACCGTGAGAGTTCATCGTCCAAACTCCTCGGCCTAACATTCACAGGCAACATGAAATGGAACATATACATGGAGGACATTGCAAAGACTGCTGCAAAAAGTGGAGATTACTCATACTCGTGATTATTTTTATATTTCTACTAAGCTGTAATTCGTCCACGCATGGAATATTGTTGCCACATCTGGGCTAGTGCATCTACCACTAGTCTTTCTTTTTTAGACAATGCTCCCCCTACCCTCCAAAAAAATATCCAATCTAATAGGTCCTGCGACTCAGCCCTGAATTTTTATCTCGACTCCCAAAATCAACAGACCATTCTTGTAATGATCTGATTTCTGTAGATTGTAGTGTAATGTTGTTCCTGCACAGTTCTAGGAGGTCCACCCTCTCAGGCTTTGCATTCTCTCTTTGAGAAGGGGTTAGTTTTATTGCTAAGGCGGCCTTGCCGGGGAATGCCAACAGGGTTGCCTAGACACATATTACAGATAAGAATGTTTTTTTCTCAGGTGCACTGACTTCTCAATCCCTCTTTCTGACTCTTGCAGTGAGAAAAAACTAAATACCCCAACCCTTCACTGATCGCCATAATGTTGCACCTTTTAATGGAATGTACTCGGATGAATTCATAGCACTTGTACCACCTTGACAAACATACATCCAATCAACCCAACAAAGAGCAAAATTCCATCCCTTCATTATTGGGGTCCCTAGATGCTGGAAAACCTTCTACTCCGATAGTTTTTTTCCCCCCTCAGACTTCTGGACTTTAGAATTACCCTTGCTGTTTCCTGCTTCTCAGACTGTACTAACATGCAGAAGTTTAAATATAATGTAAACAGATACCTCGCAGCTCAACTCCCCACATAGTCTCCTGTTAGACACTATCCTAAATAGTAGCCCTCTACGTTCCAAGTCGCAATATACCTTGTTTGAGGTGAAAAAGAGTAACACACGCGCACACACACACAGACACACAGACACACACACAGACACACACACACACAGAGACACACACACATACTAACACACATGTATAATAGATATTGAAAATAATGTTTGTATAAATCGTGACGTCTTCTTCGCTCCTCCCTCCACACACGTCGTCCAGAATGTAAACAACCTCAATCTAAGATTCTCAGTTCAAATATAAACAATGTCTTGAGATAAAAAAAAAAAAAAATTGAGACAAGATGCCACGTTTTTACAAACTTCCTGATTTCAACTTACAAGATTGGATGACAAGAATAAAAGTGGATTCCATACCCGACATTCTTCCAGTCGTCATGATGATGATGATGATGATGATGATGATGATGACGATGATTATGATGAAAACGACGATGAAGCTTGGCAGAAATGATTCTGACAGAAAGTGGTCGTCTATCAGAGACTCTTGAGAATAATGGTGCCTTGGAAACAGATGAAGATATGGAGGAGGAAGAGGAGGTGGTGTTAGTACAAACTCCAGCAGAAAATGTTGGAGGAAGAGCAACTTGTATGCTCACTGATGCCAAACATGAAGGTGAACATGTAAAAGAGATCTAATGAAAACCAATTTAAAAAAAAAAAAAATGGACCAAATAAATCAAACTCAAATTACGCTTCTTGAACATTTTCTTTCAGTTTTTTTTTTCAACCCTAATGAATTGACTCGAGTTACCTATGAAGAGTAACAGTGTCAGCGCTGTGGACTCTCATTTCCTCAGCCTCAATCTATAATATACATCTACATTTCATCTAAACTATTCTTTGTAAATGAACCATTTGTTTTAATCTTGCGTCATTTCTCTCCCCTCTGTTTTTAGATCAGTTGAAATATGCAACTAGTCTAGAAATTGACCCGAGTTCAGTTATTGATTGGAGTATAAAATAACTTGTTTTGTTTATTCTTGTTAAGATTCAGCTCATCTTTCAATCGTAGGTTGTATTCCTGAGAATATTATGGATGGCTCTACTCTTGAGAGGAAATCTACTGAAACTTCTGGGTCTTTCTTTCTGATCAAATCTTTCTTGGAGTTGGTGCATTAGATCCATTGCCTTTTCTGCTTCTCATAAAGTCTGTTCTCTCTAGCGTTCTAAACACTTTCCCACACTTGAGGTTATTCTATATCTATATCCTCGAGTGGTCTCTGGGCCTATATCTATGAATCTATTATCAAACGATGTATGGAGTACCCTTATAATATTTGGACTGGTGAATCTTAGCCGACTTGAAAAAAAAAATATATTCTATTAAAAAGTTTTCTTCAAAATAACTGGATTCGGCATTAAATAGCCTGAAAAAGGTTGATATGCCGTAAAACAAACAGCCAATCAATCAGCCCTATTTGTGGGTTCTTGATAAAGTGCAGAAACATATCTGTAATTTGATTGGCTGTACCCTTTCTTCTTCTCTGCAATCTCTTTCACAGACGTGATGTTGCTAAACTAGGTCTTTTCTATAAATATTATCATGACATTCAGAATTGTCTGATCTCTTCCCTGTTTTCTTTGTTCCAGCTCATTTAACTCCTTCGTCTAGTGGTCTCTATCAATTTGCTTTTGATATCTCATACCTTTTCCAGTTTATTTGTATTAAGAACTGCTTGTAGAACTCTTTATCTGCTGACTTGAATGATTTACATATTTTTCAATATTTATATGCACATTGATTTTATTACTTTATCGGCAAGATGTAAAAAAACAAATTTGCATTGTGATAAACTGACGTTTTTCCGTTTAGTTTGTTCTGTATGAATGGTACACATGTATTTTTCTTATGAACAAAACCTTATGGCTAGAATCTGGTCACATTTAATGTTGAAAAAAGTCATCATTTTAGATTGGTTAGTTTGCCTTCTATGACCTTGTAATTTCTTGTTGTAAAAATGATAAACATCAAGAATGACACTACCATCTATGGTAGCACATCTAAAACCATAAACGACCAAGTTCTCTCCGATTCTCTCTCCTCTGATCTTGAGCACGTTGTACAATGGGGAAAGGAGTGGCTGGTTACTTTTAATGCATCTAAAACCAAGCTTTTATCTTTACATCATCAACGCTCTGATCTCCATCTGGCATCAACTTAAATGAATGGCTCTCGTCTTGGGAAGGCCTCATGTTTTGACAAGCTTCTGGGTTTGACCTTTACTCCTGATCTGAAATGGAACACATACATCAAATCTGTTGCCAAGGCCGCTGGAAAAAATAGTGGGATCCTTCTATCGATCCAGTAAATATCTCACTACTGATGCGATTCTCTATCTATATAAGAGCCAGGTACGTCTGAGGATGGAGTACTGTTGCCACATCTGGGCAGGAGCTGCTAGAAATGACTTGCCGTGCCTTGATAGAGTTCAAAATAGACTTCGTAGCCTCGTAGATGTCTTTTTCTCTTCCCTGCAACCTCTATCTCACAGAAGAGATGTTGCGAGTTTGTCTCTGCTTTATCGTTATTTCCATGGCAAGTGCTCGACTGAGCTTTAATCTATAGTCCCCCCTCGCCAAACTTTCACAAGAAACACTCGTCTAGCTGAAAACACTATCAATAATTCCCCCACTCTTTATCTGTGCCTAAACCTAAACGTAGATTCCATGAACAAAGCTTCTTTCTTAGAACTGCACGCCTGTGGAACTGTTTTTTATTTTCCTGCTTTCCAGCTGACTATAATCTGATTGTCTTCAAGTCCGACATAAACAAGTTCTTGAGTTAAGTTAACAAATTTATCAAATTTCCATTACTAACTATTACTACGAGATTGTCAAATTGACTACTGTACACTCTTAACCCTTATCCTCGAGTGAGCTCTGGGCCTTGATGATGATGATGATGATGATGATGATGATGATGATGATGATGATGATGATGATGATGATGATGATGATGATGATAGGGAAGAGGGCGATGATGATGGTGATGACGATGACAATGATGATGATGATGATGATGATGATGATGATAGAGAAGAGGGTGATGATGATGACGATGACTATGCTGGCAACGATGATGATGATAATGATGATGAGGAGGAGCAAGATGATGAGGAGGAGGAAAAGGATGATGATGATGATGATGATGATTACGATAATAATGTGGTAGATGATGATGATGATGATGATGACGATTTGTACGTGATTTCTCCAAGAATATGAACCAGGACACATAATTGGATTATGAAAACTAGATTTTTAAAATTTTCCTCAGACAAATAAACTATTAATCCTTAATATAATTGAGACTTTGTGTCTGTATGTTTCTAGTAAAAACTATGTAAATGTTGCATAAAAGAAATATAGTGTTTAAAGTAAAAGAAGCAGAGATGCCCAGTGTTGCTCCTTTAGAGTGTATAATAGTATTATATGCAATATCATACTAAGGAGCAACTTTAACAGCAACTTTGATGTTGCCAGCTAGATATCTTACCCACTGAGCTATACAGATATATATGTTAATACTCTGAAACTAAACCTTATAAATAGATTAATTTCATTGTATGAGAGTGTTTGGCAGCGTGGCATTGTGTATTTACATAGGTTTATTCTGTTCTTGTTAATGTATGTATAGATGTGTGCAAGTTGATAAAGTTGGTATGTGAGTCATTGGGTCCTTTTCTTTTGTGACATGCCTCTCGCGCCTCCGATAAGGGAGAGGGATGAAGAGCGTAAGTTCTGGTGCTTTTCAGGTGTGGCTTATGAAGATAACTGATTTTGTTGATCTGTTTTTATTTGAATTTCTAAGTTTCACTTGATGTAACCTCCGACCCTTACTACTTTCACATATACGTGTTACTTTTTAGGGTTTAGAAATATTTGCAGTGGTAGATAATTTTTTGTAGTTAACAGCTTCATGTTAAAACTTATTAGCTTTTGGAAGTGATGAAGAGAACATATCAAAATAAACAAAAGAAAAAAAGAGTATAAGCAATTGGAACTATTTATGTTTTCGCGTTTCTTCAAATCACATGTCTAATTGGTCACAATTAATCTGCCACAAATTCACGGGGATAGCATGCTCTTGTTCTGTTAGCCATGACTGGGTACAAGTCCTAAGTAATTTGCAGTTGTATTTTGAGAGTTGCACATACTGAAGATTGAACCTTCAACCTCCAGAAAAGTTTAACTTACAACTGGTACCTAATCCACTACACCACAGGTTCTTGTAGACAAAAAAAGCTGAAGAAAGTCGGAGGTTACATCGACTAAAACGTTGTGAAAATAACACTGAAGGTGAGAACAGTTGTTCAAAGAATCCAAATAATACAAATTATCAATCCTCATCTCAAAAATTCAAAAATATAAAAAATATAATTTGAAAGTTTAAATTTGTATTCAAATGAAAAGAGACGTTTGTAATTTATTCATCCCTTTCTGATAATTAGAAATCCTGTGAAACTGCAGTAAAACCACATTTATTATTTATTATTGTTATAGGGCTGTATTTGAAAGGATAATGAGTCTTTTTGCAAAGTTTGCTGTCATAATTCAGCTTTGTTCCAATTTTTTTATGTTAATACTTGAGTTACTGGAATATGGTTGCAAAGGTTATTCAGTTTGATAGACAGGATAGATAGAGAGATTGGAGAGGACTTTATAGCCACACGCCGATGCTTCTCAGCTGTAGACATGCACATTGTGGAGCAAAGCGTTGTCTTGTAGAAGGAGGAAACCGTTGCTAATTTTCTTCCACTCCTTCATTTTGACAGCTTGTCTAAATTTCCTCAAAAGTGAAGCATAATAGGCTCTTGTAATTGTGGTACCTTTTTGCCAGGGAATCCGTCATCACTACTTTATCCTGATCCTCAGAAACTGTAGTGAGTCCAAATGCTTCTATGGCATTGCCTGTGATTTGGTTGTGATAGATCTAGCTTTCATTCCGTATAATCAGTCTTTTGAAAAATTTTGACTCATATTTTAGCACATGTGCAAATTCATCCTTGAGCACTGAACACATTCTCACTCCTACAAAGATGTCAGCAACCTGGGAAAACTTATACAAATGGTCATAAATGATAGTTTCCACAGACTGTGAATTAATCTTGACCTCTTGGAATATTTGACAAATCTTCCAAAATGGCAACATCAATTTGACTGACAGATGACTCATCAATGGCAGAAGGTGGGGGGTGATCAGATCTGGGAGCTGTTTCCATAGATTTCCGGCTATTTTTTAATTTATGATGCCACATTTTTACAAGGTCATTTCATGGGGCATCATTATCATACGTTTCTTTCATTTCATCACAAGTCTCTCTCCTGTTGTGTGCACCCTTTCAAATACAAAAACCTAATCACTGCGTGACACACAACAGGCTCCATTTCATACCTGACTCAGTTCAAACACTCGTAAATTAGAAAACAAAATTAGTACAGAGTTGTAATTTGCCACATAACTCATAGAGATATAAATCATTGCACATGCAAAATTTCAGCTAGATCGGACAACGGGAAGTGAGTCAAAAGTTTTACTTATGAACACCCCTTGTAATGTTGCAATTGTGGTGTAAAACCTAAATTTTAAATTTATTTTATTTATTTACATACATTCAATGCTTGTTTAAGTTTTTATTGATGGGAGATTTAAGAAAGGGGGTAGGTTTGGGGCAGGTGATAAATTATTATTAAAGTGAAATTGGATGATCCAGCAAAGCAGTTTATCCGGCAAAACTAGAACCATGGATGCCGTGAAATCGGTATTGCCCTTGCATATATATATATATATATATATATATATATATATATATATATATATATATATATATATATATATATATTATGGAAAGCAGCGGCAATAGTGAATAATGCTTTTAAACTCCAACTTTTGTTTGAATAAAACTCCAACCAGCAGTTTCTCTCGACCAATCACAGTGTAAGAAATAGTCACATCCAAATTTTGGCGCATGATATAAAATCCCAAGTACACATCTCTCTCCCTCTCTCTCTCTCTTTCTTGTTTAATACAGTTCTTTCATTTCATCAAAAGTCTCCTGTAGCGTGCATCCTTCAAAATACAATAAGCCATTGGGCATACAAAATTTCAGCTAGATTAAAAAACTGTAAGTTGGTTAGTGGCATTATTTATTAACCGACCCTCGTATATACACCTATGGAACATAATTCAGAAGATATACCTTTCAATTTTGAAAACACCTTGTATGATTTGTTTATTTTAAACCTGAATTAATTAAAACTATTCGATGACCAAAAAGGCAAAAGAAAATTATATAAGAATGGTATTTGATATCTGCCAGGAATCGTATGAGGGTTCTTCAGGTGATCTATGATAAATTAAAACCTCTGTGAAGCTGAAGATAATTAGTGGGAAGATGGACTTTCAAGACAGAGCAGTGAATAGTTACTCTCAACCCATAAATGTATGACCTGACAAGTCCTAACATTGCATTAGTTCTTGATTTAAAAAAAAAAATTAGATATGGAAATCGTCCCATCACTATTATCTATCCAATATGTAGAAATAACAGTGCAACATCACACATATTGTTAGATGTTTACTGTTTATTTGTTCAAGTGGTGTCCTGCATGGTACAGGCATTGATGGCTATGACTCTCTGTCTATTTATCTCCCTCGAGACATTCATGAATTCATTGTTGCTCATCATTCAGAACGCCATTCACGCTATTTCTCAAACGTGTTTGATGTATTGCCACAGCTTATACAAACAGTAGGTTGCAGTTTCTTTCTGTCGGAGCAATGTCCATATGTCTTGACCATTGTATCCAAAGGAATCTTATGACCAGAACAACTAGACACGAAACAATAAACAGAATTATTCCTGGTTGCTTCCATATTACATCAGTCATCTGCTTTCCATGACGTCACATTACCTTGATCAAGGGGCTGAAATGGATCCTTGACCTTAACCAAGTCTTTCACAGATTAGCAAAAGAAAGGAGGCACCTTACTTTTTCTTTGACAGTAGTGCTGTCCTAGCACCCTATACAGAGCCTAATGCTCCCAAACATGGCATAATCACGTTGCCACACCAGTTCCTGTTTGATCACCGAAGTTAAGCAATGTTGAGCCTGGTCAATACTAAAATGGGTGACCGTTTGGGAATTCCAGGTGCCGTATGTGCTCTCCACTTATCTCGGCATTTTTTCTAGTCGGCCTAGACTTCTTGCTACTGGACACAAGAGTGCAAATTCAAAACTGGGATCGTAAGAAAGTATCAATCATACCAGTCATTATAGGAGCAACCGGGCTAATGAAAAAGAATTTCAAAAACTATCTGGCGAATATACTCCGTGAACCAAGTGCAAAAGAAATGCAAACAATAGCACTTAAAGGGACGGTTAGAATCTTAAAAATATCTCTCGGTTGGAGAAACTAAACTAATGGGAGAATGCTTGGCATCCGGAAGAAAGCCCCATCCCCAGCAAATCAAAGTGATAAGAAAATTAAAACAAAGAGAGGTGCGGTTGCGGGATCGCACAACCCTTGCCTCTCAATTTGATGTGCAGCTGTCTGTACAGGGGATATTTATTGTCTTTTGAGACTGAACAGAGGCACGCATCATTCCCAAATAGTCACACATCTGGTACAGGCCATCATTACTTAACTTCGGTGATCTGGCAAAAATCACATTTAGGTAACTTGATTATGTAGTAGAGCTGACATCTATTCAATGTAGCCGCCTTCAGCCTCAATCATCATGTCGATATAAGTCCAGAACAGGGAGCATGCTTTCTTCACAAGTGCCAGCAGGAGCTTAGTGAATACTTCTCGGATGGTAGCGATCAGGGTGGCTTTGGTGTTGTGGGAGGTCATGTCGATAACTTTTTCAACATATAACCAAACGGAGTGGTCCAGCGGGTTCAGGTTGGGGCGGGGCCAGTGAAAGAAGGGTACAAAGTTATAGTACTCGTTCTGAAGCCAAGCATGGGTCTCTTTGAACTTGTGGGCTGGTGCTGAATTCTGTTGCCACACCCAGGGTCTGCCACCGGCTACCGTATTGCACAAGGGGATCACAACACTCTTCAGCACATCCAGATACACTTTGGTGTTGACTTTCAAGCTGACTTTGAAGATGTGAGGTGGCATGATGTGGCCCTCACTTGAAATCATACTAAAGACCATAATTGTGGCCCAAAATTTTGTTGGGCTGTGCCCTCAAGCGTTGAACCGTCTGGATTTACATTTTGAGGGTGCATATTGTCATAACTTGGATCGGTAGAGGGCATGGGTTATACAGCGGCACATCATCAATTTCGCTCGTTGAACATTTTGTCACTTTCAGACATGATAGAAGGCTCCGGAAATGGAATCATGTTATCTTTTCTAGAGCGAAAATTTTTATCGTTTCACCCTGTATGTTTACAATAAAGAATTATAATCAGTATTTAATCAGTATTTGTTTCAATGTCGTATAACCCGGAAATCAATTTGGAAGTCATACCATTGATTTTGGAAAAACTTGTATAATCCACTTTTTATTAAACATGTAAAACTAAGAAATGCCTGAAATGTTAAAATAAATTCATGCAAGAATCTCTGTGAGTGGCTTCAACTCTATTCAAAGGACACGGACTGACATTTAATAGCTGACAAGAATTATAAGACCTCCAAAGTTAAACAAACTTTCGTACAATTTCAGTTTCGAAAATGGAAGGACGGTTCTACAAATGTGTAAATAAAATAAACGGTTAAAATTTATAAACTCAGAGATTAAAAAAAAATAAATAAATAAATAAATAAAAATAAAAACAACAAAAAAAAAAAGAAAAAACAGCAGAAACGAAAGCAGATGAGATTTGAAGTAGTTGATAAGAAGACTTCTCGTAAACTTTGAGAAATGTTTGGAAGTTTTTTGCAATCACAAATTCGTTCACGCAGGAAATAGGCCAAACAAGAATTGGGTGAGAGGTGTGAGTTGCTTCAACTAAATATTAACATCCGCCATTTTTTTGTGTGTGTGTGTATGTGTGAAACTACAAAACCACCTGGTCCGTATTTGTGGTGATTTTCCTGAATAGCTAACAAACCAAAAAAGAAGTAATATATATATATATATATATATATATATATATATATATATATATATATATATATATATACTGGAGAGCCATGTATTTAACAGCTGTTCTGTTTTTAAATTTATGAAACAGCTACATGGTAAACAGCTGATGATCCCCGTTTTCTATTTACAAAATTTTAGTTGCGAAATCGGCTTATGCAAGTGTTAAGTCTATTTCTATTTAACAATTTTAGTTTAGGCCTTTTATTTTTTTTCATCCACATATAAATGAATTATCTTTGGTCATTATAAACTTTTTAGAAATCGGATTTTTTCCTTCCGGGAATCTAAACTGCATTTTTTATTTTTATTTTTGCATTTTTTTTTTCAAAGCTTCTTTAGACTATATATATATATATATATATATATATATATATATATATATATATATATATATATATATATATATATATATATACTAGCTGTACCCGGCCACGCGTTGCTGTGGTTCAGTTTGTTAAAATGGAACACATCCCTCAAGAAAAATTGCATTTTGTTCGTTTATTTACTTTTATTATTTTTTGCAATATTTTTAATCAATAAAAGTTGTTATTTTTTTCCCCAAAAAAAGATTAATTTTTTACCATAAATTGTTAGGTGAAAGTTGTTTTTCAGGAAAACTTACACTTTTTTTTAAAAGGAAATTTGTCAGTAAACGTTTCTCTTTGAAAACGGAATTTTTATTATAAAAAGAACAGATGAATGCTTTACATGAACACTGTAAATAGTTATGTGAAAGTAGAGAAAAATTTGATTCTTTTTTTCAAGAGAATGTACAAATTATTTTTTTTTAACAGATGTTCAGAAAATAAACAGAAAAATACTTCCATCATTAATTATGCAAAAAAATAAATAAAATACTGATTTAGTGTTTCAACATAATGCTTATAAATTACCATAAAACTTGCTGAGTATGCGCTGTTTTACGGTTGTTGTAAAAATGGAACGAAAACTTAAATTTCGCTTCGTTTTAATCTCTCTTACTTTTTTAATTGTGCCCCCCTCAAACGAATATAATCAAAACAGTAACATTCAACAATTGTACTTTATGTATATAAAACACAAAATATTTATTAAAAAAAAAAAAAGTTAATAACGAAAGAGAAATAATTCCATTTTTAAACGAAAAAGTCAGTTTGGTATATCTTTTTGTTATTTTTTATATAAGTCCAGCTTACCATTCACATTGGAAATGTCGACATTTATAGGTTGGAGGGTACGTTTACAACGAATAAACACTCCAATCTAGTAGATGTATCAGAATTTTTGACACCCTTATCACGAAACTGCGAATAAAATATAAAAATCTCGTAATTTCTCTTTTAAAAGTGGGTTGTTTATTTTCTGTATGGATTATACTTCAAAAATATACTAATAAAGTTCTTTTAAAAGTAATAGAAATATATATTTTTTTAAAACTAATGAATTTTACGAACTCAATATTTTTCAATTTCTAAACTTTAAAAGTCTATCAAAATTTTTCTATTGATTCTATTTTTACGATATTTTCAGGGTCAATGTGAAATTTTATGCCCTTTCCAATAAACTGAATATATTTTAGACAAACGTTTTTTTTTTAATTCACCCCCCCCATTTTCAAGTGTCTCTTAAACAGTAAATAATTAATTTACTCACCAAAGTTTTATATATCACAAATTGAAGAGAAAAGGTCAATAATTAATATATTCAAATTTAAAACAAAAAAAGTAGTGTTTTTTATAGAAATTTACCTGTAAAGTTCGAAGTTTAAAACCTTTTTTTTTTTTTAAACCCACGTTGTTTGTTCTTGTGTTTTTGTTTTAATGAAACCTTGGTCTTGCTCCTTTAATTGAAAAAAAAAATTAGGACTTGAATTACATTTTTTGAGTAGTTATAAGCTTGGAAAGAAAGGAGGTCGAATAATTCACGCCTCCCATTTTGAAATGTCTATTAAAAAGTAAATAATTTACTCACCAAAGTGTTATATATCAGAAATTGAAGAGAAAAGGTCAATAAATAATATATTCAAATTTAAAACAAAAAAAGTAGTGGTTTTAGAAATTTACCTGTAAAGTCCGAAGTTTAAAAAACAAAAAAAAAACACGTTGTTTGCTTATTTTTTTTTAAATTTTTTTTTTTTAATGAAACCTTGGTCCTTGCTTAATTGAAAAAAAAAAATAGGGCTTGAGTTACATTTTTCGAGGAGTTATAAGCTTGGAAAAACGGGGTGGAATTATTCACTATTTTTCACGAAATTTCTGACACACCTACCAATCTACCCATGTTAAGAACGGCTTTCGGAATAGACACACCTACCCTTGCCAGCATACCCGAAAAGCTATAAAAGTTGATGTGTCGAATATGAACGATGTGTTGGACGTAATGTAAAAATGTACCGAATTTAAAAGGGAACGAAATTCAAATTTCCGTTCCATTTTTACAACAACCGTAAAGCAGAGCATTCTATGCAAATTTTACCTAACGTACTGTATTAATGCTATTTTTTAAGCAAAAAAAAAATATTTAGGTTTGGCTATAAATTCCTAAACTCATTTTACCCTAAATAATGAAGGTGACTGAAATAGGAATCTAATTGAATCTTTAATTTCCTGAATAGTATGCGAGAATTCATTTTTCTTCGAGTTATATCGAATTCATTAATACGGACTTAGGCGATTTTTTCGTAATGTTACTGTAAAAATTATTTTTTATTGTTACAAATTACGATGCTTTATATACAAAAAGCAAAAATAAATTCTTGCGTTTTTTATTTACTACTGAAAACCATAACTTTAGTAAAGGTATTTTTTGTTTAAACAAAATAAAACATTTTCACTAAGAGTTAAGTAAAAATAATTAGTTCATTATATTCTGCAATCATTATTTGATAAATACTGAAATTTTCATTAAAATTGGTTAATTTCCTGATTTTTGGTGAATTTTTAAGTAAAGGGAGGGGTCAAAATGTTTATACACTTTGAGCGTCGGCATCCATTTTGTCTGTACCTAACATTTTTCGATGAATATTTAATAGGAAAGCGACCACGTGTGGTTAATTTATCAATAATCATGTGATTAAACCCATTGAAAATTTACCGATATTGTAAAAACATTCTGTTTACATTAAGCCTGTAGTGTTTTTTTAATGATGCAGTGTTGGCAACTGAGATTTAAAAAAAACCCACGAGATCAGGAGAAAGAAATGTCCAGAAAATCGCTAGATTTTTAACTTTTATCATCTGAAATTTTCAAAAATCGCTAATCCCCCCCCCCCCAAAAAAAGAAAAAACTCCATATTTAATCTTCCTACCATAAAAAAATTATAAATATAGTATATTCAATATATAAAAAGTTCCGTGTTTTCTCACTATATATTTCTGGAATTATATTGAAGCGGTTAGCTTCCGTATTCTATCAGCTAGTTTTACCTGTTTTTTCAGAGAGGGTATTTTTTTTTTTTTTGCAGGAAACAAATCATAAACTCAAACTTTTTATAATAAAAGTTAAATTGAAATATACTGCAAATTAAACATCACAATAATGGTGCAACATATTTTGAAATTAGAAAAATAAAAAAACAAAAAAAACTTTGTTTTAGCATGTTAAAAGTATTTAGGTTGGTAGATAATTAAATTCTACTGTATTGGTATATTTTTTTTTTTTTTTTTTTTTTTGCTGTTGTTTCTTGCATTTACAATTTTCGACTAAATACTTCTAAATTTCGTATTTTAAACTAAACTTCGGAGGTTGGAATGCCCACCCCCCACCTAAAATTTACTTGGAAACATCGATTTTATAGCGAGATTTAAGAATGGTTAGCCGAAAAAGGTGAAAAACAAAACAAATAATTAATAAATAATTGTTACCAAAGGCAATAAATGCTACTTTTTTTTTACTTACATGAATGAGTTTATTTTATGTTTTAAAGTATTTTCAAGCGCTTTTCTTTATTTTTTAATCTAAAATTGCGGGTGTGTAGGTGCGAAATATCTCCAGATTTTCTAGAATTTCCCGCTAGATTGCAAACGAAATCTCCAGATCTAGCAGGAA
Source organism: Euprymna scolopes (assembly GCF_053919585.1). Lineage (NCBI taxonomy): Eukaryota > Metazoa > Mollusca > Cephalopoda > Sepiida > Sepiolidae > Euprymna > Euprymna scolopes. The sequence continues at coordinate 44,168,105 of NC_136513.1, forward strand.
AACCGCTAAATTAGAAACACCGGTCACGTGACAGGAAGCGGTAATAAATAATTGTCCCTAAATAAAAAAAAATGGCCTATCGGTACAAAGAAAACCACCTATTTATCATAGAAAAATTAAGTATAATGTTATAATTAAAAAGAAATATATAAAAACACACATGGATATAGTAAACTTCTAAGATATAAGTAAGCTTCTGGGTTTGACCTTTACTCCTGATCTGAAATGGAACACGTACATCAAGTCTGTTGCCAAGGTCGCAGGAAAGATGGTGGGATCCTTCTACCGCTTCAGAAGATATCTCACTACTGATGCAATTCTCTATCTATATAAAAGCCAAGTACGGCCAAGGATGGAATACTGTTGACATATCTGGGCAGGAGCTGCCAAAAACAGCCTATCATGCCTTGACAGAGTACAAAATAGACTTCGTGGTTTAGTGGGGGATGCCCTTTTCTCTACCCTGCAACCCCTCTCCCACAGAAGAGACGTTGCGAGCCTATCCTTGTTTTATCGTTATTTTCATGGCAGGTGCTCGTCTGAACTCCAATCCCTGGTCCCCCCTCGCCAAACTTTCACGAAAAACACCCGTCTAGCTGAATCCACTGTGAAAAATTTCCCCCACTCTATATCTGTGCCTAAATCAAAACGCGGATTTCATGAGCAAAGCTTCTTTCTTAGAACTGCACGCCTGTGGAACTCTGTTCCGTCTGCCTGCTTCCCTCCGGACTACAACTTGGATGTCTTCAAGTCTAATGTTAACAAATTCCTAATGAACCGCCCCCCTAATTAAACACTTCATAAAATCTCCTCACTAACTTAATGTACTTGCAATAACCCTTATCCCTGAGTGGCTTCCGGGCCTTGATAAGTGGTGATCACTGTGTAAAAAAAAAAAAAAAAAGTAAACATATTATACCAAAACGTGGAAGCAATCTGTCCCGTGTTTTTTTAGACTATTAATTGCGAACAAACTAAGAGTTACATTTATATATATATATATATATATATATATATATATATATATATATTAGCATGGGTGCCTGGCGTTGCCCGGGTGTTTTGAGGTGTTTGCTGAGCAAAAAAAAAAAAAAAAGAACGGTCAATTTTTTAATTTTTTTAACTTTGACCCCTATTATGACCCCTTAACATTTATTGTTTAGAGCTCAAATTAAGTTATTAAGTTAGATCCATGTCCAAGGAATCTATATCTAAAATTTCAAGTGTTTAGACCCAAAATGGTAGGAGGAGTTTGCTAGAGTTCTCAAAGGTCAAATCGTTGAACTTTGACCCCTTAATCGGAAAATTTTTGCCCGAAAACCGATCACATCGATTTTCCCAAAATCTTAGTACCCTGTACATCAAATTTCGAGTCTGTAGACTTAAAATTGACAGAGTTATTGCATAGGGAAATGTACACAGACACACACAGACACACAGAGACAGAGAGATACTTTCACTTATATATATATATATATATATATATATATATATATATATATATATATATATATACTAGCATGAAAACCCGACGTTGCTCAGAGTGGATTGATGATCAATGAATTTTTAACACTCATATTTTTATTGTCATCGAAATCGGTGAAATCAGTCATTTTTCAATCAAATCGATTAATTGCCTGTTCTAGTTGGAAACCCATCACGGTCCATTGAGGGAAGCTTCACATGGTCCCCCCACCCTGCACTGAATTAGTCCGCACTACATTGTAGTCTACGTGACACTGTAGAGAACCTGCTATTGTTTTTATAAAATGATTTTTATATATAACGCTTTTAATTTAAGTTTAAAATGCAAAAGTCAAGTATCATGGTTCAATTGTGCTTTAAACAGAAACATTCATTCCGAACACGCCCCTGTCATATCAAAGAACCTACTGTTGATTTTATATGCCGGACTTTTCGGCTAGTGTGGTAATGAAAATTCTCAAATGCACTTGGGATGTTAGGCTGTATAAGGTGTTAAGTTTGTTTAAAAGCGCCTGTTCCTTCTTTTATTGGATTTTTTCGATTATCGATACTTATCGAAGACATTCTGAAATATTAATATCAATATTTATAAAACAATACCAATCAGATAAAGAAGCGCAATATACGAGATTGAGCAATAGTATAAATGAAAATTTGGAATTGAATTCTGTAAATAAAAATTTTTACAACAAATGTATTATTTGACAAAGAATACAATTAAAGTTTTTTTTTCTTTAATGGCTTTTCAATGAATGGTTCATTTTATTAGAAGTAATGTTTTTATCAAAATAATGTTTATAGGCAGTCATGAATTTTATTATTCAGCACATGGATTGAAAACTAAAAAGCTTACATCAAAAGCCTTAAAGAAGCCAGAAAAAATATATTATTCATTTCATTGCTTCCGAGTCTTCTTGTTCCTTTCAAAATTTACTCGAACAACAAGATACAAGTTAGAAAAGCATTTCATCCAAGGCATGAAAATTGTTAAACAAAATGTTTTTACTATAAGCTTTAGATTCAATTTGAAATTTATTCATCTTCAAAGTGTACTTTTATAAATTTTACAAAGTAAGGTATAAAAATTTAATACCTTACTTTGTAAAATTTATAAAAATGCACTTTGAAGATAAATAAATTTCAAATTGAATCTTGTACCTTTATTTTTAAAGCCTATAGTAAAAACATTTTGTGTAACAATTTTCATGCCTTGGATGAAATGCTTTTCTAACTTGTATCGTATCTTTTTAAGATTATATTTTATTTAATTTATTAATTTGGATTAAAAAAAAGATGAATGTGGTTTTGTATGTATTTATAAAAACTCTCCTACTCTCTATTTCAGATTGTATTTCTCCTCACACCACACCTCATTTTTGCAACCCCCTCTTTGTATTATTACAGGTCTGAATATTCTCTCTGCTTCAGTTTGTAATCCTCCTCACACCACAACTCTTTTTTGCAACTCCCACTTTGTCATACATGTCTGAATAATGAGAAAATCTGAATTTTTTTAACAAAAACTTTAAAATAACTTTTTTAGATGAAATTTTTTAAGCTTCTTTCAGAATAGAAAATCTTTACAATTTAATAAGGAATATATTTCCTATAGGTTTCATTAAAGATATTCAGTAGATAACGAGAAAAATAGAGATGAAAATTTCAAAAGTAGTGTGTAACTGGTTACGCTCAATAGTAGTCCTCGCTAGCGAAAGACTTTGTTATTGTTATTCTGTTGTTATTATTATTATTATTTAAAACATTTTGTGTCCTGCACTTTTGTGCGAGGCATAATATATTATATATTTTACTATGACATAGATTGAAAACTAAAAAGCTTGCATGAAAAGTTTAAAAGAAACCAAGATTAAAAAAGGATATTCCATAGTGTAGTTAGATCAGTGGCGTAGTTAGAGGGGGGGGGGTCCTCCCAGGGTGACAGCAAAAGAGGGGTGACATAATGTGACCCCAACAAAATGTTTTAGCCAGACTAAGGTGCAAAAATAGTTTGAAAATAGGATTTATTTATCATATATTATGTAAAGTTTTTAAGTTTTTAATATTTTCTAAAATATTAATATTTTAAAAATTAGTAGCTGAAGAATATTTTTGCCGATGTTTATTGAAAACTCTAAACCCTGTATTTTTTGTAGTTTTTAATATTTGAAATCATTTGATGATACTCATTTCATTTTCTCTTAACTGTGAAAAATAATTGGAAAAAGGATTAAGTGGTTTATATATATATATATATATATATATATATATATATATATATATATATATATATATATATAAGTGTTGGGACGATTAATCGGAATCGGGTTCGAAAAAAACAGAGCATTTTGGGGTATCTGTATCGGAATTGGAAAAATTTAACTCTATTTTTCGATGCCAAAAACGATTCCTTAAATTATCTGTTTTATTTGATTTTGGTTTAAGAAACATTTTCCACTGCTTGTAGTAATAATGAAATAATAAATATTTATTGATTTAAACTTACAGTAAAACTAAAATCTCTAGATCACCCCCTCACAAATGTGTTTTTACGTTTGAGAAAATATAGGGACATTTAAGATGTGTTTTTATAGTAATCGGGACAACATAACACTATTATAGTTACATATTAAGAGATTTATAAAGAATCGGAATCGGTAATTGTATCGGAATTGGGAATTTTATATGGAATCTGTAATTGTATCGGGAAAAACATTTTGGAATCCTCCGATCACGAATATCACGAATATATATATATATATATATATATATATATATATATATATATATATATATATATATATATATACTAAATAAATAAATAAATAAAATATATACTAAAATAAGAAAATCGAAATTAAAAATAAAAATAATGGCCGAACAATAACTACTGGACGTCATAATATACAACATGCCAACTGAAATAGGCCCTGTCGGTGGGGCTTTAGAATACGCCGACTGCCCCTGCAGAGGGTAAAAGTCCCTTAATGGGGGTCCTGGATATGACCTTAAACTATATCCAGTGGTGAGACCCCAGCTTGCGGGCTTTGGAGAGTGTGGAGCAACCCTTTAATTACCATTGCTCCCAGGTCCACTCTGACCCGGAGTGGTAGTACCTGTTAGGGTCCCAACTATGGGTTAAATAGAAACCGACGTGAAAACAACAAATATATTCTACTAAAAAAATTTTTCTTCAAAATCTTTGGATTCGGCATTAAATAACCTGAAAAGGGTTGATATGCCGTAAAACAAAAACCAACCAAGCCAGCTAAAATAAAAAAAGACTGCTCGGCGAATGGAAAAGATATCCAACAAAATTGGAAAAAACAAAAACTCTGTCGTGTTCAATCAAACGTTCTTGAATAATAACTTGCTGCTAATATATATATATATATATATATATATATATATATATATATATATATATATATATATATATGAAGAGCCAGTGCTCAAAACAACGAGATATTATAAAAAGGCTGACTGGGAAGCCATCAGAGATCTTATCAGAGATGCCCCGTGGGAAAATGTTTTTTTCTCTTTCTGCTGAACAGTGCGCAAATGAGACCACTGAATGATTCAAAACTGCAATTGAAGCACATGTCCCTAAGTATTTGATGAAACTGCAAGTAAGCCAAAGATCTTACTTGATAACAAAAAGTGAAGCAGAGAGAATATGGTGAAGAAAAAGGTGATTACACGTGAATGGATAGTTTGATGAAAGGTAAAGTATCCAATGACGGTAAAATCCAAAAATGTAAATCCAAGAAAGTTAATTAAATTTCCATTCGCACAAATAAAATTCAAGGAAATCGCGTAATTGGAAGATGGTTCAAAATAATCCAAAAGGCCGAAATCTGTGGAATAATTCACAAATATGTACAAGGAAAAGGGGGGAAATTTCCATAATATTATTAAACGAAAAATAAGATATGCGTTTAACATGGTTGCCGAGACGAAGTGTGATTAAGAAAGATCAGGAAAGAAGAAGAAGAGAATGCATGCAAAATCTGATCGCGCATTTTGCTAATTCCTACCCTCTGATGAGAAGGAAAGTATTTCTTCGAAACTCCACGGATTAATGACTATCCACTTATTAAGTGTTTTCTTTTCAGATTAAATATGTCTTTAACTCTTTTTCAAAGTGTTTTTTAACATGTTTTATTAACTATTTGCTTTCATTATAAGCTCTATCTCCTATTTGGTTTTATCGAGCTTTTACATCCGGTTGAGATTACTTTATAAATATTAATTCTTTAATATTTATAATATACTTTAGTTTTACCATCTTGGATCATTTTGGTAAATTTAATTGTAATTTTTATTTTATTATATATATATATATATATATATATATATATATATATATATATATATATATATATATATATAATAGGACAACAAGAGTATGAAATGAAGACACAAAACTATATATTGGTAGATATAGAATGGATCATTTATTTAATAATGGAATACAGGCAAAATTTGGGAGATAGAAGAGTCCCATCTATCCCCCAAATTTTGCTTGTATTCCATTATTCAATAAATGATCCATTCTATATCTACCAATATATAGTTTTGTGTCTTCATTTCATACCCTTGTTGTCCTATTATATAAGCTCCAATAATTATTGTTGAGCTTGACATTATCCGAATAAGTCTCCTTTGTGGAATTGAACTTTCTCTTTTCCTTTTAAATTAATATATATATAAGGGCGAATGAACTCTTTTTCTGAGTCAACGGCCAACTAGCACCGTGTATATTTGTGTGTGTATATGTGTATTGGGGTAGAGAGGGTTCCCGTAAGCCGTGGTGAAGGCAACCTTTCTAGGAGAAGCAAATCTCTGATTTAAAAAAACCATAAAGCGGAAGACCAGTACCCGCATTAAGCTGGTCTGCAGTTTAATTTGTTGCTGGCTATCTGGCTCTTGCTTGTTGCTGGATCTCAACATTTTGAACCGAGAGAGAGACTTAGCTGTCGTACAAAGCTAAGACTCTGTAGCATCATATTTGTATAGATACTCCCTCAGACATTTGAGCTCATGGGTTTTAAATGTCTGAGGGAGTGGCACTCGTCTGACAAGACGTTGCAATCATCATCATATATATATATATATATATATATATATATATATATATATATATATACTGCACTGAATTAAAAATGTCTACATGGCTACATGTTGCGCCACCCGAACGTAATAGGTTAGAACAAGATAACCAATCAGGAAACACTTGAATGTGCAGCTATCCTAATACTTTCTCTTGGTGTTTTTTCTATGATTTGTTTGTTCAATAGCTGGACAATACGGAGTAGGTTTCTCTGTAGAAGGTATACTACAGCTCGCTCTAAAAGACTTGAGGAATACACATGGACGCTTTTGTAGTGATACATTTGTTTCGTTGGTTCAATCGAAAGCACTCCCACACAAAACCTCGTTTTCCTCCCACACATGACATCTCTCCTTTTTTCTCACTCTCTCGTTCTCTGTCACTCTCTTCCTTCCCCGTGCTTTCTCTCTCTATCTCTCTTGCGCTTTCTTTCTCTCTGTGCTTTCTCTGTGTGTGTGTGTGTGTGTGTTTGTTTCTCTCTCTTCTACGCTTTCTTTCTCTCCGTGCTTTCTGTGTGTGTGTGTGTGTGTGTGTGTGTGTGTTTGTTTCTCTCTCTTCTACGCTTTCTTTCTCTTCGTTCTTTTTCTCCCTTTCCTATGCTCTCTGTCTCCCCGTGCTTTCTCTCTCTCTCTCTCTCTCTCTCTCTTACCTCCTGCCCTCTCACCCCTCTTTTTCTTCCTCGCTGTCTCCCTTCCTTTCTTCCCCTCTCTCTCTCTCATTCTCTGATAAATTCTCCCTCTCTCTCTAATGTACGCTGAAGCGTAAACAATTCATACACGGATGAATAAAAGAGGTTCATTAGAAATAAACGTGATTGCCACAAAGAAATCAGAAACGTAAATCACATTAGAGACTTCGTTACTTTCTACATCGACTCTCTATGCACACACACACACGTGTGTGACTGTAAGGAAGAAGCCAATACAAACGAGTTGACTTTATCTGTGAGTGTTTAGGTTCCTTGTTTTTACTGACATTGTCATGTAATACCTAAATAATAAGAATGGAATCGTCTGTTTGTTATTTTTTGTTTTTTGTCTTAAATAGAGAACTAATGAGATCTTAGGACTTGCTAGCACATTTATTTGATTTATTTACTAGCGAGGCGGGAAGGCCGGCTTTGCCCGGTCGTAAAATAAGGAGAGTCACTTAGAGGCGAAGGGTAGAAGATCTCGATCATGTAGATACAAGCTGAATCCCTGACGTCATCGACCGGCCGATCAGAAGAATAATAAAGAAGTCATCATTATGTTGTAACTGTTGTCTTGTGTCATCCTTCATCACAAACGAAAGGTAACTGTGTTTATCATCTTATAATGAACATTGGGTAACCCGTCCAAGTATTATATGTCCTCCCCACCACCATCATCATAAGTGAAGTATCTTCTCCTCTCTATATGTGTTAAGAACTTGCTTCATATAGAGGGTGAACCCCCCCCCCCCAAAAAAAAAAAACAAAAAAAAAAACAAAAGCTAAATGGAGGCCATCTAGAAATATGCTGTAGAACGGAGAAAAAAAGGGCAAAGACCCTTATGTTTTTATGTAATGTTTTGAATACACACGAGTTGACTTTATCAGTGAGTGTTTAGATCCCTTGTTTTTACTGACCTTGTCATGTAATACCTAAATAAGAAAAATGAAATCATCCGTTATTTTTCCTTTTAAATCGAGAATAAATGTTAGTTGACTGGCTCGTTAGTTTATACTTCCCAGATAGTGCAAATTCTTCAATATTTTTAAGCATGTATATATATATATATATATATATATATATATATATATATATATATATATTGTTTTTTGTCACACTTACATCGATATTAAACCCCTATTTTTTTTCTATTTAAAAATCATATAAATGTACGAAGATAGAATTTTTTGCGTAAATTTGTCAGTATTTACTTCAACAGTGCTCAATACATAGGTAGAGCTAGATGAAAATATATATGGCAATTAAACTACACAGAATATTCCGCGTTTCGTTCTCGTGAGAATTCGTCAACGTGACGAATCCTATATACATTTTCATAACTTACTACTACTATATATTTACAGTTTCTGTAAAAGTCTGAGGAAGCTACAGACGGCAAAAAAAAAGAAGAAAAACGGCCGGGTAGCTGAAACAATAATGTAACTTAACAGAAAGATACGGTAATATAAAATAAAACGCATATATATATATATATATATATATATATATATATATATATATATATATATATATATATATAATTATATATATATATATAATTATATATATATAATTATATATATATATATATAATTATATATATATAATTATATATATATATATAATTATATATATATATATATAATTATATATATATATATAATTATATATATATATATATATATAATTATATATATATATATAATTATATATATATATAATTATATATATATATAATTATATATATATATATAATTATATATATATATATATAATTATATATATATATATATATATATATATATATATATATATATATATGTATATATATATTCAACTAGATTACGACCGCTTTGCAATTTTGAACACAGACAAGTGATTGAAATCAAAGTTGATACGCATAATTAATGATCGCTCCTGGTTAATATTTTAATACATTGTCCTATCTGTGCAATCGTTGACAGAAGAAGAAAGAAGATGCCAGAAGGAAAGGTTCGGTGTTTTCCGCTTTTTTCATTTCTTTCTCAATTTGATCAAGGACAAACGATTCTGTTATTAAACATTATGAAAAAAAAAATAAAAAAGACAAAACCCTATTCTTCATTTCAGTAAAAAATAAAAATTGTAGAAATAATAAAATCACTGCTAACTTTTGTTTTTCTTTGTGTCTGCAGGGAAATAAATTTTTTTCGAAGAAAAATTAATTAAAAAATGGAGATGAAATAATAATAATAATAATAAAAAAACTAATTGAAAGATCTAAGAAATAGTTTTAATTTGGTTCTTTTGTTTTACGGCATATTAACCCCTTTTTTTTTGTTTTATAATGCCATATCCAATAATTTTGGAAAGAGATTTTATATACCACCTGACAAAAGCCAGAGGAATAGCTGGCCGAAACGTCGTGAAACAACATCCAAGAAAGATGAGGATAACAGTCCGCAATAAATTATCAAATTAAAGAGATAACATGTTTCAAATTTTTTATATCCTCAAATATTTTTTCATGGAGTTTAGTTTGGTTGTTTTGTTTTGTGGCATATCATCCCTTTTCAGGGTATTGAATGCCATATCCAACAATTTTGGAAAAGTTTCATGCTTTTATTTCAAGAATAAAGGAAAGCGCATTGATTGTGATAACTACCGTGGAATATCACTGCTCTCTGTGGCTGGAAAAGTACTAGTTAGGGTCATTTTGAACAGGATAATCATTCATCTAGTAGACAAAATTTATCCTGAGACGCAGTGTGGTTTTAGATCTGGAAGGGGAACCATCAACATGATCTACTGTTTATGCCAAGTTGCAGAAAAGGCACGTGAGAAAAATCAGGATCTGTTTGTCGTTTTCATCGACCTAACCAAGGCGTTTGACTCTGTCAACAGAGTTGCACTTTGGAAGGTTTTGAATAAAGTTGGAATCCCTGAAAAAATGTTAAATATAATAATATCCTTTCACAAGAATATGGAGGCACATGTAAGAAGAGACGGAAAGTTCTCTGAGTCATTCAAGGTAAAAACCGGTACGAAACAATGTTATGTTATGGCACCTGTGCTCTTTGCCATCTTCTTTTCAATCATGCTCGAACATGCTTTTAAAGATTACACGCAAGGTGTCCATTTTAAATTTAGAACTACCGGGGTTCTTTTTAATCATCAAAGATTCAAAGCTAAAACACTAACAAGAAGCAAAATGGTTCGTGATTTTCTTTTTGCAGACGATGCTGCACTCGTGGCCATTTCATTTGAAGAAGCACAAGAATTAGTTGACAAGTTTTCCAATGCCGCAAAAGCATTTGGTTTGATGATTAGTATTAAAAAGACAGATGTTATCTACCAACCAAAGCCCACCCCGTTGCAGCAAGGTGGTGTGAATATTCCGAGACCAGAATATGTGGAACCGCCTCAGAAAATCTTAGTGAATAGACAGCCTCTAAAGTATGTTAAATCCTTTGCATATCTCGGAAGTAAGGTGAATTCGTCAGCATCACTTGATGATGAGATATTGAGCAGAATTTCAAAGGTGACTGATGCCTTCGGCAAACTGCGGTCAAGAGTATGGAATAGAAGAGGTTTGACTCTAAAGACCAAAATCTCAGTCTATCGTGCAGTAATTGTTTCGATACTCCTGTATGGATTGAAAGCCTGGACCCCATACCGTAGGCAGATTGTGCAACTGGATACATTCCATAAGCGTTGCCTTTGCAGTATATGTGGATTAACATGGAAAGACAAGGCCCCTAACTCGGGATTGTTTGCTAGGTGCGACATTTTAAGTATTGAGGCCTTCCTGATGAAGTCTCAGCTTCGGTGGCCTGATCACCTTGTTCGCATGGATGAAAACCATCTTCCTAAGCAACTAGCATACAGTCAACTTAAAGAGGGTAATCGAAATGTGGGTCGTCCATTTCTGAGGTACAGAGATAAGCTGAAAGACAATCTTAAGCATGCAGGCCTGAACCCAAAAACCTTTGAAGAAGATGCTGTGGATAGAAAATTGTGGAGGGAAAAATGTTTTGCAGGCATTAACACATACATTGACACACGGCTATCGAATCAAACAAATCTTCGTAGAGCAAGAGTAGGAACAGCACCTTCCCATCCTGTGAGTTGTGCGGCTTGGTTTGTAAGAGCAGAGCTGGCCTCGTGTCACACATGCGGCACAAGCATTGAAAGCAAAGTGAAACAGAGCGAATTTTTGGCCCTCATGCGTCGAACATGACGGGAGAGTCCATTATATACTAGCAGATCGCCTGCCGTTGACCAGGCGTAAAATACACATAAATATTATATTTTAATTAATGCAAAATTCTTATCTATATATCTAAAAAGTAAACGTGTGTGTGTCTGTGTGTGTGTGTGTGTTTGTGTGTGTGTGTACATTTCCCTACGCAATAACTCTGTCAATTTTTAGTCTACAGACTCGAAATTTGATATACAGGGTACTGAGATTTGGGAAAATCGATGTGATTGGTTTTTGGCCAGAAATTTTGCGATTAAGGAGTCAAAGTTCAACGATTTGACCTTTGAGAACTCTACCAAACACCTCCGACAATTTTGGGTCTTAGCACTTTAAATTATAGATATAGGTTCCTTGGACATGGATCTAACTTAATAACTTGATTTGAGCCCAAAACAATAAATTTTAAGGTCATAATAGGGGTCAAAGTTAAAAAAAAATTGACCTCTGCGGTCTCTTCCAAATTTCTCAGACAATTTCTGGTCTAAATATTCGAAATTTTACATAAAGGGTATTCAGAGATAGGGTAAGCTTTTTCATCAGTTTGGGTCCAAAATTTTTAGTTACCAATATATAAATGTATGTATGTCTATTTGCATGTCTGCCTTAAACTTTCAATAGAGGCGACAGATTTTACCAAGATTAGTATCGTTTTAAAGTTTGACCTTTCATACGACAAATATCGAAAAATTGGCTAAAAACATTAATATCTTCCCCCTCAACTAGGCACTTTTCTACAGAGGGGGGGTATTTTTTTCGACGATATTTTTTAAAGTTATCCTCTCCTTTAGATTGTCTAGCCTTAATTTAAAAAAATGTTGCTTTCGGTTTGGCAGTGGTCGTAACAGCATAAACGTTAGGTTTTACCACGTTCTTTTCCTCCTTTGCGGTACGGGTTTGAGCCTGCCTTTCTACTATCACTTTTTTTTTTTTTTTTGCTCAACATACACATCCAAACACCCGGGCAACGCCTGGCTGAAATGCTAGTTTATTATAAACAGAAATATCGTAGGTCTAAAACGTAACGTTAAATTCCTAAAAAAAAAAACGGAAAGAAACTGAAACATATTGTGCATGTGAGTATTGTTTTTTTTTTCTAAACAGTTTACTTATTGTAAGTAAAAAAAAATATTCGAGTTGAGATCGAAATTAAAACCTAAAGACATTGAATCAAGTACGATAGCCATTAGACCAGCTTGACATGATCTTTAAAAAGTGTTTTCAAATCTACTTGTTCTTTACATAAGGAATTTGTCATGTGAACAATTCACGCATTCACATTCATGAAACAGTTGATAAACAGATAAAAATCCGATGACCCGCACATACCAACAATTTTTACTCCTTAGCAGCCCTTTTTTCGATGTGTTTGAATACCCTATATAGTATTTAGATAAAAAATTCGTTGAGTATATAGGTTGAGAATTGCCCTCACACACACATTCACAAATATATAAATATAGATATAAGATCTGTTATTATTTCTTATTAGCAATTCTGTTGTATTCAGTTGTTTCGCTTATCTTAGCGATGAGGCAGTTCACACCTGCCTTTTTGTTTATTTGCGTTGCCCTCGGGACGTTTTTATTTATTATTAATTTATTAAATATTTAAATATTTTTTTAGTTAAATATTTCTTAAATATTTTTATGTGAATAAAAGTTATCCATGTACGCATGTTTCTGGGTATCACCTGTCGTCAGTATAGTTAAACTTTTTACAAGGATCGAACTCGTAACTTCCCAATTGGCAATCTGACGTTTTACTACTGAGCTACAACAGCCTGTCAGTTTTTTTTTATGTACGATTTTATCGCTTTTAAATGTAAGATCTGTTATTCTTTTTTATTATCGATCCTGAAGGTGTGTCAGAAATTTCGTGAAAAATATTGAATAATTCCACCCCGTCTTTCCAAGCTTATAACTCCTCGAAAAATGTAATTCAAGCCCTAATTTTTTTTCAATTAAAGGAGCAAGGACCAAGGTTTCATTAAAAAACACAAAACAAAAACAAACAACGTGTTTTTTTTTAAAAAAAGGTTTAAACTTCGGACTTTACCGGTAAATTTCTAAAAAACACTACTTTTTTTGTTTTAAATTTGAATATATTATTTATTGATCGTTTACCTTCAATTTGTGATATATAACACTTAGGTGAGTAAATTAATTATTTACTTTTTAATAGACATTTCGAAATGGGAGGCGTGAAATCATTCGACCCTCTGTGTTTCCAAGCTTATAACTACTCGAAAAATGTAATTCAAGCCCTAATTTTTTTTCAATTAAAGGAGCAAAGACCAAGGTTTCATTAAAAAGAAACAAAAGAAAAAACAAACAACGTGGTTTAGAAAAAAAATAAAATACAATATATTCGGTTTATTAGAAATAACATAAAATTTCACATTGACCCTGAAAATATCGTAAAAATTGAATCAATAGAAAAATTTTGATAGACTTTTAAAGTTTAAAAATTAAAAAATACTGAGCTCGTAAAATTCAATTAATTTCATTACTGTTTTTTTTAAAATAAAAAAAATATTTCTATTACTTTTAAAACAACTTTATTAGTTTATTTTGGGATTATAATCCATAAAGAAAATAAACAACCCACTTTTAAAAGAGAAATTACGAGTTTTTTATATTTTATTCGCAGTTTCGTGTTAGGGGTGTCAAAAATTCCTACAAAAATTCTGATACACCTGTTGTATTTAATTGCTTTAGAATATAGACAAAAAGGGCAGGTAACTCCCTCATTGCTTAGCTAAGCTAAGCAATAAGCAATGAGGGAGTTACCTGCCCTTTTTGTTTATATTCCACAAACTGAGGATGAAAGTTTCTTCTCATACATTCTTTCAACGTAGCTATACCATCAAAGTCACCTGTTCTCTACCCATCTTCCTATATTGTCCAAATTTTATAATCCTCTGAGCCCAAGCCTGAGATCGAAGCTTGCCTTTAAAGCTCCCATCACACAGAGGTATTATAAACGCAAATGGAAATGGAAGAAGTTTGCTATATTCCTAAGTAAGTCCGCGAGACGTGCAGACATAAAAAAAAAATACTAGCTTGTGTAAGCTACTCTCTTTCTTTCTCCATTCAATCAACTTACGCTTTCTTCCTCTTTCCTTTTCACACATGTTCTCAACTCTTATTACATGCATCATACTTTGTACACATGCGTAATAATCCCTTCTCTTCATCGACAGTTCGTTCAGCTTTTCTTTTCACTTTTTCATCTTTTTATACTAAGTGGAAATGGGACGCACGTAAATCAATTGCTCTGTTTGCCATCCACATAAAGACAGCATAAAAAATCTTCTCTTTCATTCATACTTCAATTCTTCCTCTGAGCTCATCAGATCTAAGCCCATCTTTAAGACCGACATCACACATGCAGATTGTCATGCAGATTATTTTGTTGACGGAAAACAGATTCAATAAATAATAAAAAAAATAAATATAAAAATGGCTAAAGAACTAATGAAAAAAAAAATTATGAAATCTTTGAAAATGACAACAAAAGCAAATAAAAACATTCCAATCAAAGACTTTTCTTGCATTAAATTCGAAAACTAAATCCATGGAAATAAATATCCAGGATATTTTACATTTCAAAAAATGTTATAATAATAAGATAATAAATATGGTAACAGTGGTAGCGCTCTGCTGGTTAGTAATGGCAGAAGTTGTATGAACTTACATTATTTATTTAATTAATTGGAATACTTATTAAGATGAGTATTATTTATTCATCTGGGTAGGAGCTGCTAGAAGTAGCTTATCCTGCCTTGGCAGTGTTCAAAATAGACTTTGTAGCTTAATGGGGGGGGGGGCTTTTCTCTTTCCTGCAACCTCTTTCCCACAGAAGAGACGCACCGAGCCCGTCTTTGTTGTATCGTTATTTTCATGACAAGTGCTTGTCTAAGCTTCAATCTCTGGTCCCCCCTCGTCAATCTTTCACGAAAAACACCCATCTAACAGAAACCACTGTCAATAATTTTCCCCACTCTTTATCTGTGCCTAAATCAAAATGTAGATTCCATGAACAAAGATTATTCCTTAGAACTGCACACCTGTGGAACTCTCTTCCGTTTGCCTGCTTCCCAGCTGACTACAACTTGGTTGTCTTCAAGTCCAACATAAATAAATTCTTGATGAACCGCCCCCTTGAGTAATGCAATTTAGCAAATTTCCATTACTAACGATTACTACAATATTATTCCATTGACTACTGTACCTTTATAATCCTTACCTTCGAGTGGCCTCTGGGCCTTGATAAGTGGCGACTACTTTGTAAAAAAAAAATTTATTTATTGCGGACTATTATCCTCTTTCTTTTAGTTGTTGTTTGACAACGTTTCGGCCAACTATTCCTCTGGCCTACGTCAGGTGGTTATTGTGAGTTATGGCCGAAACGTTGTGAAACAACTAAAAGATGCGGATAATAGTCCACAATAAATAACTGAATTACCTACTTCTAATTCTAATTCTAATTCTATATTGCTTTCAGTGTTGTTATACCAGCACAGATATCTTGTTTTTAGTCGCATGCAAGCAACTCTATAAGTCACTTCATCGGTCCGTCAGTCTGTCGGTCCGTCGGTTGGTCTGTCGGTCTGTCCGTAACACTTTTGTGCTTGGCCTTTTTGGTTAAGATCAAAGGTCTGTTGTTAATAGATGCGGTTCTTAGCTTTTTAAGCTTTTCTTGGCCTTTTGGCCAAGATGAAAGTGTGTTTTTTTTTTTTTTTTCCCCCCCGTCCTCGACACAAATGAACTATCGTATCATGATTGTTGTTATCTTTTTTGTTTTTACACGGAAATAAAAAATGTTTTAAACAATTGGATGCCAAGTAGGATGTCCCCAAATACGAAAGGGCAAATGCGATATTATGGTGAAAGAAGATTCTAGTTAAGAGAAACTTTTGTTTAGTTCTAGAGTGACAAGGATGACCAACGACCCCCATCTGCCCCCCTTTTGAGTTGGCCTTGTGCCTAAGTTTTTTGTTCATGTTCATTTTTTGCTTGAATAAAAGATTTAATATCTGAAAGTGTAGTATCTGTTCCGGCAGATACTGCAAGCAAAGACCATATGTGGGGGCAACCCCACATATAAGACCTTGGTCAATGTCACTATCCAGCACCCCTACTCCCCGGGTAGTTGGTTCCCATTTCCCTTCACTCCTCACATAAAAAATCGGCCTTGTGCCTAATTTGATTGGTGGGGGAGCAAATAAATACCAACCTCACATATAAGACCTTCGTCAATGTAGGGGCAACCTTTCATACCAATTGTCACTATCCAGCTCCCTCACTCCCGGGGAGTTGGTCTCCATTTTCCCTTCACTCTTCACATTAAAAATCGACCTTGTGCCTAATTTGCTCGGTGGGGGAGCAAATATATATATATATATATATATATATATATATATATATATATATATATATATATATATATATATATATACTAGCTGTACCCGGCCACACGTTGCTGTGGTTCAGTTTGTTAAAATGGAACACATTCCTCAAGAAAAATTGCATTTTGTTCGTTTATTTACTTTTATTATTTTTTGCATTTTTTTTTTATCGATAAAAGTTTTTTTTTTCCCCAAAAAATAAATTTTTTACCATAAATTGTTAGGTGAAAGTTTCTTTTGGTTTTTTTTTCAGGAAAACTTACACTTTTTTTTTTGAAAGAAATTTGGCAGTAAACGTTTCTTTTTGAAAACGGACTTTTTATTATAAAAAGAACAGATGAATGTTTTATATGAACATTGTAAATAGTTAGGTGAAAGTAGAGAAAAGTTTGATTTTTTTTTTCAAGAGACTGTACAAATTATTTTTTTTTAACAGATGTTAAGAAAAACAGAAAACATACTGCCATCATTAATTATGCAAAAAAATAAATAAAGTGGAAAACTTTCTGTTATTAATGTTTGCTAAAAATAAATACAGTAAACTTCGCTGAAGTGTTAGCATATGCTGCATCTCAAAAAGTTGGTTCCTGCTGACAATTAAATAAAATAAACGTCTAAAAATGAGTAAAAATAAGTTAAATCATGAATGACGGCTCTTAGGGGAGTAAGTAGTAACAACACAATCATTTGTGTAAAATAATTAATATTCGAGAAATTGTAAACAATAACAAAAATACCTGATACCAAATGCAGTAACATTCAAGTATCTTTTATACGTGCTGAAACTGTGTTTAAGTTATATTTATTTCATTTCTTTTATTAAAAGTTGTCTTTCCAACAATTAACTGGTTGCATGTCGTCTAACCATTGGGGACTTCACTTTTGGAAAATCGTATAAAAAATTTATGACTATCACTAACTCTAAATTTGGGAGTGCAACTCGAACTTAGGGTTAGTGGTAGATAAGTCATTTGTTAGGTGTGTCAGAAATTTCGTGAAAAATATTGAATAATTCCACCCCGTTTTCCAAGCTTATAACTCATCGAAAAATGTAATTCAAGCCCTATTTTTTTTTCAATTAAAGGAGCAAGGACCAAGGTTTCATTAAAAAAAAAGAAAAAAAAAAAGAAAAACAAACAACGTGTTTTTTTTAAGTTTTAAACTTCGGACTTTACAGGTAAATTTCTAAAAAACACTACTTTTTTGTTTTAAATTTGAATATATTATTTATTGATCTTTTATCTTCAATTTGTGATATATAAAACTTTGGTGCGTAAATTAATTATTTTTTTTAATAGACATTTGAAAATGGAGGGGGACTTTAATTAAAAAAAAACAATATTTGTCTAAAATATTATATTCAGTTTAGTGGAAATAGCATAAAATTTCACATTGATCCTGAAAATATCGTAAAAATTGAATCAATAGAAAAATTTTGATAGATTTTTAAAGTTTAAAAATTGAAAATACTGAGCTCGTAAAATTCAATTAATTTCATTACTGTTTTTTAAAAAATAAAAAAAATAATATTTCTATTACTTTTTATACAACTTTAATAGTTTATTTTGGAAGTATAATCCATAAAGAAAATAAACAACCCACTTTTAAAAGAGAAATTACGAGTTTTTTTTTATTTTATTCGTAGTTTCGTGTTAGGGGTGTCAAAAATTCATGCAAAAATTCTGATACACCTAGTCATTTGTTTACAACTTTTGAGAAATTAAGCCTCCTTACTCCTTAAGCGATAAGCGGACATTGTTTATTAATTTTTTTATTCAGTGTGTAAAATCCACTTTGAA
This sequence comes from Euprymna scolopes, assembly GCF_053919585.1. Taxonomy (NCBI): domain Eukaryota; kingdom Metazoa; phylum Mollusca; class Cephalopoda; order Sepiida; family Sepiolidae; genus Euprymna; species Euprymna scolopes. The sequence continues at coordinate 44,186,841 of NC_136513.1, forward strand.
CAAGATATTTGGAAATTAGAAAAATAAAAAAAAAAAAAAAAAAAAACTTTGTTTTAGCATGTTAAAAGTATTTAGGTTGGTAGATAATTAAATTCTACTGTGTTTGGTATAAGTTTTTTTTTGCTGTTGTTTCTTGCTTTTTAGAATTTTTAACTAAGGGGGGTTACTTAGATCGTATTTTAAACTAAACTACGGAGGTTGGAATGCCCCCCCCCTAAAATCTACTTGGAAAAATCGATTTTATAGCGAGATTTAAGAATGGTTAGCCGAAAAAAAAGTGAAAAACAAAACAAATAATCAATAAATAATTGTTACCATAGGGAATAAATGTTACTTTTTTTACTTACATGAATCAGCTTATTTTATGTTTTAAAGTATTTTCAAGCGCTTTTCTTTATTTTTTAATTTAAAATTGTAGGTGTGTGGGTGCGAAATATCTCCAGATTTTCTAGAATTTCCCGCTAGATTGCAAACGAAATCTCCAGATCTAGCGGGAAAATCGCTAAATTGGAAACACTGGTCACGTGACGACAAGCGGTGATAAATAATTGTCCATGAATAAAAAAAATGGCGTATCAGTACAAAGAAAACCACCTATTTATTATAGAAAAATTAAGTATAATATAATTAAAAAGAGATATATATATAAACACGCATGCGTACAGTAAACATATTATACCAAAATGTCGAAGCAATCATTCATTTAGTTATTTAGACTATTAATTACGAACGAACCAATAGTTACATTTATATATATATAGATAAAAATTAACTGTGTCAAAAAACGCTATGGCAACTTTCTCAAAGTTTCATGGAAATGGCAAGTAAGAAAAAATGAATTGTTTTTTTTTTTTAATATTCCTGATAAAGGCTTTGTTATAAACCGAGCATTTGAAACTTTAAATAAATGAATTTGTTTGTTTAAAAAGAAATAAAAATTGCGCGTGGTCGTTCTTTCTGTAATGGAAAAATCCAGGAAATAAACGAAGGTTATAAAAAAAGAAAACGTGAGTCTTTGAATTTTCAACAAAATTTTGCACTATATATATATATATATATATATATATATATATATATATATATATATATATATATATATATATTCATCATCACTAGTAAACTCTCTTATTATACACGATATGTTGATGATATACTTATTCTAGACAACCATACTGAATAATTATTATATTGTGTACACATGCCTAATAGACACTTCTCTGAGTCGACAGTGGTAACTCTCTGCTGGTTAGTAATGGAAGAAGTTGCTCGAACTTATTGTGTCCAATCTTAACTCGTGCATTCTTTCAATGCGGCCATACCATCCAAGTCTCCTGTTCTGAATACATCTACCTATACCTTATACCAGGGTTTCCCAAATTTCAGGACAACATGGAGCCCCTAAGCAGGGAAAGGTTTTTTCAAAGATAAGATAATTTCTAAAATAAATATGGAAAACATTAATTTCAAATTTTAACTTATATTTGTTCATTAGTTGTTCCTGGTTGGGATTTTACTATATTTTCGTGTTTACAACCATTTTTTGTTTTTAATTCATCAAAAAATGTTGCATTTTTTGTTTTTAATTCATCAAAAATTGTTTTCTTCTTGATCTATATTATAGATAGTTCTGTTAATCTGTTTGTCCACGCCACGCTTTTCTCAGAGACTACTGGGTAATCTGAGTGAAATGTTGTATGGACGTCAGTTACGAAACAAGGCAGCGAATGACTAGTAACCAGCGAATGATTTTAACCATCCAATCATAAAGTTGTGAGGAGGAAAGACCCGGATGTACTCCTATTCATTACATTATATTTATGGAAATTAAAAATAGAATCTGTATATCTATAAAAGTGAGAATGTGTGTGTGAGGATACCTCTCAACCTATATACTCAACAAATTTTTGATCTAAAGACTTGAAATTTGGTATATAGAACACGCAGATATAGGGAAAACTTTTTCATCTGGACAACAAGAGATGCTAAGGGCTCAAAATTGAAAAATTGGTACTTGGCAGTTATTTATGTTAAGAATAAGTAGGCTTGAAAAGATCAGTAATTAAACGTCTGCCATTTAATTTTTTCATATAAAGCATTTGGTCCTCTTTAAGAAAGGGCTTATGGGGCCCCTCAGCCTCACTCAAGGAGCCCCAGGGTTCCGTGGAGTCCACTTTGGAAAACCCCAATCTATATTATACGTAGTTCTGTTAATCTGTTTGTCCACTCCACGCTTTTCTCAGAGACCATCCAATCATAAATTTGTGAGGAGGAAAGACCCGGATGTACTCCTATTCATTACATTATATTTATGGAAATTAAAAATAGAATCTGTATATCTATAAAAGTGAGAATGTGTGTGTGAGGACACCTCTCAACCTTTTTTTATGAACCATTCTGAAACTCTTTACACTTGTATGTATCAAATCTATTTCCAGTAAAAAAGAGCAATAATTAAACGTTTGCAGTCATTTCAGTTTTCAAAAAAAGCATTTGGTCCTCTTTAAGAAAGGACTTCAAGACCCCCTCAGCCTCACTCACGGAGCTGCAGAGCTTCATGGAACCCACTTTGAGAAACCCTGCCCTATACTGTCCTCTGAGCTCAGCAGATCCAAACCTGCCTTTAAGACTCACCTCATACATTCATCATATCGTTCTCACGTCATTTCTCTCCAATGTATCATTATCTAATGTCTCTTAACGGAAATTGTCATAAAGATTCATTTGTAGACAGAAAACATTGGAAATTAGAACTGATTATTACTTAACACTTTTATCTGTTGTGCCATGGATCAGACTTGGTTTGGGTGAGTCTTGTCAGACTCTTAATGTCCGCTTTGTTTGTTATCTTTTCTAATGAATATAACATGACCGATGAAAAAAAAATATTGGCTTCCAAACAAACCTATCTCATTAGTTATCCCTCAGGTTCATTTTTATCATATTCTCCAATGTTTTCCTTGGATTTTCCCTGTAAACTGAACCTGTTACTTCAACTGTTCTACATCTATCAACCTAAGAACTTTCATCCATTCTTTTAACATAGCCACATCATCAAACCATCAAAGTTTATTCTTCCCGAAGCGTCTCCTAGATTGAAGCTGCTTCCAAGATTATGAGAACTAAGTGCCTAACCCTAACCCACATTACATATCCGTTATATTTTCATATCATGTTTTCTCAACGATTGATTTTCCCAGAGTCGATTGTTTTAATACCCTGCTGGTTTGTAATGGCAGGAGTTCGCTAAACTTGCTACAATTGCTCCTAATTCTTGTATTCCTTCAATGTGGCCATACTATCAAAGTCTCCTGTTCTATAAGCATCTCTACTCGCAAGATTTTATCTTCCTCAGAGCTTATCAGATCTATGCCTGTCTTTAGCACTCAAATTATACATCCATATTTTCATATAATTTATCGATGCAGGTTCTTAACACTCTTTGGCTGCCAGGTTTCACTTCCCCGCACCACACTTTGACTTATTCATTCTCACGTCATTTCTCTTCATGCATCATTATCTAATGTTTTTTGACATAAATTGTCATAAAGATTCATTTGTAGACAGAAAACAAATTTAATAAAAAAAAATGGTCTATGAATTAAAGATAAAATCATGAAATCTTTGCAAACGATAACAAAAATTAAATAAGAAAACATTCCAAGTAACGAGTTTATTTGCATTAAATTTCCAAAGAAATCCGTGGAATCAAATTTCTAGGATATTTTTCATTTCCAAGGAAGCCATAATTAGATAATGAACAAGGTGATTGCCTCATAAAGTATTACCATCGCTTTCTATCTGTTGTCTAGAGCAACAACTGTGCTTAAAAGCTAAATGGGTCCTGGATATGACCTTAAACTATATCCAGTGGTGAGGCCCCAGCTTGTGAGCTTTGGGGAGTGTGGAGCAACCCTTTAATTGCCATTGCTCCCAGGTCCACTCTGACTAGGACTGGTAGTACCTGTTAGGGTCCCAACTATGGGTTCAATAGAAACCGACTTGAAAACAACAAATTTTTTTTTTTTTTTTTTTTTACACAGTGATCACCACTTATCAAGGCCCGGAAGCCACTCAGGGATAAGGGTTATTGTAAGTACATCACGTTAGTGAGGAGATTTTATGAAGTGTTTAATTAGGGGGGCGGCTCATTAGGAATTTGTTAACATTAGACTTGAAGACATCCAAGTTGTAGTCCGGAGGGAAGCAGGCAGACGGAACAGAGTTCCACAGGCATGCAGTTCTAAGAAAGAAGCTTTGCTCATGAAATCCGCGTTTTGATTTAGGCACAGATATAGAGTGGGGGAAATTTTTCACAGTGGATTCAGCTAGACGGGTGTTTTTCGTGAAAGATTGGCGAGGGGGGACCAGGGATTGGAGTTCAGACGAGCACCTGCCATGAAAATAACGATAAAACAAGGATAGGCTCGCAACGTCTCTTCTGTGGGAGAGGGGTTGCAGGGTAGAGAAAAGGGCATCCCCCACTAAACCACGAAGTCTATTTTGTACTCTGTCAAGGCATGATAGGCTGTTTTTGGCAGCTCCTGCCCAGATATGGCAACAGTATTCCATCCTTGGCCGTACTTGGCTTTTATATAGATAGAGAATTGCATCAGTAGTGAGATATCTTCTGGAGCGGTAGAAGGATCCCACCATCTTTCCTGCGACCTTGGCAACAGACTTGATGTACGTGTTCCATTTCAGATCAGGAGTAAAGGTCAAACCCAGAAGCTTGTCAAAACACGGGGCCTCACCCAGACGAGAGCCATCCATCACAATTGATGCCAGCTGGGGATCAGAGCGTTGATGATGTAAGGATAGGAGTTTGGTTTTGGATGCATTAAAGGTAACTAGCCACATCTTCCCCCACTGAACCACGCGCTCGAGATCAGAGGAGAGAGAATCCGAGAGAACTTCGTCATTTACAGCCTTTGATGTGTTGCCGTAGATGGTCGTGTCATCAGCATAGATGTCAACGAATGATTTAAGTATGTGTTTAGGGAAGTCATTTATGTAGATCAGGAAGAGAGTTGGGCCCAGGATTGACCCCTGAGGGACTCCAGCATTTATATTGCAGGCCTCCGATTTTTGTCCATCTACCACTACTCTTATGAGCCTATCAGAGAGAAATGATTTAATGATTGAGAAAACATTTCCAGTTATACCGTAGCTGGAAATCTTGTGAAGTAGACCCTTATGCCATACTTTGTCAAAGGCCTTTGATATGTCGAGAGCAATTGCCCTAGAAAGGAAGCCTTTGTCAAGAGATTCACTAATCCTGTGGGATATAACCGTCAGCACATCTGCGGTAGATCTTGCAGAGCGGAAACCATATTGTGTGTCACTAAGAAGGTTATTCCTGCTGAGGTGGTTTACTATTTCTCTATTTAATATTGATTCCAGTAACTTACTCATAACACAGAGAAGACTTATTGGTCTGTATTGAGAGGGAGATGACTTATCACCTGAATTCTTAAATACAGGGCAAACTGAGGAGGTCTTCCAGGGGGTCGGAAAGCACTTCTCCTTAAGGCAGCGCTTAAATAGTTTCGTAAGTATGGGAGCAAGTTCTGGTTGAAGCTTTTTTAACACTATAATTGGGATGCCATCAGGGCCAGTTGCTTTACTGGAATCTAGGTTCTTGATTAGCTTGGCGACCTCATGCACGGATATTTGTATGTTACCTAGCTTGTTCTGTGTTATAGGAGGAAATATGGGGAGTTGATGGCCTTCGTCGCATAGGGTAGAATTAGCTGCAAAGTTCTTTGCAAATAGTTTGGCCTTGTCTGATGCTGACGAGATAACCTCTGGTCCATTGATAATGGTTGGGATAGAACGCACACTTCTGTTCAGGATCCTATTTGTTATTTGCCAAAACTGGTGGGAACCAAGCCGCTGATCAGCTACCTTGGATTTAACAGACTGGGCATATAGCTCTCTTGCATTTTTTATTACTCTTTTACAGTGGTTGCTGGCAGTCCTGAAAGCAGCTTTAGTCTCAGTGCATCTATTACGTTGGTAGTTATGGAAAAAGTGATTTCTGTGCGCGATAGCAGCAGCACATTCTGGGGAGAACCATGGCTGGCTGTTAGGTTTTTGTTGGAATTTTTTAGATGGTATGAATTGGTCTATGCCTACAATTAACCATTCGGTCAGATCTGATACTATAGAGGACACTTCCTTTTTAAACATGGAGTGCAGAGGTAAATCAGATATGAATGTACGGAAGCTATCCCAGTCAGCCATAGAGTATCTATTAAAAACATTTTCTTCAAAATCTTTGGATTCGGCATTAAATAACCTGAAAAGAGTTGGTATGCCATAAAGCAAAAACAACCAACCAACCAAAAGCTAAATGATCAAATTGAAACAGTTAATGATCACAAATAATTATCATTCATAAATCATTATAACAAGATAATTAATAGGCGGTAGATGACGAGAATAGTTCATTTTTATTTCGAGGGTGGGTATAAGATATATTTGTTAAGTAAAACAAAAAAAAAAGATGGAAGCGTAAAATAAAGTTTTTATAAATAAACGTTTTCACATACCTGTAAATTGTAACCGAATGTTTTTAATGTAAATTTGACGGTTGCTTTTTTTTTTATTATTGAAAATCACGTTTGAATTGGAAGATATATCCGCCATGTTGTTTTAATGTTTTGGTTGGTTAGCAAGATTGCTACCATGCGTTGTTCTCAGCCAATCAGAATATGGCTAGGTTTATGCATTTCATTGACACCAATTTAGTAAATCAAATGTGCTCAGAATATTCCGCTTACGTTTGTAGGTAAGCACAGGATGATGATGGCCAAAGCGAATTATAATATTGATATAAAGATTGGCATTCAATAAAAAGAAAGAAAATAAAGATGAGTGGTTTCAGCAATGACAGCAAGTGCAGGTTCTACCACACAGAAGTAGAGAGTGTGATCCCTCTTACATGCAGCTGTAAGGTTCTGTTGGGGACTGGCTACTATACAATGTGACACAAGGGAGTGTGTGGAAATCTTCATTGGATGAAAAAATTTGAATATTCAGTATAGCAGCAAGTTCTGGGAACATATACTAAAAAGAACAGTTGGAAACAAGTCATATACAATCCATTATGACTATGCAATTTACACAGCTACGTACCTTGAAATAGTGATATGGGAAAAGAAAGAGAAAGAAGCAAACTTAGTAAAAGTTAGTGTCATCAATGATGCTGGGTTAAATAAAGTTGAAAAGGAAAAGACAACCAAATACCAAGGTTTTATGTATAACATGAAAAGAAAAGGGAATCTTAGGAAGATCTCTATCCACAATTAGTTCAGTGTTGTAATTTGACACATTACCCATAGAGATATAAATCATTGCACATGCAAAACTTCGGCTAGATTAGACAACTGGAAGTTGGTCAGGGGTATTATTTATTGAACGCCCCCTGTATCTACGTGGCAAACTTGTAAAAAGATGTAGGAATCCTTCCTCAACCATATCATATAACCTACCTCATCTGGGAACTGGTGTATACACTTCATTTCAAAATTATATTAAGAGACAATAATCAGTTACTGCTACCTATCTAGGAGTGTGTGGGGGGGGGGCTGTAGCATGACACCTATAGGTCAATATCTCACAAGAAATATGCTGTAGGCAGTCCTCGATAAGTCTGCCACTGCAGCCAACCGAAACAAAAATCGATCCATGAGGGATGAATATTGATTTTTCGAACAGTGGGGAGCCAAGCAACATGTATGTCCAGGTTTTGTTGCAGAGGGAATTAGACTGCCGCTTCGGAACTTGTCACAGCAAGTCGTGTCTTAATTGAAAAGCTTTCCCTCGACAACAATAAGTGTATGGTTTCAAATTAATGATGATGATGATGATGATGATAAAACCATATAGATGGAAACCAAGTAGACGTTACTCCTCAAGGAGTGATCAAAAACCATGATGATAATGAGGACGATGATGATGATGATATCTGGTGACATTTTTAAAAAATTTTATTGCTTCAGTTCACCCCCAACCAGTCACACTGTATTTAAACGTAAGAGGCTGCTGTGATTTGGCCTAATTTAAAGGGGCATTCTAAGTCATCATCATCATCATCATCAACAGCAACAACAACAACAACAACATCATTATCACCAACATCAATATCAACATCAACATAATCATCATCATCAACACAATCATTATCATCATTATAATCCTCATGAAGTTCAACTGTGACGGACACGGTAGCAGTACGATAGGATCAGGAGACATCAGGATACAACTGCGTATCTTGGCTTCTACACATGAGAAGTAAATTAGTAAGTAATTGGGTTAAGGTTTCGCCCAGAAAACACATGTCTTTGCTTACCACTTATTCAGGTGGATGACATATTCTGATGAGGATTTGCACCAGAACCATATCAGTGTTTCCAATGTTCTTATAATGATGATTTTCCCTATTATGGTGATGTTTCCTATCATGATGCTTTTCCCTATTATTGTTATGTTCCTATCATGATGATTTTCCCTATTATGTTGATGTTCCTATCATGATGATTTTCCCGGTTATGGTTATGTTTCCTATCATGATGATTTTCCCTATTATGGTAATGTTCCTATCATGATGATTTTCCCTATTATGGTTATGTTCCTATCATGGTGATTTTCCCTATTATGGTGATGTTCCTATCATGATGATTTTCCCTATTATGGTGATGTTTCCTATCATGATGCTTTTCCCTATTATTGTTATGTTCCTATCATGATGATTTTCCCTATTATGTTGATGTTCCTATCATGATGATTTTCCCGGTTATGGTTATGTTTCCTATCATGATGATTTTCCCTATTATGGTAATGTTCCTATCATGATGATTTTCCCTATTATGGTTATGTTCCTATCATGGTGATTTTCCCTATTATGGTGATGTTCCTATCATGATGATTTTCCCTATTATGGTTATGTTCCTATCATGGTGATTTTCCCTATGATGGTTATGTTCCTATCATGATGATTTTCCCTATTATGGTGATGTTCCTATCATGGTGATTTTCCCTATTATGGTGATGTTCCTATCATGATGATTTTCCCTATTATGGTGATGTTCCTATCATGGTGATTTTCCCTATTATGGTGATGTTCCTATCATGATGATTTTCCCTATTATGGTGATGTTCCTATCATGATGATTTTCCCGGTTATGGTCATGTCTCCTATCATGATGATTTTCCCTATTATGGTTATGTTCCTATCATGATGATTTTCCCTATTATGGTTATGTTCCTATCATGATGATTTTCCCTATTAAGGTGATGTTCCTATCATGATGATTTTCCCTATTATGGTGATGTTCCTATCATGATGATTTTCCCTATTATGTTGATGTTCCTATCATGATGATTTTCCCTATTATGGTTATGTTCCTATCATGATGATTTTCCCTATTATGGTTATGTTCCTATCATGGTGATTTTCCCTATTATGGTGATGTTCCTATCATGATGATTTTCCCTATTATGGTGATGTTCCTATCATGGTGATTTTCCCTATTATGGTTATGTTCCTATCATGATGATTTTCCCTATTATGGTGATGTTCCTATCATGATGATTTTCCCTATTATGGTTATGATTCATATCATAATGATTTTCCCTATTATGATGATGTTCCTATCATTATGATTTTCCCTATTATGGTGATGTTCCTATCATGATGATTTTCCCTATTATGGTGATTTTTCTATCATGATGATTTTCCCTATTATGGTGATGTTCCTATCATGATGATTTTCCCTATTATGGTGATGTTCCTATCATGGTGATTTTCCCTATTATGGTTATGTTCCTATCATGATGATTTTCCCTATTATGATGATGTTCCTATCATGATTATTTTCCCTATTATGGTGATGTTCATATCATGGTGATTTTCCCTATTATGATGATGTTCCTATCATGGTGATTTTCCCTATTATGGTGATGTTCCTATCATGATGATTTTCCCTATTATGATGATGTTCCTATCATGATGATTTTCCCTATTATGATGATGTTCCTATTATTATGATTTTCCCTATTATGGTTATGTTCCTATCATTATGATTTTCCCTATTATGATGATGTTCCTATCATGATGATTTTCCCTATTATGGTTATGTTCCTATCATTATGATTTTCCCTATTATGATGATGTTCCTATCATGATGATTTTCCCTATTATGATGATGTTCCTATCTTGGTGATTTTCCCTATTATGGTGATGTTCCTATCATGGTGATTTTCCCTATTATGGTTATGTTCCTATCATGATGATTTTCCCTATTATGGTTATGTTCCTATCATGATGATTTTCCCTATTATGATGATGTTTCTATCATGATGATTTTCCCTATTATGGTGATGTTCCTATTATTATGATTTTCCCTATTATGATGATGTTCCTATCATGATGATTTTCCCCATTATGGTTATGTTCCTATCATGGTGATTTTCCCTATTATGGTTATGTTCCTATCATGATGATTTTCCCCATTATGGTTATGTTCCTATCATGGTGATTTTCCCTATTATGGTTATGTTCCTATCATGATGATTTTCCCTATTATGGTTATGTTCCTATCATGGTGATTTTCCCTATTATAGTGATGTTCCTATCATGGTGATTTTCCCGATTATGTTGATGTTCCTATCATGGTGATTTTTCCTATTATGGTTATGTTTCGTATCATGATGATTTTCCCTATTATGGTGATGTTTCGTATCATGATTATTTTCCCTATTATGGTGATGTTCCTATCATGATGATTTTCCCTATTATAGTGATGTTCCTATCATGGTGATTTTCCCGATTATGTTGATGTTCCTATCATGGTGATTTTCCCTATTATGGTTATGTTTCGTATCATGATGATTTTCCCTATTATGATTATGTTCCTATCATGATGATTTTCCCTATTATGTTGATGTTCCTATCATGATGATTTTCCCTATTATGGTGATGTTACTATCATGATGAGTGTCCCTATTATTATGATGTTCCTATAATGGTGATTTTCCCTATTATGGTGATATTTCTATCATGATGATTTCCCCTAATATTGTGATGTTTCTATCATGATGATTTTCCCTATTATGATGATGTTCCCATCATGATGATTTTCCCTATTATAGTGATGTTCCTATCATGGTATTTTCCCTATTATAGTGATATTTCTATCATGATGATTTTCCCTATTATGGTGATGTTTCTATCATGATGATTGTCCCTATTATAATTATGTTTCTATCATGATGATTTTCCCTATTATGATTATGTTCCCGTCATGATGATTTTCCCTATTATAGTGATGTTCCTATCATGGTGATTTTCCCTATTATAGTGATGTTCCTATCATGGTGATTTTCCCTATTATGGTTATGTTCCTATCATGGTGATTTTCCCTATTATGGTTATGTTCCTATCATGGTGATTTTCCCTATTATGGTGATGTTTCTATCATGATGATTGTCCCTATTATAATACTGTTTCTATCATTATGATTTTCCCTATTATGGTGATGTTCCTATCATGGTGACTTTCCCTATTATGGTTATGTTCCTATCATGATGATTTTCCCTATTATAATTATGTTTCTATCATTATGATTTTCCCTATTATGGTGATGTTCCCATCATGATGATTTTCCCTATTATGGTGATGTTCCTATCATGATGATGTTCCCTATTATGGTGATGTTCCTATCATGATTATTTTCCCTATTATGATGATGTTCCTATTATGGTGATTTTCCCTATTATGGTGATGTTTATGCCTTTCCTTGTTTTATCGTTATTTTCATGGCGGGTTCTCGTCTGAACTCCAATCTCTGGTCCCCCCTCTCCAATCTTTCATGAAAAACACCCGTCTAGCCGAATTCACTGTGAAAAATTTCCCCCACTCTTTATCTGTGTTTAAATCAAACGTGGATTCCATGAACAAAGTTTCTTTCTTAGAACTGCACGCCTGTGGAACTCTGTTCCGTCTGCCTGCTTCCCACCTGACTACAACTTGGATGTCTTCAAGTCCAACGTTAACAAATTCCTAATGAACCGCCCCCTTAAGTAAACACTTAATCAAATCTCCACACTAACGTAATGTACTTGTAATAACCCTTATCCCTGAGTGGTTTCCGGGCCTTGATAAGTGGTGACCACTGTGTAAAAAAAAAAAAATTAAAAAAAATAATGTTCCTATCATGATTATTTACGGTTGGACTTCAAGAGGTTATGCTGCTGTTTTTGCTTATGTTGCTGCTGCTACTTCTGATTTTGTTTGTTTGTTAAGCATCATTCATGATGATGTTGATTTTTGTTGGCACTCGTGTCCTAATATCATTCTAGAAGGATATTGAGTAGGTCTGGGAGGAACCACGTGAAGGTTGCAAACGTTCCTAAGTGAACATTTTTCTAAAAAAAAAAATGGGTTTTGACTTTTCACACCAAGGGTATCAGCCCACATCGTTAACCATTAAGCCACTATCACCTCACTGTTGCTGCTGCTGTCATTGGTATTGTTGTTGTTGAGCTTTATTCATTCATTTTGTATGAATCAGAGGATTAATGTTGGCATTCATTTCCCCAATATCTTTCTTATTAGAATTATTTCTAGAAAGACACTGTATGCTTATGGAAGGGCCAAGTGAAGGTTGCCAACATTCTGAGGTGAAAGTGTTTATATGGAACGATCTGGGTTCGAACTTAGCGCAACTAGGTTGTCAGCAGGTGTTGTTAACCACTTAGCCATCGTCACCTCCCTGTTGTTGCTGCTGTTGTTTATGATAATGATTATTATGTTCTTGTTTTTTCATTGAATACTCGTTCTTTACCTGAAATAATCTAACGTAAAACAAGACAAATGTTTAGCCATGAACATTTTGAAAACAAGTTTTCACGTTTTCATTGATAATATCGTGTTTCTAAACCTCATCGCTTTTAGTTGGTTTTATTTTTTTTAATAAAGTGTGTAATTTCTATTTCCTGAAATTATCTGCACACAATTTCCAATGAAATAGCAAACAGAAAAACACAGAAAGAAATTGTTGATTTCGTACAAGTGACTTAACATGTTTTCATCAATGCCAGACAAAAAGAAAGCTTGAATAGCTACTGGAGAGAACTTGAATGCTTTCTAGACACTATCCTCGAGTGTTTAATGCAGTAGTTCCCAACTAATGTGCTGCAGAATGATTACTGGTGTGTCGTGAAGAGATAATAACTAGAAGCCATTTAATTTTATTTTATTTATGATGACACGACTCAATTCTAAGTAAAAAGCCATCAAAATCTTACTGCAATTCTCAACTTCAGACCGATATGAACTGTGAATATCTTACCTAAACAAGATTAAAAATATGTGAGACTTAAAAATATTAAAAAAGAGTTAAGAGTGTCTCTCTCACATCCGTCCACGTACTTTTTAATTCCATTTTTCAGTCCAAACAAGGCACAGTGCCATTTTGATGTGGGGGCTACTACCTGGGACATAAGTAGTAATACCGAGTTGAGCAACAAGATGTCTGTTTACATTACAATTGAACTTCTGCATGTCAGTACAGTTGGGGAAGCAGGAACCCGGAAGGGAGTTTCAACGTCTAGCAGTTCAAGAGAAGAAACTATTAGAGTAGAAGGTTTTCTTACATCTAGGGATCTTTACTGTGTAGGGGTGGGATTTTGCTGTTTATCGAGTTTGTTGAGAGTATTTACGTCAAAGGAGTACACAGGTTGTTAGAGCATTCACCATTAAAATACTTGTAGAACAAGCAGAGGGATACAGGATTTCATCGATGGGACAGAGGTTGGAGCTTTGATGACAGTTTATAACGGGCGGGCAATAAGTAATGCCCCTGACCTACTTCCAATTGTCATGCTCACAGTCTTCTGGGACCAGGACGGAGTAGTGCTGACAGATTTCCTGGCAAAGAGTACCACAATTCCAGGAGCCTATTATGCTTCACTTTTGAGGAAATCAAGGAAAGCTATCAAAATCAAGAGGTAGGGCAAGATCAGCAAAGGTACCCTCCTCCTGCAGGACAATACTCTGGTCCACAACTCACATGTCGCCAGATCAGAAGCACGGGCGTGTGGTTATGAAATCCTTCCCCATCCTCCCTACTCTCCTGACCTCGCACTCTCTGACTTTCACCTCTTCCCAGCCATGAAGTTATTTTTGAAAGGAAAGCGTTTCCCAGATGATGCAGCCTTGATTTCTGAAGTCACGTTGTGGTTGGAGGACCAATCTGGGGTGTTCTACAAAAACGGTCTGCATCAAACGATGGGAGAAATGCATAACTCTGAGTGGTTCCTATGTAGAGAAAGACTAATAACTGTGCCAAGTTTCGTTGCTCTACTGCTATGGGAAGTGGGTTAGGGGCATTACTTATTGCACGCCGCCCGTAGGACCTATCAGGTTGGCGACTCTCTTCTGAACATATTGCAGCAGTAGTTAAAAAACACCAGGCACATTGTGAAAAGACATATGGGTAGAAAATATAATTTTTTTCAAAATAAACTCAATAGTGTGCCACCATGTAAAAAAGGTTGGGAACCACTAGTCTAATGTCATCGATGCAGGGGTTTGTCAGAACAACCTGGCATGAGGATACTTGGTGCTTCTACATTATTGGGACGAAATTTCGGAAATCGTAAAACTGAATTTCACATGAAAATAATGTTATCTACGTATTCCTCATATTTTTAAAATGATTATAAAAAGAAATTAGGAAAATCAGTACGGTAGAAAATTATTTATTAAAGAAAATAAAAAATAGAATTTAATGAAAACGATCGTAAGATGCAGGAGAGTTAAAAAAAGAAGGTAATTTTCCGTTTCGATTTAAACAAGACAAGCGGCAATTTTTCACCTGCTAACGCAATTAAAGTTTTTTTTTTTGATAATACAGTAATATTCAGGTAATTTCGACTGCGTAATTTGAAAGCTACCATTGTAACTTATTAGAATTGACAAAAAAAATCAGTTGAAACCATTGTTTTTTTTTATCTTAAAACTCCATTTATCGATAACAAAATCTCGTCCCAATTCTGTAGAAGCGCCGGATATTTTTCTATACATGTAAACTCTGACTAAATATTCGAAATTGCGTAATATTCATGGCTCGATTAAAATCTCCTCGGTATGACCAAAGCACACTGACTATTGCAAAGAATGGTGCAACTTTTCCAAGCGATGTTTCCTCAAATATCACAAAGCTCGTTACTTTACCAGACTAGATGAATTCTTGGAGTCCAGTAATATCAAAAGATAACAAGAAAAGTTATTTTCTTTACTTACTCAACATTTTACAGGGTGGAACGATAAAATTGTCGTCATAGAAAAGACGGCATAATTCCATTTCTGTATGATGAAAACCGGTTTTCTTTCTGTGTTGCAGACTATCTTCTAGTTGGTCAGTTGTATATAAATCCTAAAAGCAATAGGAGCCTTCTAAAAAAAGGAAGTCAACACCAAAGTATACCTAGATGCGTTGAAGACTATGGTGAGCCCCTGGTGCAATCAGGATTACTGCTGGCAGACCCTGTGTTTTATGAAATCTTCTGAGGTTAGGTTTAGGGTTTAGGGATAGGGTTAGGGTTTATATTTAGGGTTATGTTTAAAGTTAGGGCTTAAGATTAGATGTTAGGTTAAGGGTTTAGGGTTTAGGATTAAGGTTAGGGTTTATATTTAGGGTTAGGTTTAGAGTTAGAGTTTAGGGTTTATGTTTAGGGTTTGAGTTTAGAATTACGGTTAGAATTAGGATTTATATTTAGGGATAGGTTTTGGGTTAAGATTTAAGATAAGGGGTTACAGTTAGGGTTTAAATTTTAGGGTTGATGTTTAGGTTTATGTTTTAGGTTTAGAGTAAGGGTTAGGGTTCAAATTACTGTTCAGGGCGAGGCTAAGTGTTAGGGTCAGGGTTAGGGTTAAGATTTAGGGTTAGGGTTAGGGTGAAAAACGATTGCCATAAAACGTTGTCGCCAGCAAAAAAAAAAAAAACGAAATCAATGAGAAAGGAGAAAAAAAACAAACGAAAACAATAATATTCTGTCTTGTAGCCAAAGCTGCCTGTTTCATACGGATTGGCAATGCTATCATAGGCACCACAACTGTGGTAGCACTTCTAGCTGACAGCTACTCATGAAGACTAGATGTAGCACGGGCACTAACGCGTTGGATGAAAAAAAAAACAATTCATTGAACATTTTGTACTTTTTTATCCGTAGCTGTAAGGAAATCGTAGTTTAATACCTTTTCCCATAAGATTTAATGCATATTTCATCATAATAGATCCGATAAATTTCGAACTTGGCATAACTGATTCCAAAATGCACAATGGTACAAGAGTCATGGACACCCACTTGGTTAGGGGGTGGGACAAAGATAGATAGTAGGAAAAGGAGAGAAATATATATATATATATATATATATATATATATATATATATATATATATATATATATATATATATATATTGTTGCTTTCATGTTGCGGACCAGGATATAAAATACCCTAACTCGCTACAAGAAAAAATAATGAAACGAATTGAATGAAGAAAACAAAGTACTCAAATGCTGGAATAAAATAAACATGTCGTTTATTTTCTGTTGAGAAATGAAAGTCTTCGGTGTACACGTGTTCATTCAGCTGTTGACGACTACGCGCGTGGAAGGAAAGGGAATACAATAGGGAAACGCGAAGTGGCAAGCTGTCTGTAGAAAGAAAAGGTTAAGCTCTGTAGAACGTCACGCACATGTCTGTGTCGATGGGCCAAAGCGAAAGGGAGATAGAATGACGTTAGAGAACGCGGTCGGTTCGTCGACTCAACAGGTCCAGACGAAAAAGGGAAGTTAACAGGTTTTGTTGACTTTTATACTGGGGTCGGTGTTCTGACTGCGCATGTCTGGCTTTCACTTTAAAGGAAGTGACGTCACAGCTCGGGTGTGTGTGTGCATATGAATGTGTGTGTGTGTGTATGAGGCTGTGTATATGCGTGTGTGTGTGTGTGCGTATGTGCGTGCGTACGTGTGGGTGTGTATATGTGTGGGAAAACATGTTCGAACAATATATATATAGATATATATATATATATATATATATATATATATATATATATATATATATATAGAGAGAGAGAGAGAGAGAGAGATAGGGGGAGGAGGAGGAGGAGAGAAAGCGAACCGCCAAACACTCAGCAAGAAAATAATGGCAAACACAACGCCACAGTTTAAATTCGCAATTTGTTGCAACATTCTTAGGACGTTGTTATAAGAATCGGTAGAATTTGATGTAAAAGTAAATATCTATGAAATATTGATGATAATGAAGAAGAAGAAGAAGAAGAAGAAGAAGAAGAAGAAGAAGAAGAAGAAGAAAGGAAGTACATAGAAACAGAAGAAAAAGGATAGAGGAAGAAGATGAGGCCGAGACTGAGAAGTTAAAGAGGAAAGAGAAAAACGGAGGAAGAAGTACACAAGGAAAAAGCAAAGAACTGAAGAAGAAGAAGAAGAAGAAGAAGAAGAAGATGACGTAGTATTAGAAGAAGAAGAAGAAGAAGAAGAAGAAGAAGAAGAAGACGAAGAAGAAGAAGAAGAAGATGACGTAGTATTAGAAGAAGAAGAAGAAGAAGAAGAAGAAGAAGACGAAGAAGAAGAAGAAGATGACGTAGTATTAGAAGAAGAAGAAGAAGAAGAAGAAGAAGAAGACGAAGAAGGAGAAGAAGAAGAAGACGTAGTCGTAGTAGTAGAAGAAGAAGAAGACGTAGTAGTAGTAGAAGAAGAAGAAGTCGTAGTCGTAGTAGTAGTAGTAGTAGTAGTAGAAGAAGAAGAAGAAGAAGAAGAAGAAGAAGAAGACGACGACGACAAAAAACGAATAAGAATAAAAAATGATAAGCGGAAGGAGGAGCAAGGAGATGAAAGGAAAAAGAATAAAGCGTAAAAGTTTGAGAAGGAAAAGAAATGAATTTTGCCTGAAAACAGTTTTTAATTGGATTTTTCATGATCCATTGCTATCGTGTTTATTGGATGAGATACGAATAATTAAATCAAAACAATGTTCAAGTAAATCCAATTATTAGTATTCTTTTTCGATGGACAGCTCCACACTCGCAAAGGTACAATATCTATGCGTAAACATTTAAAAGAGTGAACTTGTTTGGTTGGCTGTTGTAGAAACTGATACGTTAACAGTTAGAAATTTCACGTTAGTTTCAATAAGAGTCAATTTTTAGAGGAATTCGATTACAGCAATTACATTTTCATCTGATTACATTTGGAATAAGTAGGGTCTAATTGTAACATTTTCAATAATAATTAACACAAACTTTTATACATACGTGCGAGTGTTTTTTTTTTAATTATTTTTTTACCCCTGTACAGGGTGAAACGATAAATTTGTCACCCTAAAGAAAACAGCATGCAGCAGCTTTAGTTTAAAACTTTTATTTAAAAAAAAATAATTCAGGTAACTTGATCATGTAGTAGAGCTGAAATCTATTCAATGTAGCCGCCTTCAGCCTCAATCATCACTTCGATACAGGTCCGGAACTGAGAGCATGCCTTTCCACAAGTGCCGGCGGGAGCCTAGCGAATACTAGGCGGATGTTGGTGATCAGGCTGGCTTTGGTATTGTGAGAGGTCATGTTGGTGATGTTCTCGACATATGACCAAACAAAGTAGTTCAGCAGGTCCAGGTCGAAGGGAGACGTGAGAGAAGCGTACAAAGTCGTAGCACTTCTTTCTGAAGCCAAGTCTGGGTCTCTTTGGACTTGTGGGTTGGCGCTAAGTCCTGCTGCCACACCCAGGGTCTACCAGCGGCCACCTGATTGCACCGGGGATCACCACACTTTTCAGAAAATCCAGGTACACTTTGGTGTTGACTTTTAAGCCGACTTCGAAAATGTGAGGTGACATGATGTGGCCCTCACTTGAAACCACATTAAAGACCATAACCATGGCCGGAAACTTTGTTTTCATCACGTGAGCATGTCCTGTTATATTTGGCAATCCAGCGATGCATTTTGAGTGTGCTGGCAATGGTCCTGTTGTCATAACTTGGATCGGTAGAGAGCATGAGTTGTATAGCGGTGCATCTCCGATCTCGCTCATTGAACATTGTGTCAATTTCAGACATGATAGAAGACTTCTATCGATTTTGAGATTTGTACACAACTGGCCAACTAGAAGATGGTCTGCAACAACAACAAAAAAGAAGAAAACCAGTTTTCATCAAACGGAAATGGAATCATGTCGTCTTTTCTAGGGCGACATCTTTTATCATTCTACCCTGTATATGTTAGATTGAAAATATCTTTCCGTTATTTCTTCCTGAGACACAATGTTTTATCACTGAGGATAAATGCAGTGTAGATATGATATTCACTGCAAGTCTGTTGCAAGACAAATCTATTAAATAACAAATACTTCACCATTAGGTAATTGTGGACCTTACAAAGGCATTTGGCACTCTGAAGTCTGCGGGTAATTCTTGGGTGGATAGAATGTTCTCCTACCTTTGTCAAGATGCTTCTAGAACTCCACAGAAACATGACGGCTTTGTTGCATTCAACCGACAATTATCTGAGGCGTTTGACAACGGCACGAAACAAAAAGGATATTTCGACTTCAACTCTATTCTCAATTTACTTTGCAATCTTTCTTGCATACGCGTTAATAGACTGCAATACAAGTATTTAAACACTGGTCTCCAACTACCTAACTCTTTTGTACTTCAGTTCCAAACTTACCAGCATTTTGGTATCCACTCATATATAATCAAGCATTACTCCTAGAAGTAATTATAACATTACTTGGATTTTTTCTGTGGATACAAACTTGAACTCAGGAATACTTACATTATCCAGAACAGACCAGCGTATTTTCACTCTGGACGTAAAAAATTTGGAATCACATCTACAAATTTAATTGCTGACACAAACCATTTTATGCCGAAAAACAGAGAGGTAATATCCATTCATTATATTCTCGTTCCGGCTTTAATATCCCAAAAGATTTAAAAATTTCCATCACCAACCACAACAGGCTACCCTGAATCACGATTTCAACTGGATGGAGACTGAAATTCTCACAGCAGAGCCTCTGTTTATTTATTAATAATTAAAAAAGTATTTCGACATTGCTTTGCACTTAACAAGGACCTAAAATCATAGGATAACTTCTCTACTCCTTTGCCTTTATGAACTTTCTCCTACTTTATTTTTTTCACTTATTGTGATATTTTCATTTCATTTTATTTCATTTATTTACTTGGCGTTTTGTACTTTTTTGTACTTATTTTTATATTGACTTTTTATTCTTTTATAGTTAACTAGCGGCGTTTCCCGGGTATTTAGAGGTGTGTGGTGTTTGGAGGTATAAAAGAAAAAAAGTGTTAGTAGGAAAGTAGGATTGAACCCCGAAGCCTTGACACGAAGGTAGAAATGAAAGAGGAAAAAAAGCCAGGCACCTAACCATCTCTGTCAGGAGGGGAGAGGAATTGATAAGCGTGTTAAGTTAAGGTTTATAAAGTGAAATTGATAGGTGTGAGGAAGTTAAATGGCGTGATGTTTGACCTAGTTTTGCGCTGCAAGCCAGTTACTATTTCCCCCGCCCCATCATTCGCTTTTCAAAGACGTGGCGATGGAAAAATAGCTTGTAAAAGTCGGGCAAATTAAATACACACGCGACCCCCGTTCTTAATTCTAGATATTATGATTTAGACGTGATATAAAAAGTTTTAAGAAAGAGCGAGCCGACCAAGAAGGCCGACGAAAAAAGCCTTTTGCAGACATACGCAAAAGGTGCACGCACATACATACACACACACACATTTTCGCCTTTATATTTATACCTTTATTATTATTTTATAATTTTTATACTTTTTTTATACTTTTTTACCATATATTCCTTTGTATTTTTATTCCGTTATTCTACCATTTGTTTATCCTCTATTTTATTCACTTATAATTTTCCTATCTTATCCTTTATAATTTATTCCCTTACCTTTATTATTTTACTAGCGGGGGGTACCTGGCGTTGCCCGGGTGTTTTTGGATGTGTGTGGTCGGGCGGGGGTGGGGTGTGTTAAAGAAAACCTAAGAATAAGCGAAGTAAAAAACCCCAGCAAAATCTGAAAAAAAAACACGTGAAAAATGGCTTAAATAACCCTGCTTCAATATTAAAATTTAAAAAATCGAAAAAATAAGACATCTCACACCACGCAACTGAGCTAAGACGACGTCCACAAATTTGTATCGCTTTTTCAAATCTTTAAACTAAATCAGGTTACGATTTGCACATGTGTAGAACCGAACTCGTCATGAGAGGAGGGGTATTGCTGACCCCACCCCCCTGTAGAAAAGTGATTATTTTAGAGTGAAAAAATTAACATTTTTGGCCAATTTTTCGATATTTGTCGGGCGAAGGTTGGAAGTTTGAAATGATATCGGTCTGGTGAAAATCCGTGACACGTGTGGAATGTTTTTGCGAAACATACAAACACACAAACACACAAACACACATACATACATACACACATTTTCGCTTTTATATATATAGACTAGCGGGGTACCCGGCGTTGTAAGTAAAAACTGAATTGACAGGTGCGTGCCAAGAAGTCGTCGAGTGTTACAACGACGACGACGTCAATGACCAGGTTTGTTTGTTATAAGCGAAGTAGAAAAAGAAAATAACGTTAACACTTAAGCAGGAAAGAAAACTAACGCAAGGCAAACGAACGATGAAAACAGAAAAAGCAACATGTGAAAAATAGCTTAAATAAGCCTGTTTCGATATTAAAATTTAAAAAATCGATGGGTACCCGGGTGTTTTGGGGTGTGTGGTCGGGGGTGGATAAGCGAAGTAAAAAAAAAAGACAGAAAAACGAACGTTACGTGAAAACTGGCTTAAATAACACTGGTTCAATATTTAAATTTAAAAAATCGAAAAAAAAAATATCTCACACCACGATTCGAACCCAAAACGTTTAGATAATGAACCAACGAGCTAATCAATTGACCTAACGCACATTAAATTTATTCAGTTTTTCAACTATTTAAAGTAAATTAGGTCATGACGTCATCTAGCGCATGCGTAGAACAGGTCGAGAGGGCAGTTTTTGTTGACGCCCCCCTGTCGAAAATTGTCGATTTCGGGATGAAAAAAAAATGAACTTTTTTGGCCAATTTTTCGATATTTTTTGAGCGAAAAATGGAGCTTCGATATGATACCGAGTTTGTGAATTTTTGTCGCATCTGTCGAAAGTTTTTAGAAGACATCCAAACATACATCCATCCATACATAAATACATACATACATACATACATAATACATTGCCCGGGTGTTTGTAGGTGTGTGTGGTGTTAAATAAAAAAGATACCAGGGGAGGGGGTAGGATCGAACCCGAAGCCCTGGGGCGAAGTTTGAAAATAAAATCGGCCAGCCAGAATGAGTTACTGAACCAAATTGACAGGTGCGCGCCCGGAAGTCGTCGAACGTTACGTCGATGACGACGTCAATGACCAGGTTTGTTTGTTATAAGCGAAGTAAAAAAAGAAAACAATGTTTAAATTAAGCGGGGGGTCGGGGGGGGGGGGTAATCAAAACATTGAAAAAAAAACACAAAAAAAACTAACGTAAAGCAAACGAACGATGAAACAGAAAAAAACGAACATGTGAAAAATGGCTTAAATAAGCCTGTTTCGATATTAAAATTTAAAACATCGGTGGGTAACCGAGTGTTTTTGCGTGTCGCTAAGAATAAGTGAAGTAAAAAAAAGCAAAAAAAAAAGCAAAAAAAAAAAAGCAGAAAAACGAACATTACATGAAAAATGGCTTAAATATTTAAATGGTTCAATATTTAAATTTAAAAAATCGGGGAAAAAACATTCGATTCGATTCGAACCCAAAACGTTTAGAAAATAAACCAAGGCCTTAATCAACTGAGCTAACGCTACGTACATGAAATTTGTTCGGTTTTACAACTATTTAAAGTAAATCAGGCCACGACGTCATCTGACGCATGCGTAGAATCGGTCATTGTCACGAGAGGACCGTTTTTGTTGACCACCCCCTGTCGAAAATTGTCGATTTCTGGGTGAAAAAGTTAACTTTTTTGGCCAATGTGATACCGAGTTTGTGAATTTTCGTCGCGTCAGTCGAAAGTTTTTAGCAGACATCCAAACATACATACATACATACATACATTTTAGCTTTTATATATATATATATATATATATATATATATATAGATAGATTATATTAATTGTTTCTAATAATTTATACTTCATTCAAATGCTAAGTTGTGTTCCAATACCCCTCATATATATATATATATATATATATATATATATATATATTGTGTAATATATACAGGAATTTACATTTATATTGGTAATCGGTACCGACGGTTTCAAGCGCGGTAGTTGAGGACCGCTCTTAATGTCCGCCTCAGGCTCTCTTCAGCTGACTCTCATCTGCCTTTAACCGGAAATGGAACTCTATTTATGCACACCATAATTTTTATTTATTTATTTTATCCTTTATTTTTTTTAATTATTTTTTTTGTATGCTACTTTAATAAAGTAATACATTTTAAGCAATAAATTAAAAAGTATGGGATGATGCCTTCTATATTATTATTTTTCTTTAAGCAACCCCCTATCATTCAGTTTAAGTCTCGTTTAAAAGCGTTTTAAAAGTTCATTTTGAAGTTATGTCTAATCTCGTTTAAAAATAGGGTAATAAAATTTAGATTGAAATAGACCTAGGAAGTGCCCAGGGGATGGTATATACTAGTATTTAAGTATCGCTTTGCGTTTAAAAACGTTTAAGATTTATTTTAAAATAATCTCTAGTTTCGTTTTAATTACGGTAATAATATTTAGTTAAAATAGACTTAAAATGTGTAAGAGTATGGCATATGTTTATATTTAAGTATCGTTTCACGTTTAAAATTATTTAAAACTTTATTGATAAATTATATGTAATTTCGTTTTAAAACCGGTAATAAATCTTAGATTGAAATAGGTCTAAACGGTGACAAAAATTGTCGTTTTTATATTTAAGTATATTAAGTATAACATGATCTCGCTCTATTTAAAAACACGTTTTAAAACAATCAAAATTTAAAACTTAAAAATTCTCTCTAGATCTCGTTTAAAATGGGTGATAAGATCTACAATACTATAAATATTTTGACATGTGTCTATAACTAAACCCTCTTTTTTATCTTCACGTTTTATCTTTTTCTTATCCCAATTTATAAGAAGCGATCCTCTTCTATGTATACATTCCTTCAAGCATTCATTTCTTACATTTAAGCATCCATCTTCTTGGGTTGCTTTTAAAATATAATATTTTTCGGCATTGCAGAGCGAGCATTGTTTTAGCTCTGGGGAGTATGAAGGTTTTTGCTCGATTTTTTTCCATTTCACCGTAAAAGGTGCACCTTCTTCTTTTAACTGCAAGATCTTGTTTGCTAAAGCCGTATTACTTCTCTCTTTTGCTCTAAAAGAGCTGATGTGCATGTAATATCTCTGTTTAAACGGCCCCTTCGTCATTCCAATGTATTTATTAGTTACGTTTGTGGATGTATTCGTTACAGTTGCTTCATATACAAGTGACTCTGCTTTACAATTCCCTTCAAACGGGCACTCATTTTTGGCTCTGCAAGAGCATGTTGCATTTTCCCTCTCTATTGGTTCTCTAGAGATGATGGATTTTATTGACGGTGTTGTTGAGTAGCTTATTTTAATTGTATTTCTATTGAATATTTTATGTAGCTTGTGCTTTTTAGGAAAATGTTTATCTAGTAGTTTCAAGAACAACCGTCCTACTTTAGTTTTTATATTTAATGAGACTGGAGGTAGAAACCAAATTACTTTCCGTCTTCTGTTTTTTTTTGTTTTTTTGTTGGTTATGGGTTGGTTCGAATCTTATTTTTCCTTTAAATCCACTTTTATGGAGCGCGTCATTGTAATATGGAGCTGCTTGTTCAAATACTTCTGCATTTGAAGACAATGTAGATATTCTTTTGCTCACATTTGCTACCATATTTTTAAATATTGTCGGGGGGTGGCATGAACCTTTGTTTATGTATACTAATTTTTCATTTAGTTTATGAAAGGGTTTATATATTCTTTTTTGGAGATCTAAAGTCCACTTTACGTAAATTTGTGGATATTATTATTTTAAATCCTAACTCCTTTAAATACTTTTCTATTTCTTTGCTAAACCTGTCTAATGCATTTCCATTGTAATTTCGCGATAGACATAAACCATCATCTCTATATAATCCAAATGAATGATCTGGGAATTTCTTTTCTAAGTTGGTCAGTATAAACAGTCCGACTAAATCGCGCACGTCTGATTGTCTATCGCGAAATTACAATGGAAAGGCATTAGACAGGTTTAGAAAAGAAATTTTCAGCAGCTCCTAAGCTCTGTAACACCACATGCATAATTGCAATCTTGTAGATGTCCGGCACACTCCTTTGCAGATGGCCAAAGATGCTTTCTCGAGTGAACAGATAACCCTGCTTTGCTGCGTGCTTTGAAACCACAATGAGACACATATTCATTTTTAGGTGGATGTTTCTTGTGTTTTGCCTTCATATTTGCACGAAGGGCGTCCCTATGACAAAGGCGGTTATGTTCAAATCCTTTGGTTTCCAGGAAACACATCTTCTTCCATTCTCTGCGATCCCCTGCTGCACTCTCCCAAGAACTCAGAGAAATTCCACAACGTTTCAGGTTGTCTTTTAGTTTATCTTTGTAACAAAGCAGGGAACGCCCTATTGGACGGCAAGAATTTGTCAGTTGCCCATAAAACGTTGCTTAGGAACTCTTGAGTCATCCATTCTCAAAAGATGACCTGACCACCGCATTTGTATCCTGATCAAAAATGATTCAATACCAGTGATTTCACATCTCTCCAGTAATTCACTATTCGGAACACAATCCTGCCATCCAACATTGCAGATAAAACGCAGGCATCTCATATAGAAGGAGTCAAGCTGATTTATATGTTTGCGGTACAAGGTCCACGTTTCGGCACCATACAGAAGAGTAGGCAGAACAACAGATTTGTAGATTGCCACCTTTACTTTTAGAGACACATCGTAGCTGTTCCAGAGTCTGTGTCGCAACCTACCAAATGCCTCACTAGCTTTATTAATTCTGCTTTGGATGTCATTTTCAAATTTCACAACAGATCCAAGGTATGCAAAAGAAGACACTGTTTTCAAAGCTTCACCATCAACATATACCACTGGTTGTGAAGATGACGTAGCGTTTGGTTTTGGCTGGTGAATAATTTCAGTCTTTTTTATGCTAATTTTAAGACCGAAGGCCTTACATGCACCAGAAAAGCTATTGAGGATGTTTTGCATATCATCAAGACTATGGGTTACAAGAGCACAGTCATCAGTATAAAGGAGGTTAAGAACAGTCTACACAGAAGTCTTAGTTTTGGCCTTGAACCGTTGCTGGTTAAATAATCCTCCACTTCATCGATACTCAACACCTATGCCTCCTAAAGTGCTGCTGGAAGTTGTCTCAAGCATCACCGAAAAGAAAAGAGCAAATAAGATCGGAGCAAAGACACATCCTTGCTTAGTTCCATTTGACACTTCAAATGGTTCACTTTGTTCACAGCCAGATCGTTCTGTCGCCACCATTCCCCAGTGAAAGGAGACAATCACATTCAACATCTTCATATATATATATATATATATATATATATATATATATATATATATATATATATATATAAAATACGTATTGAATATGTTTGAAGCCAAAACTGCAACGCAAAATGTTTTGTAAAGTAAACGAGTGTTTATTTTTTAAGAAATATATTGTCAATCATTTTTTTTTTCTCTTTTTCTTTGCCATGATGTCGAGTGGAAGAAAGGTTGATGAAGAGTTCACGTGATGTTGTTAACCGAGGGGTTTTTATGAAGTCGGATTGGTGACGCGGGGCTGTGCAGTTTGAAAATCTGGGTAGTTTTTTTTTGTTTATATCCGTTAGAAGCGCTGAGTGAAATTTGAAGAATAAAATAAAATACGTATTGAATACGTTTGAAGCCAAAACTTCAACGCAATTTTTTTTATAAAATAAACGAGTGTTTATTTTTTAAGAAATATATTTCGGAGTAAAACTCCTTTGTCAATCTTTTTTTTTTCTTTTTCTTCGCCATGATGTCGAGTGGAAGATTGCCTGGTCATAAAATGCACTTAAATATTATATTTTAAATTATGCTGATTTCTTCTTTATTACTATAGAGCGAATTTTCAATTGATCATTACATTGCATCCAATAGCTGTAAAGAATTAAACATTTTAACATGCAGAAAGAAATAAACGGTTAGATGGACAACATCTTGAAATTTGGAATATAGACTTCTTGTCATTTATGTATATATATATATATATATATATATATATATATATATATATATATATATATATATATATATATATATATATAAGGGAAAAGAAATTAAAACTGTAAGTTGAAATTTACAATTAAATTTATTGTTCGACTGAATACCTCAAAAAACAATTTTCAAAGTTCTTCCTCCACGGAGTTTCAAAGAATGCTATTCTTGCTATTATTCTTATCAGGGGACAGAAAGAAATCAGCAAATTATATTTATAGCAATTTATTATAGTCATAAATTGCAAAAAATGTACTTGTCCTATAAAATATAGATTGTAGTTTGCCATTGCTTATATCAGGTAAACACTGCATCTCCTTTGATTTCATTATATATATATATATATATATATATATATATATATATATATATATATATATATATATATATATATATATATATATATATATTAATGTATCCATGGCTGAAATATATACATAAATATCTGATTTAAATGTGGTGGTCAGTCTTTGAGTCTCCCTCCTAAATTTCCATAATTGACGACGTCCATCCAAGACAGCTGCATCAATTAATATCAGCTGGCATCAGATTCCATTCAGCAACCATATTGGAAGAATCCAAATATAGAACGGATCGATTTATTTTGCTTCTATTATAAGAATCGCACAATGAATATTCTTCGATCACTTTGATACACCAGTTCCCATGTGATTGCCAAAGTTGTGTTGAACCTGCTCAGTACAAAATAGATGACCATTTTGGAATACCAGGTGCTGCCCTCTTATTATAGAGGATGATCCCCTTGCTGCTTCGGTTTCTTGAAGACTGGGTGGAAAGTACTAGATAGCAATCCATTCTTGATAATCTGCCCAACAAGTGCAGGGCCAGGAACTGTCAGACTGAGGTACGCCGCCTGAGTATTATCTAGGAGGTCCACACTCGCAGGTCTTGCCACCTGGCTTTCAAGTAAGTTTATTGCTTTTTTTTTTTTTTTTTTTTTTTACACAGTGATCACCACTTATCAAAGCCCGGAAGCCACTCAGGGATAAGGGTTATTGCAAGTACATCACGTTAGTGTGGAGATTTGATGAAGTGTTTACTTAAGGGGGCGGTTCATTAGGAACTTGTTAACATTGGACTTGAAGACATCCAAGTTGTAGTCTGGAGGGAAGCAGGCAGACGGAACAGAGTTCCACAGGCGTGCAGTTCTAAGAGAGAAGCTTTGTTCATGGAATCCGCGTTTTGATTTAGGCACAGATATAGAGTGGGGGAAATTTTTCACAGTGGATTCAGCTAGACGGGTGTTTTGCTTACTGCTTGAGGTGCCCCAATCAGGGAATGCCGATGGGGATGCCCAAGCAATTTTTGCTAAACAAGAGTGCACCTCCTTCCGGGGAACTTTCTTGACATCCCCCACATTCTCAACCTTATGTTACAGCTTGTTGAGATGGGCAGCAAGTAAATATCTACCAGGTGCTGTATGCAGGTAGGAGAGGATCTCGTCTTATACTAGAAGTGTTTACTATCATTTTTAGATTTCTTCTTGCCACTGGATCCAAGCAGTGGCAGCCTAGAGAGGTGTGGTGACGATTGTGCAACGCTTACTTCACATGTAGGCACCTTTACAGGCTGTATCTATTTTCTCTTGAGACTAAACGGAGGCCTGCTATATATGATTTAGTAGATACAACTATTAACGAGCATAGTGGTTGTAAGTTCAATCTCCCGGTTAGGCAGTGTTTTCTTTTTATTTTGTTTTATACTAATCAGTCATTAGTTATTAAGGCTCAAATGCCACTTGAGGATGAGAGTTTATCAGATTCACAATTGAATTAATGAACAATGCTATGAGAGTATTGGAGACGATGGGTGGAAAGGATAGGATTAGATTACTTAGGAGGATGAGTTAACAAGCATTTGTTGGCATTGGACTTGAAGACGACCATGTTGTAGCCAACAGGGAAGCAGGAAACATAATACTACGGATTTACTAATTATTATTATTATTATTATATATGATTATATTATTATACTTAATACTAATAACTTTTTTCAAAGAACCAAGTTATTGGAAACAATCATTGTAGGGTAAGTTCATGAATAAATATTTATTTTTAGAATAACAAGCAATAATAATATGCAATTCCTATTTTTATGATTTTTGTTTGTTGTTCAAATCACGATAAATATTTAGTTTTTGTTATATAACTAGCAGGCCACCCAGCATTGCCCAGGCGTAAAATATCCATAAATATTATATTTTAATTAATGCAGAATTCTTACTTATTATAAACAGAACTACTGTAGGTATTAAACGTAAAATGAAGTAAAAAACAAAAAAAACGGAAAGAAACTGAGACATGTGCCTGCGAGTATTATGTTTTTCCTAAACAGTTCAATTCTTGTAAGTAAAAATATATGCAAACTGAGATCGAAACCAAAACCTAAAAACAGTAAGTCAGGTACGATAACCATTAGACCAGCTTTTTTTACGTTATATAAAAACTGCTTCATAACCTACTTATTCTTAACATAAAGAAGCCGTCATTTTTTTCAGCCGTGCAATGCATATTAGTGAAACAGTTAACAAACAGATAAAAATCTAGCGACCCCCGCCCCCACCCACGTAACAATCTTTCAATTTTGACCTCTTAGCAACCTTTTTTTCCGGATGAAAACAGATTGAAAAGTTTTCCACATGTTTGAATCCCCTATATACCAAACTTCAAGTCTGTAGACCAAAAATCCGTAGAGCGAATAGGTGTAGAAATGTTCTCACACACACACACACACACACACACACACACACACACACACACACACACACACACACACATATTCTCACTTTTATAAATATACAGATATACTAATGATAGCAAATTAAAATTTCCTTCAATGACGCTGGCAAATAAAAGTTTCCGTAAATGACGTTTCATTAACTCAACGTTTTGGCACCTTTTGGCGTTTTATGTAAAACTACCCTGAAAATTCTAACAATAATGTGATCCCTATTCTGTATAAGTACCCTATTTCATACAGGTAGAGGGTCGCATTAGGAAGAAACATAGAATGATGAAACCATTTTCCCAGTGATCTTAACGATTTGCACATCCTGCAATTGTATCGCCTAGATATGAATGAGAGCTATTTATAACAATATTTGGCAGGGGTGGGGGTAAAGTGATAAGGAATTTCCAATGTAAAATTAGATGAAATAAAAAAAAAAAGTAAAATTTTCTGTCTCCTCGCGTTCGTATTACTTGGATTCTTCAAACTATTGTTCTCATATTCAGTGTTATTTTCAGTATGTTCCAGTCGGTGTAACTGCCAACCTTCTATAAGTGTATCTCGTTGAATTCGGAAACATATCTGTCGAACTCAGGAATCTGCATGGAATTTCGGATGGAACCCTTTATTTAATCCACAGGAGAACATGCTCTCTTCCCGTCAAACATGACTGGGTAGATGTCCTTTGTAATTGTAGCAATGCATTTTGAGGGTGCTTGCAACGGTCCTGTTGTCCTAAATTGGATCAATAGAGAGCATGAGTTGTACAGCAGTGCATCTCCAATCTCGCTCGTTGAACATTGTGTCACTTTCAGACAGGATAGAAGGCTCCTATCGCTCTTGGGATACTATTGTTATTGTCAATTTTAAAATTATTTCGTATTCCTACCTAGAGTAAAGTTTATCCTGTGTGATTTCTCTCCTACAGTTTAATATATGTTGGGCTTCTTTAAAGAATAGGATAGCGAATTTTTCAATCAGGCATAATCTACATGGATCGTCTAGGTCTCTACATGTACTTGTTTGTCTTACTATTTTCTTTCGACTATCGGCGAACGTACACTTTCTTTGAGTTCCCAGTATTGGTTTGCTAGTGCTGTTTTCATTCTGTGTTTTTTTGTTTTTGAAAAAATAATAAATAAGAATAAAAAAAATAAAATAAAATAAACATACATATCCATAAAAAATTATATATATATATATATATATATATATATATATATATATATATATATATATATATATATATATATATAAACTAGCACAATATCGGAAATATAGATTAAAACACAAAATAACATATCTAACCACACTTAGGTTGAAAGTAGGTCAGCTTATTACAACAAAGGATATCTACCCTTACCATAAAACACACAAAGAAAAGGGGTGAACCTGAGGTCAACTATTTCTTTGTCCTATAAGTGCCCGCCCATTGGCTGATTAGGATGGGCACGATAGTAACTAGGAAGCTGATTGATTGATTAGAAAATTCAATAACATGTGCTGACCACAACTTTTTGCATACACCTGACGAATTCTCACAAGAATGAAATGCGGAATATTCTGCATAACTTTATAGCCATATATATTTTCATAGACTACTACCTAGCTCTACCTATGTATTGAACACTATTGAAGTAAATACTGAAAATTTATGCATAAAATTATCCTCATATATTAATTTATGTGATTAAATGAAGTATATATATATATATAAGTATATATATATATATATATATATATATATATATATATATATATATATATATATATATATATATATATATATATATATTAGTTTGGTGCAAAAAACAATCTCATTATCTCACATATGTTACTTTTATATATGATTTCTGAATTAATTCATTGAGATATACAGCCATGTTATATATCATTTTGAGTCGCGTTTTTTACTCTATCGAATCGTGTTATTCGTTATCGTTTTTAATCTCTTCATTCATTTTTTACAGGCTTTTCGACGTCATGGGCAAAATTCAAATCCGCACGATTTTCTTGTTCAGTTCAAACTTGGCCGAAAAGCTGCTAAGACAGCTCATGATATCAATGATGCATTTGACCCAGGAACCACGAATGGACGTGTGGCATAACGGTGGTTTAAGAAATTTCGCAATGGGGACGAGAGCCTTGAAGATGACGACAGTCGCAGCCAACAGACTGTGGAACGGACATTTGAAAGCCTTTAATGAAGCCAATCCTAGCAAAACCAAACAAGAAGTTGCTGTTGAACTCTAGATCGACCACTCAACAGTTGTTCGCCATTTAAAGCAAATTGGGAAGACAAAATTTGGATAAATGAGTGCCGCATGAATTGAACAATAATAAAAAAAATCGTTGTTTTGAGGTGTCTTCTATGCTCCTTCTGCACAACAAAAACGACCGATTTCTTGAATGGATTGTGATGTGTGATTAGAATTAGATCCTCTACGAAAACCGGCGACATTTGGCACAATGCTGAAGGAACTCCACAACATTTCCCGAAGCTGAAATTGCATAAAAAAAAAGGTTATGGTGACTGTTTTGCCGACAAATTAACGAAATACACCAGAAGCCCCAACGTATGTCCCCAAGATTTGTCAATATGAAAGGACCAATTCTCCTCCATGACAATGCTCGCCCGGATGTTGCTCAACTGATCCTGCAGAAGTGAACGAATTGGGTTACGAGACTCTGCCTCATCCACTATATTCACCGGACCTCTCGCCTACTGATTATCACTTTTTCAAACATCTCGACAACTTCCTGTGTGAAAAATGTTGTAAAAGCCGAGATGATGCCAAATCGACCTTCAATGACTTCATCGCTTCCAGAACTCCGGATTTCTATGCTAATGGGATAAATAAACTTGTTTCTCGTTGGCAAAAATGTGTCGATTCAAATGGTTTTTATTTCGATTAATAAAGTTTATTATGAAAGGAGTTATGATCTTTTGAAGTTGAACATAAAAAAATGACATTAGTTTTGCACCAACCTTATATATATATGTGTGTGTGTGTGTGTGTGTGCGTGTGTGTAAATGGAAATTCTAAATGTAAATTTACAACAAAATTTATTGTTTGACAAGAAGTACGAAAAAATGTAAAATATGTTCCTTAATCCATGGATTTTCAATGAATGGCTCATCTGAAAAAAATTAAAAATATTTTCCTTAATCCATGGATTTTCAATGAATGCCTCATCTCATTGGATGAAATGTTATTAGCAAAAATAGATATGGGTAATTATAAATTGTGTTTATTAGCACAAAAATTAAAAATTAAATTTAAAATGATGGTGTAAAAGGATAATAGATGGTTGAATAAAGATACAAAAACAGTTGTAAAATCAAAAGCAATGAATATTAATTCTAATAACATGAATGAATTATGAGTTTTTTTTTAATGCATTTACCATGCTGAAAGGTGAAACCTTTGAAGTTCAAAGTTATGCATATGAAGTAATCCACCATGTTCACTGTGGTAAAATCCTTTGTAAAGTATTTTGAATAAATCGATATTCATGCAGGAAAATTACTGGAATTAATTAACTGAAAAGCAGTTTTTTAGGTATTATTTGCCGAGAAATGTCTTCTATAGTTAGAAGTTCTATAGTTATTAAATTAATATATATTTTTCCTTATATTACTGTTATTAAAAGTGTTTAGAGTATAATATAATGTTGAATAAACTAATATATATATATATATATATATTATTATTATTATTATTATTATTATTATTATTTGAGGGTAAACAGTTGCATACTGTCGCTACAAATAACCATCTGTTTCAATCAATGAAACTTCCTCAGGCGACGCAGAACCTATCGATGCCACAAGGAAAAATGGGGAAAAAATTGAAAGAAATTGAAAAAAAAGAAAAAAGGGAGCTCTTCAAAAAAAAACCCAAATTTTTTCTCCCTTTTTCTTTGTGGCGTCGATGGGTTCCAGGTCGCCTGAGAAAATCTCATTGACTGAAACAGATGGCTATTTGTAGCGACCATATGTAACTGTTTACCTTCGAATAAATAAGTAAAAAATATTTTGCTCTTGTTATTGACCACTATCTAACAACCTCGTTGTTTTCATTAGTCCCGACTTTTGAATATCGCAAACCTGAAATATACATATATATATATATATATATATATATGTATATATATATATATGTATATATATATATATATATATACATACATATATATATATATATATATATATATATATATATATATATATATATATATATATATATGGTGTCTATTTTGACAGCAAGTCACTATTCAAGCACGTTTGATTGAACATAACAGAGTTATTCTTTTTCCGATTTCTTTAGATATCTTTTCAGTTTGCCGAGCAGTTCAGGCGAAATAAAAAGGACCACTCGGCGAACTGATATATACCAGTTGAGATTCTGATCCTGACAATCAGTCTGTCAGAAATTTGGTCATTTCAGTGGCGTTTTATCTGGCAGGCTGAGGCATTCATTCTGTTTAGTCCTATTAGGCCCCCCCCTCAAGCCTTGTTTCCCGTCTTTCAGGTGGAGTAAATTTATTGCTTACTGCCTGAAGTACTCCAACTAGAGAATGCCGACAAGACTGCTCAGGCAATTTTTAAAAAAAGCCAGACTTCTCCTCCTTTAAGGGTGATGGTGTGCCTCTCCCCACCTTTCGACCTTGTGTCACGTTTTCCTGCGATGAGAAGGAAATACATATCAGGGATGTGTGGCAGCTATGGCCCCAGAATCATGACGTGTATTTCTGTAACATACTTTTTCTAAGATACTTTTTGTTAACAATACCACTGTGTTTGTCTTGATTATTATCGGC
Organism: Euprymna scolopes; assembly: GCF_053919585.1. Lineage (NCBI taxonomy): Eukaryota > Metazoa > Mollusca > Cephalopoda > Sepiida > Sepiolidae > Euprymna > Euprymna scolopes. The sequence continues at coordinate 44,221,862 of NC_136513.1, forward strand.
CTGTTAAGCTGCAACAACTATTGAACTCATAGTTGGAGAATAAAAGAGAGTAGATGGGATATATCAAACAGAAAGAGACTTATTCAGTTTGAGCAGAGCACATTCCATTAAAGTACTTGTAAAACGGGGATAGAGATGCAACATTGCGACAATGGGACAGAGGTTGGAGTTTTAAGGATAGTGTAGAACCTATTAGATTTGAAACTCTTTTTGGACTCTTACATCCAAGTGACAAACTCTTTTGGGGACTCCTTACGTTCAAGTGACAAACTCTTTTGGGACTCTTTACACGTTCAAGTGACAATATGCCTTGTTTGAGGTGAAAATTTATAAAATGGCTTTGCAAGCTCACTTTTTCCTGATTCAAGAAATCTAGCCCGAATCCAATGGGTGACCCAACGGATAACATTTTTCTGCTAGTATTATACTCATATGGGACATATAAAAATTATATATAAAACAAAATGGTCTTCTCATGTACGGTAACTTGATGGAAGCACAAAATTCACTTTTGAACATTTTTTTTTTTTTTGTAAGAACGATATTTTGAGTATTTATTTTTTGCGTTATTTTTCATAATGACTAAAAGGTCATCACTCCTACACGCAAAGGTCATTTTATTATAGGATATTACATTATTAATTAAACTATTATTAGAGTTACTAAATATAAATTTTGCTTTGCAGAAATAAAACTCACCCTAATCAATACCAGCCTCTTCTGATGTGTATCAGCGGTAAAGGATACAGTTACTTGCGTTCGTACGATTCATAGTTTAGCTTCAGGCAAATCAATAAAAGACGAATCACAGTCTTACTGTTTGAGGCATTAGGTGTTTAGTAGGTGTTTAGTTAGGTGTTTAGTAGGGCACTTAAACGTTGTGAAGAGCCATGAAACATTGAGTGTTATTTATGGTCTTGAAGATTATTTTTCGTAAATAAAGATTATGTGAATCTTGCATATTTTTTTTAAAAAATAAATAATCTTCCCGATGTCTTAGTCAGATTGCGTTAAAATTACAGAAAGATATCATCAAAAATAAAGACCCTATCTAAGCTCAAAAACCATTTAGTGACTTTTTGGACGCCCTGTACACACGCTCATTTTGAACTCGTAAAATTACAAGCTGTTCAAACTAAATACTCTACACTAAAAGATACAACAGATGAACCAAATCGAAAACAAAGGAAAATAAATTTATAAGTACCAATTTCATATCTATATCTCTATCACTACCATTATATAAAAGTCACTTTGCGATTGTGAGTGTAAGTGTGTGCCTGTGAGTGTTTGTGTGTGTTTGTGTGTGTTTGCGTGTTTCGGGGCATCATCAGGATTTCGTAGGAAAAATGTAGAAGAAAAACGATTACAGACCACATGCGAAGTGAAAAAGGAAAAAATTCTAAAATCCTTCCCATTTTGGTCTGCACATTTATAGTTTTCAGCCCAGAATGGGAAGGACTTTATATGTGTGATGTGTGTGTGTGATGTGTGATGTGTGTGTGTGTGTGTGTGTGATGTGTGTGTGTGTGTGCTTAAGAAGACTGTTAGCAGACGTGACATCTGAACTCACAAAAGCAGACAACTGAAGGCCGCATTTAAATTATAAATCTTCATAGATATGTTCATTGTTAAAAAAATCTTTCACATAATGCAGTAAATATGAACACTGTTGGATATAACCGAGAAGGTAAAATGTTTTTGATAATTTCGAGAGTAATTTTTCCTTTTGAAAAAAAAAAAAAAAACCAAAAGTATGCCGTAAAATATAATAACACACACACACACACATGCGCGCGTGGGCTCACACACACACACACACACACACACACACATATATATATATATATATATATATATAGTGAATAAATGAAAAAAAGACTATATTCCAAAATTCATGATGTTGACTATCTTTAAATTTATTCCTTTAATTCTGTTGACGTTTACCATTCTTGATAGTATATGTTTCATAGCGCAAAATCAATCACTTAATTAATATATTAAATAGGTTCACTAATTGATATAATAATTAAGTGATTGATTTTGCGCTACGAAACAGATACTATCAAGAATCGTAAATGTAAACTGAATTAAAGGAATAAATTATAAGATGGTCAACATCATGAATTTTGGAATATAGTTTTTTTTTTATTTATTCACTATATTGCTCTGAAATTACATTGAGCTTCTTCAATAAAGATTGGTATATATTATAAGGAAATAAAATATATTTCCACAGAAATATAGGTCCTGGATATGACCTTAAATTATATCCGATGGTGAGGCCCCAGCTTGCGGGCTTTGGGGAGTGTGGAGCCACTCTTTAATTGCCGTTGCTCCCAGGTCCACTCTGACCCGGACTGGTAGTACCTGTTAGGGTCCCAACTATGGGTTAAATAGAAACCGACTTAAAAAAAAGACAAATATACTCTATTAAAAAATTGTTCTTCAAAATCTTTGGATTTGGCATTAAATAACCCGAAAAGGGTTGATATGCCATAAAACAAAAACAACCAACCAACAGAAATATATATATGTGTAAAATATAAAATAATTTTTATAATTCGTTTTCTATATTTTGCAAATGATTCAAATTTTAGTATGTTATTATGGATGATAATGACTACAAGTTGTCAAAACTTCAGCTTTCCACAGTTGTTATTTCTAACAAATAGGTTTTAAAATTGTGTCCCTTAGTTTTGGACGCTACTGTATATATATATATATATATATATATATATATATATATATATATATATATATATATATATATATATATATTTGAGGTTGTTATTTTCCAGAGGTAAGGTGCTCATGCTCATGACTGTGTAGTAACACTTACTGCTTATATAAAAACAAAATGAATATATATATATTTATATATATATATATATTTATATATATTTATATATATATATATATATATATATATATATATATATATATATATATATACATACACACTGCGTACCAAATTATTAATGAGTTTACATTTTTTAAATATTTAAGGAACGAATGAATAAAAATCCATGAAACTTTGAGAAATTTCTTACAATACTATTCAGCTACTCCAGTCAGAAAACAAAAGTATTTAAAGCAGTATTAGCGAAACTATGGCAGAAGATAGGAGTATCTGTTGATTTCAGTGTGTCAAGTTATTAATGAGGTTGAGAAATACACAATATACTCATAATTTGTTTATTGAAATGATTTTTAAACTTTACATAAACTAGGAAAAATCCATAGAACACAATAACTACATAGCAATTTCTACGTTGACATAATTAGTCGGGCATATGCGATCCTTTTTTATGAACGACTTGTAAAAGACGGTGGTCCACAGAATTAGTAAAATTTGTGATTTCGTCATCGCGATATCTCTTGGAGAGCATCTCACAACTCATCTTTACTCTTAAATCGGCATCCACTTGCATAGAGGCGTCGCTTCATGATACTCCAAAGGTTCTCAATTGGGTTCAAATCTGGTGAATTCGCAGGCCACTCCATCTTCCATCGCCCAGTGAACCCCGGTTGTTGCAAATACTCTTTGCTTTTGTTTGCTGCATGCGGGGGAACATTATCCTGCATAAAAACAATGGTTCTCCTGCCTTTGCTTCTTTAGCCATGATTCAAAGTGCTTCTTTAGAAAAGCACAACTGCTCTTTTATACAGTTCATAAAAAAAGAGAAAGATATTCTTAGTCAATATGCTCTATAACTCTGGTAACTCTTTGCATATAACGCAACATCTTGACTATCTTTTAAACATACCCTCATGAGGAGGAGTGAGGAGATATTTAAATAGAAAGAAGGAGGGGCATTATTACAAATATACAAATACGTTTTGACCTCAAAACAGAAACTAAATTTTATTTGACTTCAGTACAAGTTATTTTCTTTCGAATACTTTTTACAAAGTGGATTGAAAATTAATTTCTGAATTTAATTCCATTTTAAAATTTCCTACACCATTAATGTTCATTTCATAACTTCTATTGACAATGTTTCAGATTGAAGAGAAATATTCAACAAATGTCCGCCATAGTCAAAAATGCCTTAACATTTTTTTTTCTTTTGTTCAAGCTGGAGATAAGGCACTTACTATTCAGAAACTACTGATGCTCAGCAAAAGAAAGCACACAGACTAAACAGAAACAAGATTACATACACAATAATTTTAATGGAATTTTCCACGTTCCCCTTTACTTTAGCCTGACGTGGGAAATTCCATTTTTAACATTGTTTTTACACAAACAGCCGCATTTAATCTAGTTATATATTATTTCGTTTAATGAACCCGTATACAGTCTCATACTAAATACATTTTTTCAGATGCAATCTTAAATGGGATGCTGGATGTACACTTGGGTTAAAGGAATTTCTAATGCAATTTTCTGATTTCGTCTTACTCTAGCTCTTTGTGGAAAATTCCGTTGTTAATCTCATTTTTGCATACCCACATACAATCTTGCTAGATAAAGAGTAAAATTCCCTTTGTACTTTTCTGTTTTTTTACACGTTTTCATCTCAAAAAAGGCATATTGCTACTTGGCTACTATTTGGAATCGTGTATAATAGACGATTATAGCGAGTTGAGCAGCGAGATGCCTGTGCACATTATATTTAAACGTCCACGGGTTAGTGTAATCAGGGAGGCAGAAAACAGAGAATGGAATTCGAAAATCTAGCAGTCAAAGGGAAGAAACAATTATGGAAGAATGCTTTCCAGCATTTAGGCACCTCAATAATAAAGGGGTGGGATTTTGTTGCTTGTCAGGTTAGTCAGGAGTATGTTGAAGGGCACAAGTGCTACGAGTTCATCAGAGCACATTCCATTAAAGTACTTGTAAAAACAGAACCACTGTGGCGATGGGACAGAAGCTGGAGCTTGGCCGATAGTGTGTCATCTATTAAATTTGAGACTCTTTTTTTTACCTTTCCCAAAAGTTAGAGATTAGTGGTAGATGGACCAACCCAGATGCGATAACAATACTACATGCATGGCAAACATTGATTTTGTAAAGATACAGGATACTCTCTGGTGTGAGTAATTTTCTAGCATGGTGTAGGGAGCCCACCTTCTTGCAGCAGTTTTGGTAAGATTTATTTTAAGAATCCAGAAAGAAATGATGCGCGAACTGCAATTTGATTACAATATAACATCGAGGTTAGTATTTTCCAGCAATCGATATTGAGTTTCTAATTCTTCAAGAAAAAGAGTGTCGTATGACAACCACTTCCGGATGCATTTTTCCACGATCCCATGATCCCAGCAAGTTGTCTTGTGCACTCTAATTAGTTCTGCAGGTGCACAAAGGTCATGTGTCAATAGCTGGTAACTCGACTCAACTCGAAAGGCATAATTAAGTCAGCCAAACAGGCAGCCTCTGCCGAAGAATTCCTTGATAAAAGACTTCATTTGAGATGCTTGCATCTGTCGAATGCCAGAGATACAAAAAGATGACAAGAATCCGTAGAAATGAAAGAACCAAGAGAAAGAGAAGAAACGCAAACACTTTTTGTAATGAAACATTTTCTTTGCTTTAATCAGGTTGTTTACAAAAAACAAAAACAAAAAGATATTATGGCGTTAGCATAAAAATTCTTTCTCAAGCCTATTAGATGATGATGATGATGATGATGATGATGATGATAATTACGACGATGATGATAATGAGGACTATGATTACAACGATGACAAATGTGATGATGATGATGACCATGATGATAATAATGACGATGCAGATGATGATAACAATGATGATGCTGATATCGACGATAATGATGATGATAATGATAACACCGCTGCTGCTGCTGCTGCTGCTGTTGATGATAATGATGATGATGATGATTATGATGACGACGATGATAATGATAATGATGATGATGATGATGATGACTATGACAACGACGGTGATAATGACGATGATGATGATAATGAGGCAAGCAAAGTGACAATGATGATGATGATGATAATGAGGACTATGGTTATAACAACGACAACAGTGATGATGATGATGACCATGATAATAATAATGACGATGCAGATGACGATAACAATGATGATGATGATATCGACGATAATGATGATGATAATGATAACGACGATAATGCTGCTGCTGCTGCTGGTGCTGCTGGTGGTGGTGGTGGTGGTGCTGCTGCTGCTGCTGATGATGATGATGATGACAATGATGGTGACAATGATGACGATGATGATGCCAAAGATGACGATGCTGACGATGACAATTATGACGATAATTATGCCAATGATGATGATGACGGCGACGATGATGATGATGATGATGATGATGATGTATAAAGAGGATTTATTATTTGGAAAAAAGCAAAATTATAGATTTAAAACAACTTGGATGCATCCATGCTAAACGTATGGAAGTGAAATCTGGCCAGTGGAGATTGAGGACATGCGTTGCATGGAGAGAAATGATATGAAAATAATAAGGTTGGTGTGTAATGTGAGTCTTAAACACAGACTTAGTTCTGATGACGTAAGGTGAAAGATTAAATCTGGACAGTACAAGGAGATGTGTGAGGGACAGGAGACTTTGTTGATTTAGTCACATTGAAAGAATAGATGAAAGATCTTAGGTTAGTAGATGTAGAACAGTTGAGATAGCAGGCTCATTTTGCTTACAAAGAAAACAGGGGAAGAAGTGAAAAAAAGGAGGACAAAAGAATTCTAAGGTGCTTTCTGTAAGTTTCAAGTCTTTTTTTGTACAGGCATTTTAAATTGTCGTAGATCCTTGAAAATACAGTATGTTATTGCCATACATCTTATGAAATGACTGACCATGTTTTATGATCTCAGATTCAAATGAACAGCTACAGTATGAATTGGAATACACCCTACTAAAGCCTGATTGTCACAGCTGGTGAATTTCAAAAATGTAGTCTGTATGTGAGGACACTTTAGAAGAAAAATATGCAACAAAATTGTGTTTTAAACTTGAAAAAATACCACAGAAATGTATGGAATGCTTCAGACTGCTTTTTGACCATCTTGCATGAATCGAGCATCGGTTTTTGAGTGGCATAAGGGATTCAAGGAAAACAGGGTGTTTGTGAGGGATGATGGGCACCAGAATTGATTAGCTAAATAAAGAATTTCATGGATAAGGACTTTCATGCATCCATAGTTTGATGGAACTGTATACACAATTATTCGTGATGAACCGAAGATGCGGAAGATTTATGTGGTTAGTCCCAATGATGCTCTGAGAAGATCAGAAAGAAAAGCGTTGTCATGACAACAGGGAGATGGTTGAGCTGAATAATTCAGATCATGCAGTTCTTGGTGATCTGCGATGAAAGCTGGATGTACTAACTAAGAGACAGAGTTTTCAGTGGAAGCATGCGGTCTCTCCCAGACCCCAAAAGACCAGACAGAACAAATCCCCCAGAAACTTATGATCCTTTTCTTTTGTGACAGACGGGCATGATCTATATGCACTGGGTTCCCACTAGACAGACAGTCAATTATGTTCAGATTTTAAGGGAATTAAGGAAAAGATTTTTTTTTTTTTTTTACATAGGCATCACCACATTATCAAGGCCAAGAGGCCACTCAAGGATAAGGGTTAAAGAGTGTACAGTAGAAATTGGACAATATAGTAATCATTAGTAATGAAAATTTGGTAAATTTGATAACTTATATGGAGCGGCTCATCAAGAACTTATTAGGCCAGCACTCTTCAAATCGGGTCAGTGGCATTTCCACCAAGACAATGCACCAGTCCACAACTCCATCTTTGTCATAGACTATTTGACCAAGATGGGAATCAAAACAGTTCCTCACCCTCCCTATAGTCCAGACCTTGCTTGCTGGGACATTAAGTTATTCCCTAAGCTCAGGGATAACATTAGAGGCTGTCGTTATGAGACAATTGAGGAGATGAAAGAGGCTATGACAGGGGTTATTGACACGCTCACACAAGCGGGCTTCCATGTGTCTATGTAGAAGTTGTTCGAATGGTACAAGTGCATTGCAGCCGGAGGAGATTACTTCAAAGGGGAATAAAGTTTCATGTGTGTACTATCAGTAAAAGTGCCCATACATAAATGTCTATTTTTTTTTTTTTTTTGCAAATAAACAATTCAAAGTGTAGTGTCTGTTCTCCACAACATTATTGCCGTTTGAAGCCGGAAGGGTTAGGGTTAGGGTTAGGGTTATTATTGCCGTTTGAAGCCGGAAGATTTCAGCCTGTCTTCACTATCGTAACGAAATTTGAAAATTGAAATATTGAATTTCAAGTTAAACCAATGGTATCTACTTAATTGTCATGTCGCAGTAATGAACATATCCCAAAATTATGCAAAAACGATAGGGTAAAAAATTAATTATTAATGAAAATTCAGTAGATACCATTGGTAAATGTGTGTATAAATGTTTATGTTTGTTTGTATATATATATATGTATATATATATGTGTGTGTGTGTATGTATGTACATGTATGGGTACATGCATATATATGTATGTGTATAAATGCATATATGTTTATGTGTATGTATATGTAGGTAAATGTATGTGTATGTATGTATATGAGCATATATGTGTACGTATTTGTATGTGTATATGTATGTATATGTGTGTTTGTATTTGTATATATGTGTATATATGTATATATATGTATGTATATGTGTATGTATGCATGTGTGTATGTATATGTATGTATATGTATGTGTATGTATGTGTATTATGTATTGTGTAGGTATATATATATAGATATACGTGTGTATGTTTATAGATATGCATGTGTATATGTGTTTATGTGTATGTATGTGTATATATGTATGTATGCGTGTATATATATATGTAAATATTTTAATATATTTGCAATGGTTACTTCAAATTTTGAATTACGCTACAATAACGAAGAATAACCAAGTCTTCATGTAATTATCCCCGTTGACAAAAATTCAAAATACGGACAGACATACAAACAAACAGAGAAAGTGTATATATTATAAGTCAATGAGTACTTTAAGCTTAGCAATGTAAGCACTGATACTAATGGTCGACTTTTATTCTTACAATGCCAGCCACCGAAATTTATCAATGTAACAATGTAACACTGTAACAATGTAATAATGTAACACTGCAACAATATAACAATGTAATAATGTAATAATGTAACACTGCAACAATATAAAAATGTAACAATGTAACACTGTAATAATGTAACACTGTAACAATGTAACAATGTAATAATGTAATAATGTAATAATGTAACACTGCAACAATATAACAATGTAATAATGTAATAATGTAACACTGCAACAATATAAAAATGTAACAATGTAACACTGTAACAATGTAACACTGTAACACTGTAACAATGTAACACTGTAACAATATAACAATGTAACAATGTAATAATGTAACACTGTAACAATATAACAATATAACAATGTAACACTGTAACAATGTAACAATGTAACACTGTAGCAATATAACAATGTAACAATGTAATAATGTAACACTGTAAAAATATAAAAATTTAACAATGTAACACTGTAACAATGTAATAATGTTACACTGTAACAATATACAATGTAACAATATAACAATGTAACAATATAACAATGTAACAATGTAACACTGTAACAATGTAACAATGTAACAATGTAACAATATAACAATACAACAATGTAACAATGTAACACTGTAATAATGTAACAATGTAATAATTTAATACTGCAACAATGTAACAATGTAACAATGCCAGCCACTGAAAATCAGATTATAATCATTATACAAAGATCCTTCGCTTCTCTCAAAAGGAAGTCGCTATTTCCGACGCAGAGATGATCAGATTCCACAAGATCGATTATTGATTCGATTTGTGGTTTGGGTAATTTTGGTGCTGAAAGAATTTTCCCAATTTTTATGGATAAGAGCGTGAAATAAAGTTCGCAGATTCTGATATTCTTTAAAGCAAAGATGCATAAAAGATGCCAATTCTTAAAGTTTTTGAAAACCTAATTTTAATTATGTTTTAATCGCTAGCGGCCATGTTCTTGTCTTTACAGCAAACATAGATTTTTACCACTTCAAAATTGCGTACTTATACAGAATAAGGACTGTATTGTTGTAGGAATAATCTAAATACTACGAATTATCAATCCTTGGCACTCTGTGTGACAATTACGTATTACAAAAATCATTTCAAGCATTTATAAGCTACATTTAACATCCAAATGAACGCTTTGACGATAATAATTACGAATTTCAAAAGGCGAACCATTATAAGATACATCTGCCTTACTTAAAAAATTCTAGGTTTATTTTGGTGTCTTTTAAAAAAAATCACCCAATATTTTTGCTGATGAGGAGACTTTGTTTCAAAAGACTATATGTTAAAATTATTGTTGATGACTTAATATTTATCAATAAAAACATCGTTTTCGAAACGATCGTACAATTTATTGGCTTTGTTGTGTTCCTTCTTATGAAACAGATTTTTAATTTTTAATTTTGATTATAAATTATCAATCATCTTACTAAATATATACATATATATATATATATATATATATATATATATATATATATATATATATATATATATATATATATATATATATAGTAATTTATAAAATATATATGGCGATTAAGCTACACTGAATATTCGGCGTTTCATCCACTCTAGGATTCGTCAGGCTTATGTGCGAATTCTGTGGTTGTTTATCGTTTTTATATGGTCCTCTTCTGTTTAGGATTTTAGTTAGCCAATCAGCTTTCTAGTATCCACCGCGCCCCTTCCTATCAGCCAATGGGCATGCATTTTATCGAACAAAGGATCTGTTTTAAAACTAGTTTAGTGGTTTAAGGCAGATATTTTCTTTTTTTTTATATATATATAAATATACATATGTGTACATACATACATATATGCACATATATATACATATATATATATATATATATATACATATATGTGTGATCGTTTATGTATATTCATGTTTATTTTATTTATTTGTTTATTTTCTATTGTTTTTGTTAGTTTTAAAACTATTTTGTGTAGCTATCCTAGAGTAAATTTTATTTTGTGAACACAGTTATTTGCTATTTCTCTTCTATAGTTTAATAGATTTTGGGATTCTTTAAAGTACAGGATAGCAAATTTTTCATGAAAGCATAATTTACATGGGTCGTCTAAATGCCTACACGTGGTAGCTTGTCTTATTATTTTCCATTCGACTACCGGCGAATGTCCGCTTTCTTTGAGTTCCCAGTATTTATTCGCTAGTGTTGTTTTTATACAATGTTTTTTTTGTTATTGTTGAATGTACTTTTGTGGTCATAGTATCGGGTTTTGAAATCTAAGGAAGTCATGCCTACGTAATATTTCTTGTTATTCGGGTTTTCTTTCGCAAATATTGTTGCCTGATAAAATGTGAGTAAATGAAGTAGTTATATATATATATATATATATATATATATATATATATATATATGTGTGTGTGTGTGTGTGTGTGTGTGTGTGTGTGTGTGTGTGTGTGTGTGTGTGTTTTAATTAACGGATCATGGGGAGGGGAGCAGATGGCTGGCGATCAGCAGGTGTATGAAACTGTCACAGACATGGAGGCTTGTGTCGATAGGGAAAGGCTATGAAAGGTCATGCCAGGAAGTTAACAAGTACAGATACCTTCTGCAGGGGCCCGCTGATTTGTGAGAACGAGAATTGGCAAGAGTTTGGGGATCATATTTTTCTGGATTGAGATTTGGAAAGAGAGTTGATAGTTTGTTCTTGGGAGCAAGAAGAATACATACATGTTCTAAGATGTAGCTGCCGAATTTTAAGACCCCCCTCCTAAATTGAAAGGTTAGTGAAGAGCACTTGTATTAAGGTCCAATAAACTCAACTGTATCGAACAAAGATCACAGAATGACTCGGTGTTTACATGATTGCATGTTATGAGAAAGATTCTTTTGCAGAGAGGATTGGGTTGAGAAGGCAGCAGTGCTGACGCAAGTCTAATCAAGGAATTTCTTCCTCCAAGGACATCAACTTCATCAAATGACTCTGGACAAATCATCATTGCATGTTTTGAATCTTTCACCACTAGAATTTGATACTTACAAATTTCAATATATTCCTATCCCAACAACAGATGAACAAATCCAGTGCAAGACTTCCATAAAATCACCTTGCCCCTTTTGTTCATGAGGCTCATCGCACAATTGTATTTTGTTCTTTATACGATCTGGCTCAACTCAAAATTTCTGTCTGAAATGCTTATTGCAGCTAGATTCTTCTGGCCAAATAAGACATGTGAAGTTACTGCCTCTAGAACTGCTAGACTTTGGAATTCCCTTCCGGGTTCCTGCTTCCCTAACTGTACTGACATGCAGAAGTTAAAGTCTAATGTGAACAGACATCTTACTGCTCAACTCCCTACATAGCATCCCTGCAACTTATGTCCCTGATAGTAAACCCCTACATAAAAGTGGCACTGTGCCTTGTTTGCGATGAAAATGTAATAAGATTTTTAAATTAAAAAAACTGCCTGGAGCCATTCCTGTTTATCCTACCAAAAATCTAAAATGCACAAGAATATACAAGCTCCCTTTGTAACTTCAGTACTCCTATAGTATTTTTGCATATATATATTATTTTCTGGTTTGCATTTTTCAAATGCTTGCGAAATGATATATACACCTGACAATTCAACACAGATCAATTTGTCAGCATAGAACTTTATTTACAATTAACTTTTTCCCATCGACAAAAAGAGAGACGGAACATAACAACTGGAGTAAGCTGTAATTGTGTGTGTGTGTGTGTGTGTGTGTGTGTGTGTGTGTGTGTGTGTGTGTGTGTGTGTGTGTGTGTGTGGCAAAAGACGGCAGAAAAATGTCAATCACACTGGACGGCTGTCGGTCTACTGTTATCTTTTTTTTCTTGGTTGTTTACGTTAACTGTCTCATATAGTCATCAAACGACATTCTTGAAATGTAAATATTAAAAATATTTAATTGTTTCATTGTTTATTTTGCGTTGCGTAATTCTAACTTCCCGATCTTGAATGTAAGCCTTGCTTTGTTTTCGGTGATAGTTACAATTCAGGTCATATTTTCTAGGACACAAGAATGTAGATGAAAAATTTCATCTGGAATGTGCATGACATTATTGTCTGACATAAGTGTTTAGAAAGGTACGATTCCATATAATTTGAAAGAGCTACCAATTTTATTGATGTAGATAACTTTTGTGTGCATTAATTACAATGTGCATGTTGAGTAGTTGGTAAGTCGATTGTTGCTATATGTAGATTATTTGTATAAATTGATTACTTGTGTACGTTGATTATTTTTTTAGCGTTGAAAGATTGTTTAAATTAATTATTTGTGTTTTTTACACGAAAGGTCACCACTTATCAAGGTTCAGGGGCAACACTACTGATGGCCGAACGGCAGCTTTGTAGAGATCTAATTTCAGGTGCGAGTAATTTTATATCACTTTATATGGAGCCATCTTCTTTGCAGCAGCCTTGACAATTTCTTCAGTGCATTTGCCCCAATTCATGTTGCCTGTGGAGTTTAATGATGAGTTCTCAAGTAGCATGTTATTAATGTGTGGTTGAGAAGTTTTTTTTTGTAAGGTGTCTGCTTGGCTTTGCTTGCAGGTTCACTGCAGTTTTTGTATGCATAGAAAAGCGCAAGGAAAATGATAATGAAATGACTCCCGGGTAACGCCGAAAACGCACGTCTAATTGATTGAAAGAGTGAAAGAACAAAAGGAAGAGGAAACCAATCTAGTTATTGAACCTTTATTGACTTGTTGCAAAAATTGATTTTCTCCTCCTGATCTTCAGCTTGAAAAATATCGATTTACGACATTGTTCAGCCGGCTTATCATGCTTTTCTTTCAAGGATAATGGTGGACACCGAGGATACATATTTAGATTGTGTGGACGGGTCAATCAAGTTGATCCTTTGCTGGAGGGACCAGTGAGTCCATTCATTGTTCATTCAGAATATTTCTACGTGTACATGTCAGTGGAAAAAAAAATCACTGCAAGAACTTTTCCATAATCGATAATCACAAATGACAAAAGAGATTTTCTCATCGATATTCAGGGAATGTTTTCATGATTTAGATGCTAAACTTTTGGATTCAGACGACCTTTTCTTGATGGGACGATTCCAATATTTTTTCCAATTCCAATACAATTACTGATTCCGATTCTTTATAAATCTGTAAATGTTCAACTATAAAATTGTTATTTTTCTCGATTACTGTAAAACAAACAAAAAAAAGAGAAAAAGCACATGTTAGATGTGCATATATTTTCGCAAACGTAAAAACAAACTTGTGGGGGTGGGGGATGATCTATAGATTTTAGCTTTACTGGTACTTTAAAATCATACGGCACAATCACGTTAACACACCGGTTCTCACCAGATCATCAAAGTTAAGCAACGTTGAGCTTGGCCAATACCAGATGGGTAACCATTTGGGAAAGCTAGGCACTGTATGTACCTTCTGGGAAGGCTGGGCGTGGGGCCAGGACCCTCATCCCGAAAAAAGGACTCCTCACTACAAAAGCACATACAAAGTTGTAGATGGCCTGTGCCCCTCCCCCAGGGGCTCAAAGGCTATGGATGAATAGATTGATGTATTATTATTTTATAGTTGCAACCATCAGTGGAAAATTTTGTTTAAAACAAAATCTATTAAAAAGAAATAATAAAGGAATCATTTTTTTCAGATTCTGATACTCATTCTGATACTGATTCTGATTACCCCCCAAAACTAAGACTTTTCCGATTCCCAATTCCGATTCCGACTAATCGTCCCAACATATATATATATATGATGATGCTCATCACCATCATATATATATATATATATTTTGTTTTTTTTTTAAATTTTTTTTTATTCAATTTTCACCCCAAATAAGGCACAGTGCCACTTTGAAGCAGGGGGCTACTATCAGGGACTTAATTAGCAGGGTCATTATGAAGGGAGATGAGTAGAAAGATGTTTGTTAGCATTACACTTGAACTTCTGCATATCAGTGCAGTTGGGAAAGCAGAATCCCAGAAGGGAGTTCCAAAGACCCGCAGTTCTGGGGAAGAAACTATTGGAGTAAAAGGCTTTCTTGCACCTAGGGATCTCTACTGCAAAGGGATGAGACTTAGTAGCTTGTCGGGTTTGTTGGGAGTAGTTACATCAGGGAGGTACAAGTGTTGGTAGTTCGTCAGAGCATTCTCCATTAAAGTATTTGTAGAACAGGCAGAGGGATGCAACATCTCGTCGATGGGACAGAGTTCAGGACCTATCAGGTTGGCGACTCTCTTTTGAACCCTGTCCAGGAGCGAGAGATAAGCAGCAGATGCACCAGCCCAGATGTGACAACAGTACTCCATACATGGGCGAATGGTGGCCTTATAGAGGTATAGGATACTGTCAGGCATAAGTAGTTTTCTAGCACGGTAGAGGGAGCCAACCTTCCTTTCAGCAGCCTTGGCAATGCTCTCAATGTATCTATTCCAGTTCATATTCCCTGTAAACGTTAGGCCGAGGAGTTTAAAAGAAGTACTTTCAGGCAATGTGTTCTTGGGCATTGCTATTGGTGGTAGAGAAGGTTTCTTGTAGTTATTGAAGGTAACAAGCTTAGTCTTAGCAGCATTGAATGTGACCATCCATTTTTGTCCCCATTCCACTACAGATTGGAGGTCATCCTCTAGTGTTTCTGCCATTTCCTTGGATATGTCTTCATTATATCAATGTGTAGAAATCTTTTGACTGTTTGATCAGACAACCCCAAGGCCAAAGTATGCTTGCGAGCTGAACGTGTAGGAGACTTAGTAACAGACAGTGTCACATGAAATTTAATTAAAGGCTCAACAATGCTTAGTTAGGTGATATATATATATATATATATATATATATATATATATATATATATATATATATATATAATTTTTAAAATGTAATCATCCACTGACACATGTTTCGTCGTCTACGACTCATCAGACTCATCAAACACGTGTCAGTGGATAATTACATTTTAAAAATAATATATATATATATATATATGTATATATATATATATATATATATATATATATATATATATATATATATATATATACCGCTCCCCATGTGGAGGTACCAAATTGGTTAAAAAAGGGAAAATTATTTCCAAGTCGCATTTAGGTAAAAATGCACTTTCGTAAATAATTGAATTCATTCAAAACATATCGCTAAAATCAAAACAAAACAACATCTATATATATATATATATATATATATATATATATATATATATATATATATATATATATATATATATATATATTAGATAATCTACCCGGAATTGGCTAGGAATCTTTGATTTCATTTAAGCCCTCCTTTTCTTTTAAAAATATTTTGTGCTATGACGTCATATACAACATCATCACATATAACGTCATATATGATGACATATGTGAACAAACAAACAAACAGGAATATAACATATATATATATATATATCTTTTCAATTCGCCGAGCGTTTTTTTTTTATTTCAGCTGGAACGTTGTATATTATGGCACCCAACAGTTGTTGTTCAGCTTTATTCTTTCTTCTAAAGTGCTTTTTATCGGTACGTCCTATCGTCGTCAGGACCGATTATTGTTGTTATCATTTCCTTTTTCTTTGAGGCTTGGTATATTTACAGTCTTTTTTTTTTTTTTTTTTTTGTATTTGTTATAAAGGTAGGTGCAGGATGGTTAGAGGCGAATTATTTTTAATTTCGATTTTCTTATTTTATAGTTTATTTATTTAGTTTTTTCTTAGTTATTAAATACTGTTAGTATATTCGTTCCGGTATTAGATGAGACCGCGGCGAATTGAAAAGATATCCAACAAAAATTGGAAAAAAGAATAACTCTGTCGTGTTCAATCAGACGTGCTTGAATAAATACTTGCTGCCAATATATATATATATATGATTATTAAAAAGGGATAAAATTACATCCTCCTCCTCCTCTTCTTGACCTATGCATCTACCTCTCATCTCCTCTATCCATACCAACACTAACCTTAACCCTAACCCCATGTTGATATACAATAGAAGCAAAATATCCTTATATATCCTATTCATATATTCATCACTTATCAAATTTCTTCAATATGTCTCCCAGATTCCATTTATTCATCACCCCTTTATTTCTTCACTTAAAACCTAAATTCAAATTTATCTCTAACCGTTCCCCACAACGAATCCTAATATCTGACAACATCTTCTTAGTCCCACCTCCAGAATATAGCTTTGCCCTATAAAAAGACCCTATAATTTCAATTTCTTTATACAAACGTAACATTAAATCTTAGTAAAATTGGGCCATTCTAACTTGATATACTTTTAATTACAACACAGAACTTCACAGTTTCTTCATATGATCCCTAACCCCGAAATAAGCGGCCACACCAAAACATCTGAAATACTAACCTCTTATTAAATCAACCACCAAACCCACGTCACCCCTTACTCTTGGATTTTAGTACATATATTTCCTCCAGTCCTCTTTCATCCCTTTGTTCCTTGTCTAATATTCCTATATTCCTGTGTCTTTTATACACCGGTCGCCAACAACCTTACTCTTATTAATTTCAATGAACTGTGCCACAACCGTAATCCCAACATTTTGGTAACCATTTATATTTATCCGAAGATTATTACTAGAATTAATTAAAACATTACTTTAATTTTTTTTTTGATACATAACTCGAATTCAGAACTACCCCCTTAAGTAAACACTCCATCAAATCTCCACACTAACGTAATGTTCTTGCAATAACCCTTATCCCTGAGTGACTTCTGGGCCTTGATAAGTGGTGATCACTGTGTAAAAAAAAAAAAAAAAGAAAAAAAAAACTTAAATCATCCACCACAGACCAACGTATTTGTCACTCTGAAGTTACAAGACTACTAATTGCCAAATCAACAAAAGAAAAAAAAAGAGCGATCACATCCATAAATTATATTCTTATTCCGGTTTTACTATGAAAACAAAATAAAAAGGTATTTCTATTACTACTTTGTACTCAACTTGATCCTAAGAACTTTGGATAATATCTCCTTTGCTACTTAAGAACTTTCTCTCATTGTAATTTTTTCCCTAGTCTCCTATTTTTATTTTATTTTCATTTCATTTTATTTTATGTGGCTTTTTATATATATTTTTTATATTTATTTTTTATATTTATTTTTTATATGTATTTTTTATATTTATTTTTATATTTATTTTATATTTAATTTTAATACTTATTTTTTATATTTATTTTTATATTTATTTTATATTTATTTTATATCTATTTTTATATTTATTTTTTATATTTACTTTTTATATTAAATTTTTATATTTACTTTTTATATTTATTTTTATATTTAATTTTTATATTTATTTTTTATATTTAATTGTATATTTATTTTTATTTTTACTTTTTATACTTATTTTTATATTTAATTTTTATATTTATTTTTTATATTTAATTGTATATTTATTTTTATTTTTACTTTTTATACTTATTTGTATATTTATTTTTATCTTTATTTTTTATCTTTATTTTTATATTTATTTTTATATTTATTTTTATATTTATTTTTTATATTTATTTTTCATATTTATTTTTATATTTATTTTTATATTTATTTTTATATTTATTTTTTATATTTATTTTTCATATTTATTTTTATATTTATTTTTATATTTATTTTTATATTTATTTTTATACTTATTTTTATATTTACTTTATATTTACTTTTATACTTATTTTTCATATTTATTTCATACTTAGTTTTTATTTATAGATATTTTGAAATCTCTGATCACCCATTTTATGGTGTTGTCTCTTGTTATCTTATTCGTCTTTCTGATAAAGGTGGGGTGTGTGTTGGGGGGGGGGGGCTCTTGTCTCTCCAAGGAAAGAAAAGCGAAGGATAAAAAGTTCAATATTTGAAAGAAGAAAGTGAAAAATGATTAATTTAAGATATTTCCAAATTATCCACGATTTATTATTATATAAAAACGCAGCACTGTAAAAATGTAATTGCAACCATTTTTGTAGACAACTTAAATATCATAGGAACCGATTCGCAAGTACATTCAATTTACAAAAAAAAAAGAAGGATTTCTAACATAATAGGTCCCAAACTGTCACGTCTCTGCAGTTGCATCTTTGCTTTTTTTTAGAAGTACTTCCACAAAATGCGCTCCGATGTCATCCCCCACGCCATCTTACTCCCCACAGTTCCTCCCTATAATTTTTACCTCATCCCATTTCTTTTCTTCTTTGACTTGAGGCATGCTATCACCAGAAAAATAAAATATTGAAACACATATATGCCTCTCAACATAAATACCTTGGGCCACCTAATTAACAGCAAAATCCCGTCCCTTCGTTGTAGGGCTCCCTAGATGTCAGAAGATTTTCTACCTTGAGAGCTCCTTTCTTTGAGATTGCTTACCTGTTGGAATTTATTCTCTGCTCCTTGTTTTCCCAACCGTGCCACCATGTAGAAATTTAGATGTGACATGAACAAAGCTCTTGCTGCACAACTCCCTTTGCAGGTTTCCCCCTCCCCCTCATATATAAAACTGTTTATATGTTCATTACGTTTTGAAAAACCTTTATTCATCCCGAACAAGTCATATTAGAGGCCAGATTTGTAGGGGGAGTTGTGCAGCAAGATGTTTCTTCGCATTGTATTTAAATTGTTGCATGTTGGTACAGATCAGAGAAACGATTCCAAAAGTAAGCAGTTCCAGGAAAGAAGGTATTAGAGCAGAAATTGTTTTACAGCAATTGGGGACCTCTATGAATGAGGTCATCTATGGTTGAAAAAAGCACAAGTGTACTAAGTTCATTGGAGCACATTCTGTTACTTGTAAAACAAGCACAGGGATGAAACATTGTGGTGATTGGGACAGCGGTTTGAACTTGATAAACAGTGTGAGACCTACTAGCTTAAAGATTTTTTTTTGGCGGGGGGGGGGGGGGCTACGAGGGATAGACTAGTGGTTGGAGCACCAGATTTGAAATACTTGTATAACAAACACAGGGATGAAATATTGTTGTGATTTGGACAACGGCTGGGGTTTAGTAGACAGTGTGGGACTTATTAGCTTAAAGATTTCTGTGAGGACCCTACAAGAGCGAGACCAGATTTTGCAACAATATCCCAAGCCTGTTTTGTAATGAATTGATTCTAATACAACTATTTCTATAGCTTTACCAAAATAAAATATTTCCATAGCCCATGTCTTTGCCATTCACTGATATTCTGTGCAAAGCCTCTTCGATTGAATAATTTATGAAACTCTTCCAGTTTTCCCTCTGTCTGCTTGTCATTCATGCTGTTAGCCATATTTGTCATGGATCAGCTCTATTCGGCGAGCACATTAGTAACTGCTTGAAGCAGATTATGTAAATACTAGCATATCTGTGCCATCAAAAATGGCGGCACGTCTTTCAGTGTTTTCTATCTCATCTACAACTTTTATAATTGAAGTTATTTATAAAGAAAAACAGTCATTTACAAATGATACTAATACTTCATGTTAGCTGCTGCTGATGTCTGGCACGATGTGGCTTGGTAAATGTTATGGGGTAAGATGATATTTAAGAGATAATGATAATACATATATTTACATTTAACACGTCATTGAGGTAGCGATTCGGGGCAGTTATGGCCCCAGAATCATGACGTGTACTATGTAACATAGTTTGTAAATTTTTTTAAATTTTGTTTTACATGGGGTAATCACTTATCAAGGCCCGGAGGCCACTCAGGGATAAGGGTTATTGCATGTACAGTAAACAATGAGATAGTATTGTAGTAATCATTAGTATTGGAGATTTGATAGCGTGTCTTACTTAAGGGGGCGGTTTGTCAGGAATTTGTTTATGTTGGATTTGAAGACATCCAAGTTGTAGTCAGGTGGGAAACAGGCGAACGGAAGAGAGTTCCACAATCGTGCACTTCTGAGAAAGAAGCTCTGCTCATGGAATCTACGTTTGGATTTAGGCACAGATAAAGAGTGGGGAAAATTATTGACAGTAGTTTCAGCCAGACGGGTGTTTCTTGTGAAAGATATGCGAGGGGGGACGAGAGATTGGAGCTCAGGCGAGCACTTGCCATGGAAATAACGATAAAATAAAGACAGGTTCGCAACGTCTCTTCTGTGGGAGAGAGGCTGCAGGAAAGAGAAAAGGGCATCCCCCACCAAGCCACGAAGTCTATTTTGTACTCTGTCAAGGCAGGATAGGCTGTTTTTAGCAGCTCCTGCCCAGATGTGGCAGCAGTACTCCATCCTTGGACGTACTTGGCTTTTATATAGATAGAGAATTGCATCAGTAGTGAGATATCTTCTGGAGCGGTAGAAGGGTCCTACCATTTTCCCAGCGTCCCTGGCAACAGATTTGATGTACGTGTTCCATTTTAGATCAGGAGTAAAGGTCAAACCCAGGAGCTTGTCAAACCATGGAGCCTCCCCAAGACGAGAGCCATCCATTTCAATTAATGCCAGATAGGGATCAGAACGTTGATGATGTAAAGATAGAAGCTTGGTTTTGGATGCATTAAAAGTGACCAGGCACCTCTTCCCCCATTGTACCACATGCTCAAGATCAGAGGATAGAGAATTAGAGAGAACTTCGTCATTTACTGCCTTTGATGTGTTGCCATAGATAGCAGCATAGATGTCAACGAATGATTTAAGTATGTGCCATCATTACAACTCCCCATCTTTAGAGGAAGTAGTTACTATTTCCCCTTTAATTCTAAAGTCCTCTCACCGCCACCAGTCTACACCGGGTATAAATATACACATTATGCATATACTGTCCAATCTCTCTTCATAACTGGATCATGAACTCATAGACAAACCGTTACTTTTTCTTTTTCACAGTTCCAAAATAATAATTTCTCTCTATACAAGTTCTGGACATTTTCATTGACTGCCCTCTGACTAATCGCTTATTCGAGATTTCACATCTTCTTAAATAAACAAACATACTAGACCTATACAAATATGGCCACTCTCTCTACGCGCTACAATCGTTATAGCCCAAAACAAACCAATTGTTTCTTTTTTCTTTTGTTTTATATGAATACAATGCTTCGTTTACTTATTTTAATGTTTACTACACTTTACGCTTTCTGCATAGATAAACAAATGTACATGCGAAAGTGGAGGTTTTCAAGAAGAGAGAGTAAGAGAGAGAGAGAGAGAGAGAGAGGGGGGGGAACGTCGTCACCATCATAGCTGTGCTAAAGTAAACTACAACAAATCAATTGTTTTTTTAAATTTATATGAATACAATGCTTTGTTTAGTTAATTTAATGTTTACTACACTTCTGCATAGATAAATGTATCCGCAAAAGTTTTCGAGAAGAGCGCAAGAGCTTAGCAGTATGGGAACTAATATACACGGCTATAGTGATAGAGAGAGAAAGAGAGATATAAAAAGCGAGAGATAGATAGGTAGATAGATAGATAGATAAATAGAGAGAGGGAGGAAGAGAGAGAGAGAGAGAAAGAGAGAGAGAGAGAGAGAGAGAGAGTGGGAGCATCGTCAACATCGTAGCCGTGCTGCAGTAAACCATAACCACAAATAGACCAATTTTTTAATTTTTTATTATATAATAGTTCGTTTGAACCAGATTCTTCTAGCTATATATACTTTAATCAACTTTCGACAGATGCAATGAACCCTGACAACATTTTCACCGTCAACTGGGCCGTTCTTTGCAAGAAGGGGTCAGTTTTTGCGATACATACATTTGAAAGGCATTTGCAAATCATCCACACCTCACGGTATGTATGTTTCTTAGGCGTTATTTCGACGGCCCTTAACGTCGCAAGTTCACCATGGGTGAGTCGACTGTTTTTTTCACCTACTTTTCTTCTCAGCGTTACACATTCGAACCGGGCTAATACGGCTATTTTTTGTTTTTTTGGCGCTCGCACGGGTAATCGCTGCTTTTTTCATTTTTAGGGAAGGGTGTTTATTTTTCTTAGAGCTTGCACGGGTAATAACTAATATTAAATGCTTTGTTTTTATTTTTGAACGCAAATAGGTCACAAAGCAAAATAAATGTTTTTTGTTTGAATTGACCCAATCTTATTTTCTTTTAGGTATATATATCGAAAAATGTTTGTGAACAATATTGCTTACAAAATTATAAAAAAATCTATTCTTGTTGTCTAAAATAAAAATCTGAAAAGGTTTACATATTGTTTCCTTGTTTTAGACTTATTTAAAACTGTCACTTTCTGAAATACCGTTTACATGTTGGCATGGTAACGTACAGGTGACTACAGAAATTTAGTTCCTTTTAAGTGATAGAGAGTTCGAGAGTATTTTGCCACTTAAACTTCAGTGTTACCAACAAAAATACCATATCCTAAACCATACCCTTCCCGCCAAATTAGTATGCACGGGCCGACTGACAGTGCAACCACTAAATTTTTTTGTTGGTGCGTAGTATTTGCATGTTCAAATCTTGATAGCGACTATCAAAGTTACATTTCGGGCAAATATTTTTCAATCTCATCCCACTCACAAAGTGAGGTGTCTATTCTGAAAACCGTTCTTAACATGAGACGGTAGGGGGTTCGGCAATAACAAAAGCTGTACTTTAATTTTTATGTGGGGAGGGGCATGCTACCACCGGGCAACGCCGGTTAACAGATCCTACTAGTATGAAATATATTCATAGCAAGCCATGGAAAAAGGTTTCTTGTTTGTTTTTTTTGTTTTTTTTTGAAAGATAAAGTTTATTTCTTAAGACGTCATTTATATACATCAACAGTCATAAATAAAATAAGCATTTTCTCTTGCAAATTAATGTTTCTGCTGAATGAGTTGACCACACCGACCAATCAGCTTGCAGGACACATTTATTCTATTTGTCCCTTAAGAAACTTCGGTGCTTGTTAAGATATAGTCGACGAATCGATTTTTTTAATATATCATTTTAAGCAAAAGCAATATTACGTACTTAATTGTCATGTCGAAAATCGTAATACATCCAAAAATTACGAAAATGCACTGAATAGAATAACTGCATATAGAAGTCCTCTCACTTTGAGCAGATTTATTCAGCTTCTTCCTTGAAAAAGAAAGTTTCTAGGGAATATCAAAATTCATCAGTTGAAATGTTTATCCAAATCAAAGGAGATTGGATGACTTTGGTTATAACAGTTTTTGCAATGGGGCTATCACCATTCTCTCACCTACGAATCCTGGTATTCTCAAATAGTTACTCATCTGGCACTTACCAGGCTCGACATTGCTTAATTCCGGTGATTTAATAAGAACCAGTAAGTTAACGTGATTATGTCATATAATGACAACGAATTCATATGCCGTAAAACAAATCACCCAAAGCAAACACCAAAATTAATATTTGAAGATATAAAGAATTTGGAGCATAAAACCATTTTCCAAAATGTATGAATCTGGTATTAATTAACCCGAAAATAGTTGATTTATGCAAAACAAAACAACCAAACCAAACACCATGAATAAATATTTGAAGATATAAAAAACTTGAATCATAAAACTTTTGTTAAAATTACTAGATACGGTATAAAATAACTTGAAAAGGGTTGATATGCCATAAAACAAAACAACCAAACCAAACATCATGAATAAATATTTTAAGTAGTGTTGGGACGATTAATCGGAAACGGAATCGGGAATTGAAAAAAATCGGAACTTTTTTTGGTATCGGAATCGATATCGGAATTGGAAAAATTCTGTGCCTATTTTCCGATGCCAAAAACGATTCTTTAAATTGGCCTTTTTATTTGATTTTCTATAAAGAAAAATATTCTACCGCTGATAGTAATCTCTATATAAATAAAATGAACTCATTTTTTCCCGTCTGATTTTGACATTAATAGGATTAAAAATCAAGATATTTCATGCAAATATAATATGCACAAACGGCAGAACAATATCTGAGGTGTGTTATAGGCTTATTATTTCTCAAATTCCTCGATAATCTTAGATTTCTATGCTTTTTCTGCTGAGAAGTCACGGCCAAAATCGGTTAAGATCAATGGAAGTGGTAAAATATTTTCTCTCTAATAAATTCCTCCTCCCCCTGCCACCACTTAACACCGTCTGGGGATCGTTCACAAGGAACAGTTGAGAAGAGAACACCGGTTTGGCTTCGTAGTTCTTTCATGTGAAGTTATTTAAAATCACTAAACTAAGCTGCAGTGCTCTGTGGCGTAGTGTTTAGCGTGCTGGACAATTCACATTATATTTTCACGTTCGCGCCGACCTACCGTAGTCGTTTTTTTTTTTTTTTTCCTAAACAACTGGAATGGACTTTTCTTGGTGGCCGAACTGTTAACGTTGCAGATGTTTTTTTTTTTGTTTTTTTTTCACACTTTATTTTCCTACTTTTACTCATGACTCAGGGTTTGATGATCCTTCCTACTTACCTACCATAACATTTTTTAAAACTCCCCCCCCCGTCCCGGAAACAAACACTCGGGCAACGCCGGGTACCCCCGCTAGTACTAAAATAATGAACATACATTAATTTAAAACTATTAGTAAAACTAAAATCGATGGATCATCCCTTACAAGTGTATCATTCCGTTTGAGAAAAGATCTGCACATTTACCATGTTTTTTTTTTGTTGTTTTTTATGGTAATCGTGAAAAATAACAACTTTATAGTTAAATATATAGAGATTTATAAAGAATCGGAATCGGAATCGGTAATTGTATCGGAATCGGGAATTTCGTATGGAATCGGTAAGTGTATCGGAATTGGGAATTTCGTATGGAATCGGTAATTGTATCGGAATCGGGAATTTCGTATGGAATCGGTAAGTGTATCGGAATTGGGAATTTAATACGGAATCGGTAATTGGATCGGAATCGGAAAAAAAATATTGGAATCGTCCCATCCCTAATTTGAAGAGATAAAACACTTGAATCATAAAACTTTTGCTATAATTACTGGATTCAGTATAAAATAACGTGAAAAGGGTTGACATGCCGTCAAACAAAGCAACCAAACCAAAGCAGACCATTCCTTAATTCTTTTAATTAGTTATTTTTAATATTTTTCCTTCTTTCTTTCTTTCTTTTTTTTTTTTTTTCGTTTTATTCTTTCATCTTCACTTTTTAATTAATTAAATTTCTTTCCCTGCAGGCACAAACACCAACAACAAAAGTCAACAGTGATTTCATCATTTTCTACCATTTTTATTCTTTACTAAAATGAACAATAGAGTTTTTTTTTTTTTTAATAACGGAATTGTTTGTCCTTGATCAAATTGACAAAGAAATGAAAAAAAAAAAAAGCGGAAAGCACTGAGCCTTTCCTTCTTCTTTCGACCTTTCTTTCTTCTTCTGTCAACGATTGCACAGATAAGACAATATATTAAAATATTAACCGCGGGCGGTCATTAATAATGTGTACAAACATTAACTTCAATCACAAATCCCTGTTCAAAAGTTCAAAATTGCAAAGCGGTCGTAAACAATCTAGTGGTTAGGAGCGCTGACTGTCGCCTAGGCGGTCAAGTTTCAAACCTGGTTCGAAGTAGTTGCCTAGTCTATCCGCTCAGTTGAACTGTGATACAGCGAAACAGTAGTGTATGTGGATGACTGTAAATGCTACCTATCTTGGGTTGAGCATATTGAGAAATAATAAACAAATTGCCGCTAGCATAAAAAGTGATGATCTTTGTGTAAACAAATAAAGCTTAGGCATTTGGGCAATGTTTGAACATTGTTAATTGACATACCCATTCGGAATAGCGTAACAGTTAGGAGACTGTCACCTAGACGGTCCGAGTTTCAAACCTGGTTTGAGGTAGTTGCACTGATGAGCTGTGATACAGCGAAACAGTAGTGTACGTGGATGACACTATATATATATATATATATATATATGATTGCAACGTCTTGTCAGACGAGTGGCACTCCATCAGACATGAGCCCAAAAACCATAGGACCATTTTAATAGACAAATACACAGATGATGTTACAGAGTCTTAGCTTTGTACGACAGCTAGGTCTCTCTCGGTTCAAAATGTTGAGATCCAGCAACAAGCAAGAGCCAGATAGCCAGCAACAAGTTAAACTGTAGACCAGCTTAATGCGGGTACTGGTCTCCCGCTTTATGGCTTTTTAAATCAGAGATTTGCTTCTCCTAGAAAGGTTGACTTCATCACGGCTTACAGGAGCCCTCTCCACCCCAACACACACATGCAAACACACAAACACACACACAGTGATAGTTGGCCGTTGACCCCGAAAAAGGGTTCATTCGCCCTTTGGAAAGTCTTGTTTTTAATCCTTCAGGGAGACTAACCACCCTCCTCACCAAACAAGTTTGGTGGAGGGACCAGTTTAGTCGCCGGTGACCCGACCATGAGGCAGGTAGTACTGGGTTACATGGTACCAGTAGCATATGACATGACCTGACACAAATATATTTATATATATATATATATATATATATATATATATATATATATATATATAGTAGGTTATGAAAATATATATGGCAATTAAGCTACACAGAATATTCCGCGTCCCATTCTCGTGAGAATTCGCCAGGCTTATGTCTAAAAGCCTGATGAATTCTCACGAGAATGAAACGCGGAATATTGTGTGTAGCTTAACTGCCATATATATTTTCATAACTTACTACCTAGCTCTGCCTATGTATTGAGGACTGTTGAATTAAATACTGAAAAATGTACGCATATTAACATATATTAACATATATATATATACATATATTACTATGTATATATACATATATATATATACATATATATATATATATATATATATATATATATATATATATATATATATATACTAGCATATATATACCAGTAATGGAGTAATCATATATATATATATATATATATATATATATATATATATATATATATATATATATATATATATATATATATATATATATATATATTCTAGCAGGCCGCTAGCGTTTCCCGATCGTAAAATACATATAAATATATATTGTAATAAATATTTATTATAAACAGGAATACTATAGGCACTAACGTAACGTAAAATTCCTTTAAAAAAAAAAATCAAGTAAAAAAAATTAAAAAAAACAAAAAGAAACCGAGACATGTTCATGCGAGTATTGTTTTTTTTTGTTTTGTTTACTAAACAGCCCGCTTCTTGTAAGTAAAAAAATACTCAAGCTGAGATCGAAACCAAACCTAAAGATGATAAGTCAAACACGATAACCGTCTCACGAGCTTGACACGATTTTTAAACCTGCTTATACTTAACATAAGTAATATTTCATGGGAACGATTCACACATGCGCAATCGTGAAAGAGTGTACAAGCAGATAAAAATCCGATCACCCCCAGGTGCCAATTTTACAATTTTGACCCGTAGGCAGCCTTTTCGTCGGGTGAAAACCGATTAAAAAGTTTTCCATATGTCTGAATATCATATATACCAAATTTCAAGCTTGTAGATTAAAACATCGTTGAGTATATTGGTTGAGAAGTGTCATCACACCCAAACCCATACATTCTCACTTTTAGAGATATATAGATAAACAGACGACTCTATCCTTCGTATTTAGGTATTACATTATCAGTTAAAACGAGGATTCTTCCCCCTTTTTTTATTGCTTCAATTTCATTGTTTAATTAATTTTTCTTTGCAAAAATTTATTTCTCTGCAGACACAAACAACGACAAAAGTCAGCAGCCATTTTATCATTTCTACAATTTTTATTCTTCACGTACAATGAAGAAAAGGGCTTTGTTTTTTTGTTTTTTTTATAGTTTTTTTTTTCCATAACAGAATTGTTTGTACTCGATCAAATTGACGTGAACAAAGAAATGACAAAAAAGGCGGAAATCATCGATCCTTTCTTTCTAGAATCTTCTCCTATCAACGGTTACGGACACAAGACATTTTATGTGGCCAGTAAGACAAGTATGTGTGCCAACTTTAACTTCAATCACAAGTCCGGGTTCAAAACTTACAAATTGCAAAGCGGTCGTAAACAATCTAGTGGAATACCGTAAATAAGGTAAAAGATCCAAAGTGACACTTTTCACAGAAAATACACGCACGCGTTTACTTTAGTAATTTTAACCTGTGAGAAAAATATAAAATATAAACATTTATTATGTATTATTTTAGCTATTTACAAAAAAAAAAAAAAAAAAAATGCTGAATCTCGGACACTAACAATCGGTCTTAACAAAATAATTATTTAGACTTCTACTTGATCATGGCTGACAAAACGAAAACAGGCCACTTACGTTGATTAAAAAAAAAAAAGGATCCATTCGAAATTTAATATATATTCCTGTATATCGAGATAATAGTTCTGGGGTTAATAAGATGCATATAAAGAAGGTCAAAGGTTACATCTGTTGAAACGTTGTAAGAATAACTTTAAAAAATGTTAGAAATATGACTAATACAAATTATAACTCCCAGTTATCAATTATTTAACACAATTAATTGAACACAAGTTGTAATTTTGTTCATTTTGTTTCTGAATTTTTTAGATGAGGATTGATTGTCCGTATTATTTTATTTTCTTTAGACTACTGTTCTCATCTTGAGTGTTATTTTCACAATGTTTCGGTCGATGTAACCCCCGACCTTCTTCAGGTGTATCTAAGACACAGCCATAAGACCAGCTCTTATAATTCCAGAATCCGTATCATTTGGGTTCATCGGACTACTGATCTCATCTTAAATGTTATTTCCACACCGTTTCAATTAATGTAATCTGCAAACTTCTTCAAATATATTTTGCCGAATTGGAAATCTTTATGTTGAACTCGAGAATCTGCACGGAATTTCGAACTTCGTAATATATTTCCTTATTTCTGATGGGAACTGACCAATGTATCCGTTATTGTTGCGTTTAACTCGTGCACCTTTTAATCCCTAAGGATTAATCATCAGGGATGAATGAGTATTTTGTTTGAAATCTGTGCAGATTTCCGAGTTCGACCCAAAGATTCTTAAGTTTGACAAGATACACCCGAAAACGATCGGAGGTTACATTGACCTTTTTTAGCTAAATCTTGTCGAATGCAGGAATCTTTCTGTCAAATGCACAGGGACGCACAGCGTAACGGATAAAGTACTAGGTGAAATCCAGTTGTAAGTGACACTCTTCTGGAGGTTGAAGGTTCAATCCTCAGTGCGGGCAATACTAAGAATATAATTGCGAATTACTTAATATTTTCACCTTATCATGGCTCACAGAACAAGAACTACTCCTCATGTATTAAATAAAGATCTCGAAATTCTGTGCAATGTCCCGAGTTTGACAGAACGATTCCTGAGTTCAACAGACAGATTCCCAAATTTGACAAGATACACCTGAAGAAGGTCGGAAGTTACATCGACTGAAACGTAGTGAAAATAACATTCAAGATTAGAACAGTAGTCTGAAGAATCCAAATATGTTCGCCCATTTTACGTGGGCTCATACCTTTCGTTCAACAGTATCAGTTTTCAAATGAAAGCAATCAATTCAACCCATAAACATTCATAGAATTTAGGTCAACTTATGTTTATTTCTAAATGGCGTTCCCCTTGAGGAAACGAACTGTCATAAATCTCTCATAGACGAGTAAATCACTCAAAACTTTAGCAATTCTGACACTTCAATGCCATAAATGAAATGAACTCATTTTAGCTTGGAGCAAAGCCAGCTTTTACTTTTAGAAATTTATAAATAATGTATGGCTTAATTAAACAGAACACAAAACAAAAACTAAATACATTAATTTTTATACATGGAAGGCCCTAATAAAATATACATTGTACGGATTCTTTTAAATGATGCCAGAGTCTCATTAAATGAATAGTTTCAGGGGATATATATATATATATATATATATACATATATATATATATATATATACATATATATATATATATACAGACACACACACATACACACACACGTGTACACACACACACACACACACACACACACACACACACACACACACACACACACATATATATATATATATATATATATATATATATATATATATATATATATATATATATGGAATGAATCAGGTCCTTGCTAATGAAGCCCGGGTTGGCTTCTGTCTCCGGGTTTGAATCTATCGACTGGTGTTAATCGTGACTCCCTGCACTGATGATTCCTGAAAGGATGAAACACTAGTGTCTATAAGTATTTAATAATTATTATAGTTAATAATATTGTCAGCCCCTTCAAGCAACTCGTTCCTTATTGCTGAGCACTTTCAGTTGAATTAAAGTCGGTCAATTTAGCTCTAATGAGCAGATCATCATATAATGATTAGATCACTCTGACAGACGTTAAAAAAATCAATTAAAAATAAATGTTTAAAATTCAACATTATTTCTTGCGGTAAACGGTAACCGAATAGATTAGGTCCTTGCTTATGAAGCCAGAGATGTCTTCTGTTGCCGAGTTCGAATCTATCGACTGGTGTTAATCGTGATACCCTGCACTGATGATTCCCGAATGGATGAAACACTAGTGTCTGTAGGTATTTAATAATTTAATAATTATTACCGTAAATAATTATATAATATATATATATATATATATATATATATATATATATATATATATATATATATATATATATATATAAAGCTGAATGTCTGTGTGTATGTGTGTGTGTGTCTGATCACGAATAGGCTTCTATATGGTTGACTATTTTAAAAAAACTAATTACATATAATGATAGAAGATGTATTGAGACACAGGAATTGGTATGTTTGATCTGGCAGAACGGTGGTTCATTAAAATTGTGGGGTCTACGTTCACGCCTGGTCCACAAAGTATGGAAATAAAAAATTTAAAAATTAAAAAAAAAACGTTTACAAGTGTTTTTGATATAGATGTACATAATAGCAATTTGATAAGTATGTGTTAACTTTAATAGAGATGGTATAATAAAATTATGGGGTCTGGGTTCGCGCCTGACCTCCATAGAATGGAAATAGGCACAAACTTTAATAAAGACTTTTCATAACTATCTGCGTAAGTATACTTTCATAATTATGTTTCAGTTTGAAGAAATATGGTATAATAAATTATGGGGTTTATCTATTTTATTTTTACTTTCATCATATTTTGCTTTGGTTTTGATACCCCCAAATTCGAAGCTATCTCTTTACAACCCTTCCTTTTCATAACCTATCATCTATATATATATAAAAGCGAAAATGTATGTATGTATGTATGTATGTATGTATGTATGTATGTATGTATGTGTGTTCGCTTTTTCTGTATGTCAACAAAAGGCTTTTGTCAGAGAAGCGGTCGCTCGCTTCACAACTTTTTAAAACTTTTTATATCACATATAAATCGTAATATCTCACAGTTAACAACGAAGCTCGCCTGTCTATTTAATTTTCTCGATTTCGGGAAGATAAATATTCAACATTTGTCGCTCGCCGCACGTGGGTTAGTCTTTTTCCTATAACATCTTGGGGAAAAAAAAAAAAGAAAAAAAGCGTTCAGCAGTAAATGAAGGTACTATCCCGCAGTCAAACTTGACCTCATTAACTCATTAAAACGGACACCTGCTAAATCCAACTAATTAAATAAATTCAAACGCGTTTCCGTTGGCATCTTACTTTTTTTACCCCCCCCCAACCCCGGAGTTTCCACACACTCCTACAAACACCCGGGCAACGCCAAGTACCCCTCGCTAGTCTATCTATAAATATAAAAGCGAAAATGTATGTATGTATGTATGTATGTATGTATGTATGTGTGTTCGCTTTTTCTGTGTGTCTACAAAAGTCTTTTTCCAATAACATCTTGGAGGTGGGATGCATTCAGCAGTAAATACTATCCCGCAGTCAAACTTGACCTCATTAACTCATTAAAACGGGCACCTGCTAAATCCAAGTAATTAAATAAATTCAAACGTGTTTCCGTTAGCATCTCGCGGTGGGGCAATGGTTAACGTCGCACGTCTTTTTTTTTTCCACACTTTAATTTACAACTTTGCCTCAACGGTTCGGCTTCGATCCTCATACTTTCCTTTTTTTTAACCCCCCCCCTCCACCCCAGGAGTTTCCACACACACCTCCAAACGCCGGGTACCCCTCGCTAGTACTTTCATAAATCAGAGTTCATTTTCTGTAGGCTGTTTTGGAATCCAGGCAACGACGAGCACTTTTGCTAGAATATATATAATTTAAGGTTAGAATATATATATATATATATAATTTAAGGTTGCTAGAATATATATATATATATATATATATATATATATATATATATATATATATATATATATAATTTAAGGTTGCTATTTTTCAGAAGTAAGGTTTATTCCCACACCACTTTAGATCTTGTTTACACACAGCTCAACCTCGTCCCTTGTTTCTAATTCTTTATAACTTTTATTGGAAGATGACCCGAGATCGTCCTTGTAAATTTGCTTTCATATAAGCTGGATGGTTTGATGAGGTCTCTAGTTACTAAAACTAGCTGACCGAAACATGCTCTTGACTGTTTAGCAACACATTATTATTTATGTAAAACAAATAATATATATATATATATATATATATATATATGTGTGTGTGTGTGTGTGTGTGTGTGTGTGTGTGTGTGCGCGCACGTGTTTGTGTTCTGCACTTGTTTTGTCTTTATATTTTGAATTTTGTATTCCAACAGCAACAGTGTTTACTATAAACGGTGGATTGTCTGTTATTTAACAAGCACGCACTTGACCAGCGCCTCACACTCTATCGTACATTTAAATCGCATACTTCATCAACACTTGAAGACCAACAACAATAATAATAAGATATGATTAAACACTGATTATTGATCTATTTCTATCTCTCTCCCTCTCTTCCTCTCTTTGTCTTTTCCTTTCAGCTCTGCTAGGTGATTTGGAACGAAGATCAAGTCCAATAAATCTTCTCTGTCTTCCAACAGTTTTGACATGACTTGGTGCTTTATGAGATAGGAGAGATCTTATTAGATGAGTTGTTAATAGTTGTAATAATGACATAACTTGGTTTTTATCTATGTATGGCATAAGGTTGAAATGCGCTGAATAGCTGTTGTTCATATTTCTTTTATTTCGGTATTCTTCCAATGGAGGTTGGATGGATGTTCTTTATCCTAAACACTTCTAGACTAACCTCGATTTGCACCACTGTTACGTGTTTGAGTCTAGGGGTATTAAGGTCCTGGATATGACCTTAAACTATATCCAGTGGTGAGGCCCCAGCTTGCGGGCTTTGGGGAGTCTAGAGCCACCCTTTAATTACCATTGCTCCCAGGTCCACTCTGACCTGGAGTGGTAATACCTTATAGGGTCCCAACTATGGGTTAAATAGAAACCGACTTGAAAACAACAAATATATTCTATTAAAAAATTTTTCTTCAAAATATTTGGATTCGGCATTAAATAACCTGAAAAGGGTTGATATGCCGTAAAACAAAAGCAACCAACCAACCAACTAGAGGCATTAAACATGCAACATATCTTAAAAAAAAAAAAATCTAAAACTCAGAGATTAAAGAAAAAAAAATTTATTGTACATAAAAACAAAGAAACAAAAATATTTGCAAACAGTTTAAGGGAGATAACTAAGGTCTTAATTCAGTTTAGTTTACGTTTCGAAAAAAAAACGAGTCATTGAGGATTAATAACAATATTTCTTTGATCAGAGAAAAGATCAGAAGCACCACAACTTCAAACATTCTAGAAACTCTCGAAAAAGAACACTTTTATATTTTATATTTAGAACTCTCCGGAAACTTTTAAAAAGAACATTTTTATATTCTAATTTTAATGTAACGTTTTTAATAGTAATAATTGCACATTTTTGATATCATTATAAGAAATTGTAATATCTCAATACTTTTATGAGAAAAATGTCCTCTTATGACAACCACACAAATTGCCATGAACTTGATTTGGGTCATATTGAAAGAACAGATAACAGACCTTTGGTTAGTAGATGTAGAACGGTTGAGATAACAGGGTCAGGAGAAGGTCAAGGATGACATCGGAGAAAGAAGGATAAATAAAGAGCTGGTTAGAAATAGGTTAGTTTGGAAGTCAATTTATAAAAGCCGCCCAACATATGCCAACATGTAAAGCAGGTGTAAAAAAAAACGATGATGATGATGATGATGATGATGACGAGCATGATGATGATGCTAATGATGATGCTAATGATGATGATGATGATGATGATGATGATGATGATGATGATGACGATGATGGCGAGCATGATGATGATGCTAATGATGATGATGATGATGATGATGATGATGACGAGCATGATGATGGTGCTAATGATGATGCTAATGATGATGATGATGATGATGATGATGACGATGATGGCGAGCATGATGATGATGCTAATGATGATGATGATGATGATGATGATGATGATGATGACGATGATGGCGAGCATGATGATGATGCTAATGATGATGATGATGATGACGATGATGGCGAGCATGATGATGATGCTAATGATGATGATGAGCATGATGATGATGATTACGAGCATGATGATGATGATAATGAGCATGATGATGATGATGATGATGACGATGATGGCGAGCATGATGATGATGCTAATGATGATGATGATGATGATGATATCTACTTTTCCAAATCCTATCCTACTACATTAACTCTTTTATCTCGTAAGCAAATGGATCCAACGTCGAAGAATATATTCTGCTGAATCGGTTCTTCAATTCCTTCAGTTTCCTCTCGTATTCCTTTATCGTCTTTTTCGTCTTTCTTCTTCACTCCGGTGCTGTGGCTAGTCAGAAGCACCTGACACAGCGAGGGTCTCTATTCACAAAACTGATTCTTGGAGAAACTAAAAATAGTATTAAGCAAATCATTTTTTTTAAGTAGAATATCGATTCACTCTGTTTATTTTCAGAATATGTTTATTGTGTTCTATTGATTCTATAAGGGAGCTATGTAGCAGATGCCAGTAATTCCATTCAATGTTTAACCAATGGGAAGGTCACAGTTGATATTTGGAAGGTTTCGTCAGGAATAAAGTAGCCTAATCATGAACAGAGTTACAAACGAAAGTTCCAATTCTAAACTACTTTGAACACGTCCAAATCGGTGTAGCTACAAATAAAGAAATAAGAAAACTTTTCAAACTGAAAAGTTAAAAAAAAAAAAAAAAAGAAAAAAATAATATATAAATCTGTATAAAAATTAGTGTTAGGGCGATTAATCGAATTTTTTTTTTTTTTTTATTATTCAATTTTCACCCCAAACAAGGCATAGGGCCACTTTGAAGTAGGGGGTTACTATCGGGGACATAATTTGCAGGGGCATTATGAAGGGAAATTAGAAAGATGTTCGTTCACATTACACATGAACTTCTGCATATCAGTACAGTTGGGAAAGCAGAATCCCGGAAGGGAGTTCCAAAGACTTGCAGTTCTGGAGAAGAAACTATTGGAGTAAAAGGCTTTCTTATACCTAGGGATCTCTACTGTAAAGGGGTGGGACTTAGTTGCTTGTCAGGTCTGTCAGGTTTGTCGGGGGTAGTCACGCCGAGAAGGTACAAGTGCTAGCAGTTCGTCAGAACATTCACCATTAAAGTATTTGTAAAACAGGCAGAGGGATGCTACATTTCATCGATGGGACAGAGGCTGAAGCCTAGATGACAGTTCAGGATCTACCAGGTTGGCGACTCTCTTTTGAACCCTGTCCAGGAGTGAGAGACAAGCAGCAGATGCACCAGCCCAAATGTGACAACAGTACTCCATACATGGGCGAATGGTGGCCTTATAGAGGTGCAGGATACTTTCAGGCATAAGTAATTTTCTAGCACGGTAGAGAGAGCCCACCTTCTTTGTAGCAACCTTGGCAATGCTCTCAATGTATCTATTCCAGTTCATGTTCCCTGTAAAAGTTAGGCCAAGGAGTTTAAAAGAAGTACTTTTAGACAATGTGTTCTTGGCCATTGCTATTGGTGGTAGAGAAGATTTCTTGTAGTTATTAAAGGAAGCAAGCTTAGTCTTGGCAGCATTGAATGTGACTATCCATTTTTGTTCCCCATTCCACTACAGATTGGAGGTCATCCTCTAGTGTTTCTGCCGTTTCCTTGGATATGTGTTCATTTGTTTTCCCCTTATGCCTATTATAGAGAGTGGTGTCATCGGCAAATATCTCGGAAACAATTTTATCAAGGAGGTCATTTATGAATATCAGGAATAATAAAGCTCCAGGGATAGACCCCTGAGGTACTCCGGCATTTATGTCATATTGTTTTGATGTACGACCGTCGAGGACAACTTGGATTTTTCTCTTACTTAAGAAGGATTTAATTACATTATGTATTCTTCCAGTGATACCATATGATCTAATTTTCCTTAGAAGACCATCGTGTCATATCCTGTCAAAAGCCTTAGATATATCAAGGGCTAGCCCTCTAACCTCTCCTGTTTTGTCCAGTATATATATTCAGAGACTACAGTTTAGATATCTGCTGTTGAACGGGTTTGCCTGAATCCATATTGTTTGTCAGTCAGGAGTTTAGCAGCTGTTAGGTGTTGGACTAGAGCTTTATTAACTAAGGACTCAAATATTTTGACGAAAAGCAGGGGAGGCTAATGGGACGATAATTTAATGGGGCAGTTCTTTCACCAGAATTATTGAAGACTGGTACCACAGAAGCAGTTTTCCAGCAGTCAGGAAAGCAAGATTCGTAAAGGCATTTATTGTAAAGTTTGGAGAGAACTGAAGCAACCTCAACAGGGCATTTTTTAATAGCACAGCCGGGATGAAATCTGGTCCACATGTTTTTGAGGTGTCTAGATTTTTTATGACACTATGCACCTGAGAAGGAGTGATTTTCAAATCGTCTAGTGTGGCGTCTGTCTGCAAAGGAAAGTCGGGTAGGGAGTGGTGTGCCGGGTCCAGTGTGGAGTTTGAGGTAAACTGGCAATCAGATTAGTCTTGTCGGTTGCCGTGCAAGCAGCCTCATGATTGTTGGATCGTGAGGGAATCGTTGAGTGCCCATTATTTACTACACAGTTGTATATTTTCCAAAAATCACGGGTTCCTAATTTCTGTGCTTCGATGCGTTTTCTGGTGGTTTCAGTGTAATCTGTCTTAGCTGTCGCTATTACTCTCTTACAATTATTTCTAGCTTCTATATACTTCTGTCTGTTTGAACTGGACTTATGTCAGTTGAATCTGTGGAACACGTGCTGCCTTTGAGCGATGGCAGCTGCACAAGCGGAAGTAAACCATTGGGGAGAGCGGAGCTTGCTATAGAATTTCCATGTGGGAACATATGCAGCTTTGAACCATTCAGTAGTCACATTTGCACACTGTTCAGCTGGAAGAGAAAAGATATTTCGCCATGGGGCATATCTTATGAGTTCCCTGATGGCTTCCCAGTCAGCCTTTTTGTAATACCTCGTTGTTTTGAGTAGTGGGTCTTCAGTTTTAGGGTGAGAATTTAGGGTGATTTCTACCATTATCACAGCGTGATCAGCATTTCCGAGTGGGCTGTGGGCATTTGTTGTACAGTCATCGGGAACTGTTGTCAGAAATAGATCTTGAAGTGAGGCATGTTGATCTTGCTGCTCTGGGAAATGTGTCGGAAGGGAATCGGAAAAATTGGAACATTTTGAGGTATTGGAATCGGTATCAGAATTGGAAAATTTGTACCTTTTTTTGTCGATGCCAAAAATGATTTTTTTTAATCATCTTTTTTATCTGATTTTGTTTAAAGTAAAATCTTCCACTGCTGGTAGCATCGATAAAATAATAAACATTCCAACGTTAACAAATTCCTAATGAACCACCCCCTTAAGTAAACACTTCATCAAATCTCCACACTAACGTAATGTACTTGCAATAACCCTTATCCCTGAATGGCTTCCGGGCCTTGATAAGTGGTGATCACTGTGTAAAAAAAAAAATAATAATAATATCGATTTTAAACTACCAATAATGCTAAAATCGATAGATCATCCCTCACAATTTGTTTTTACGTTTAGGAAAATATCTGCACATTTAACATATATTTTTACAGAAATGGAGGAAGAAATAACATTAAAAAGATTATTAAATAATATTTAGAGATTTATAAAAAAATCGGAATCCTTAATTGCATCGGAATCGGGAATTTAGTACAGGATCAGTAATTGTATCAGAATTGGGAAAACTAGTGCAATCGTCTAATCACTAATAGAAACTAAAAAGATATGTCTCATTATGGAAATAGATTGAAAGCAGAGAATTGTCGGAGTTGCTATTTGCTTTCTCAATTCTCCTAAATACTTGAAACGGGTTCGTCTGTGGTTTTAATTTGCTGCAGAAATGTGGCCTCATTTAGATCCTAGTTCTCCACAGACTCTTAGTATATTCCAGTTGACGATTTAATGAAGGTTGAGGCCATGTGTTGCATGAAAAGAAATGATTTGAGTATCATACGATAGATGTGTAATGTGAAGCGATAGGCTTAGATCTAATGACCTCAGAGGAAGATAAAATCTAGACAGTAAAGAGATATGTGTAACAGGAGACTTTGAGGGTATGGTCACATTTAAAGAATGGATGAAAGTTCTTGAGTTAGAATATGTAGAACAGTTGAGGTAGCAAGAGCAGTTATCAGAAGGATGTTAAGGAAAACATGGGAGGTAGTGTTGCAATATTTTTTGTATAAGTGTGAGGAGAATGGCTCAGCCAATTCGACAGTGTGGCTGATTTGGTGGAGGAACAATTCAGTGTCAACCACGCCATTCAATATTTTTTATAAAGATTTTATAACTTTTTTTTAAATTAAAAAAATAATAATATAAAAATATATCACTTTAACTATTTAAAAAAAAAAAAGATGTGTTTCGAAATTCTTCCTGGTTAATTATTTTCTAATTAATTTTTTAAAGATTAAAAACTTAAATATTTTAAAGTTTTTCTTTTAATTAAGAAAAAGAATATGAAAATATAATCTCGTTGTTAACGACTGAATGTCTTTGTCTGTTTTTTTTTGTTTTTTTTTTTTAAATAAACACTGTTCAGTGTTATTTTTACGTTTCTATCACTTTTTCCTTTTAATAACTTTTATTTCATTTTTATTTAAATATCTTCGTTTACTGAATTAATTTTAAAAATATAAACAAAATTTTACTATAACGACGAAGTGCAAATTTGCCGCCAAATTTGACACATGCTGAATCAGCTATGCCAAATTGGCCAAGCCGAAACGGCGATGCTGAATCGGCCACACCGAAATATATCAAACCCGATTGTAAGAGTATGATTACAAAAAAAAAAAAAAAAAAAAAATAGAATCTTCTATTTATAAACAGGGGTGATAAGAACCAACCAATCGGATGGAGCTGCGCTCTATTAGCAACCAATCAGAAACCGGACTCACTCACAAAATATACTGAATCTCTTAAAAATTCCTGCAAAGCTTTTCGTAACTCTACTCCAAACTTCTTCGAACTGAATAATTACCGGCAACTGACTTCTTCGTCTTAGTCGGCAATCGTTTATAATTAAAAGATTATCCGGATTGATATCAAAATTTTGTTTCGCACAGGATTTTTATTCTGAAACTAAAATGGCTTACAACTCCAAAGACGGTGAAAAGGATTGGTTGGATAAGGTAAATAAAAAAACTGGTCAGTTCGAAAATCAATTTCTAAAAGCCGTCCAACATATAAAGCGAACGTTAAACTGATGACGACGACAATGATGATGATGACGACGACGACGATGATGATGATGATGATGATGCTGATGATTATGATGATGATGATGATGATGATGATGATGATGATGACAACGATGATGTGATGATGACGACGACAATGATGATGATGTGCGGGAAATTTATTCACTGAGTCCCGTGAAGGTCCCACGTGGTTCATGTTAATAAGCCTAGAAAAATCAGGACATGTAAAAATAAATACAAGGAAATACTTTTAAGAATAAAAAAAATATTGACATTTTATTGAGGGAAAAAGAAAGCATAAGGGTTGGGGAAAGAAGGCAGCAAAGCTGCAAAGTCCAATTATTGAGAAAAAAGTTTATATGTTCACCAATTCGACTGCCAAAAAATGTCCTTATGGCAAGCACTAAAGGCTTAATTAACACTAGAGAGAGAGAGTACAGAAATAAGAGAAAATTAGAATAAGAGAACTTACTGCGTAAAACAATGATTTCGTTTTTTTTAACCTTTCTTTTTTATCTTTATATATATGTGTGTGAGTCCTTTTTTTCACATATATATTTTCTTCACGCCACTCCAAATCGATCTGTCCTCACTTCAGTGACAGAATCCTTGAAAGTTCTTTTGAAAATAATCCTTGAATTTGAAAACTCAATGTTGTTTGGTAAAACCTTCGTTCGTCCTTGTCAGATGAAATTCTCACGGGTTACAACATGGAAAGACATTTTGGTTTCTACGCGCTGACATTTAATCGCATCTCGTGCGTCAAGTTTATAGATCAATTCTTCTTAGAATTGATTCTTTCTTTTCTTTTCGAGTCAACCAACTTGATTCGACTCTTACTGAAACTCATTATTCATTCCTATGAACAATGAAATAACTTTTACTATTTTTAAGACTTGAATGTCTGAGTAGGACCAGAGCTCGTAACTTGCGTGTTACCCTCGTGGAATCTCTGTCCAAAACTGACTTTCGCTTGTTGAATTTTCGCGGGAAAAGTATCTCTTAGTAGAACCAATTGTGGCGTGATTCTTTCAGCAGCAGCAGCAGCAGCAGCAGCAGCAGCAGCAGCAGCTCATTAAAAAGACGTAAAGTTAAAGAAAGAAAGAAGGGAGGAAAGATAAAAGACAACGACGAAAAGAAGGAAGAAATTAAATTTCTGACAGATGACGACAATGATGATGATGATGATGATGATGATGATGATGATGATGATGACGATGATGATGATGACGACGTTGATGATTATAATGATGATGATGATAATGATGTGATGATGATAGTGACGACGACGATGATGATGATGATGATGATGATGATGACGATGACGACGACAATGATTATGATGATGATGACGACGACAATGATGATGGTGATGATGATGACGATGATTATGATGATGATGATGATGATGATGGTGATGATGATGACGATGATGATGATGATGATGATGATGATGATGATGATGATGACGACAATGATGATGGTGATTATGATGATGATGATTATGATGATTATGACGACGAGTATAGTGATGATGTGATGATGACAACGACAATGATGATCATGATGATGATCATGATGATGATTATGATGATGATGACGACGATGATGACTACGACGTTTAATTCATCTATCAGAGAAAGCAAAAATATTAAATTACAAAAAAATTCCAGGTCGGGACAGTCTAGGCTGACGTGTGTAAAACAGATCACCTTAAAAGAATGGATGAACATTCTTGGCTTAGTAGATCTAGATTAATTTAGGTAGCAGGGTATGTTAAGTAATGGGGTGGGTACGGACAAGGAAAACATGGGAGGAAGTGATACGGATTAACGTGAGAGAAAGATGAATCCAGTTTAAATTTAGTTTAAAAGCCAATTTCTAAAAGTCATGTAAAACAAGGATGTTGACGACGTCGACGTCAACGACGATGATGATGATGATAATGATAATCATGATGACGATGATGATCATCATCATCGTCATCATGATCTATGAAGAGCTGGATGATTAAGAAATACAATGCATCATCATCATCATCATCATCATCTATGAAGAGCTGGATGATTTATTCATAAGAAGGACAATGCTTCTACAAAAGAACCAATGTGAAAAACAATTCAGATGCAGACTCAAAGAAGTGACGTCTAATCGATTATTCTATCATTAAAGAGCATGATACGCATTTGTGGCCTCCTTGTTATGCATCATGCAGAATAGTAGACTGACCATCGCTTACTTCGTGCTAAAGTAAAGTTCATAATAAAGCCATATGTCAAAGCTAATACGATGACCATTCCAAAGTGGCTGAATGTCGCTTACCCAAAAGGTGAGAATATTAAAAGAAAACTGGTGCAAACATATCGACGGAATCCATTGCGCGAACATCTGGAAATATTGTACAAATATAAACTTTCTGTTCATTTTCTGGGACTAATCAGAATTTTTGGAGAGGTTGATCGATAATTTGTGTTATTTTGAGTAGTTATTTTTTTTTTATTTATTATTTTCTTTTTTCATAATCTCTACTCGTGAACAAAAGGCAGTTTGTCTGCGCGCGTGCGTATATGTGTAAATTTCTTATGGATTTCGAAACGGCTGGGTTGGGCCAATCTTTTTTGAAACTTCATAAAATTTACTTTATTTGCCTGGGAGTGTTCCTAAATAGGTTTTATATCGAAAATCGATAATCGAGAAAAAAACGATTAAAGAAAAAAAGAATCCGATTTTGAACAAAGTTAACACAAAAAGTTTATTTGAGAAGCTTTATCGCCGCACAAGCAGAAAGAGCTGGCGTATAAAATCAATAGTAGGTTCTTTGATAAGACAGGACTGCATTCGAAATGAATGTTTCTGTTTACAGCACGATTGAACTATGATACTTTACTTTTGCATTTAAACTCTACTTCGAGCCATTATATGAAAATAACTTTATAAAATCAACAGTAGGTTCTCTACAGTGCAATGTAGAGTACAAGGTATCGTGGACTAAGTCACTGTGAGGAGGCATGTGAAGCTTCACCTCAATGAACCATGGTGGGCCCCTGACTAAAGCAGGTAATAATTCGATTTGATAGAAAAATGGTCGATTTATTCGATTTCGATGACAATAAAATTATTGGAAATGTGGAACATTTGTTGATCTTCATTGAACCCCAGGCAACGAATCCCCAAGATTCATATGGCTTTAGGGGGGGGGGAATTCAGTGTGTGTGTGTGTGTGTGTGTGTGTGTGTGTGTGTGTGTGTGTGTGTGTGTGTGTGTGTGTGTGTGTGTGCG
Source organism: Euprymna scolopes (assembly GCF_053919585.1). Classification (NCBI taxonomy): domain Eukaryota; kingdom Metazoa; phylum Mollusca; class Cephalopoda; order Sepiida; family Sepiolidae; genus Euprymna; species Euprymna scolopes. Next base: position 44,265,904 of record NC_136513.1, read on the forward strand.
TGCATCAAGAGAGGATTGGGCTGGGGAAGAAGAAGAAAGAAGGGGCTGAGAAGAGGGAGGAAGCAAATGAGAACGATAGAGAAATATAAAGAAGAGGTAGAAGTTAGTATTAGAAATATGTTATACTTTTGCCCCGGGCAACGCCAGGTAGCCCTGCTAGTCGCTTATAAATCAGTAGATATTTACATTTGGATAAAATAAAAAAAAAAGGTAAAGTAATTTTGTATAATAATATGACGATGCCGTTTCTCTTTCAAGATATGGAATGTCAAACCGATAGAATCCCCATCCACCGCACGTTACAACATGAAAAAAAAAAAGATATAGGCTCCTTGTTAATCATAAAAAAAATGAAAACCTGTCTTTTAATAGAATACGAAAATCATTAATTTCTCTTCTTGTAACTGAAAATTATCTTTTCATATAATGTCAATCATTCAGGTTTTTATTTCCATTCTGTAAAAGAAATCTTCAAGATTTATATGGACTTTGGAAAAAAAAAATCCAGTCTTCATTCAAATATGTTTCGGAATTTTGGAGATGAGGATAACTTTTAGCATTTGAATTATTCGCATCTTGGTTGTTATATTTACTATTCACAACGTTTCAACATCTTTCCAAACTACCTTTTAAGCTACCAGTGTCATAAGACCTTGCCTGTGAAACTTGGTATTTATGGTAATATAAATTAGTGAACATCGCTAAGGTGTCAGAATCGCCAGTAAATAATGAGTTATCTTAATGACACGTTCCCTATTCTTGGCAGCAGTACTTCACCTACGAGCGAATCTGACATTTATGCGAGTAAACGATTGCATCAAAAACTGGAACGATAGAATGATCTAATATTATCATCCAAGCAACTTTAGTCACACATTGGATATTTAACTTCCATTTCAAATCTAGACTAAAAGTTAACAGATAATCTCATTGATAAAGTTTGATAAGCGGTTTGATAATCTAGAAATCTCCGAGATTCATATGAGTTTTGGAAATAAAAATTCATTCGATTATTAACTGGACTATCTCATGACGTCACTTCCTCTGGTGACGTCACTTCCGGTAACGAGTACCGGTGCTCGGAGTCAGAGATTGGCACGCAACCAAGCAGGTTGAATGCATACGCTCCACCATTGAGGAATGGTATTGCTCAACTCGCTTTGCCTGTAATCTATGTGAATACATGTTCGTTTCCTAAAAATTCTGTGTTCGTTATTACCATTTAACCCCATGACAATTATGTTTTTGAATTTTTGAGAGGAGGATTATTTGCAGTACTTTCATTATTAGGACTACTCTCCTGATCTTATATTCGCAACGTTCTAGCCTCTTCCAAATTTGGGAGTTTTATCGTTGAACTTGAGAATCTTTATGCCGAATTGTGAAATCTTGCTGATGGTTTGAGAATGATCTACCTCTCGCCCTTCAATGGATTAAATAAGGCATGCAGTTCAAAATTGCACCCAGGTTGTCAAGTTACTATTCTTGTGTGTTAACGCGTTACTGAGGAACCCAGCTTACTTGTGACGGGTAGGTGCAGAAAGGTCAATGGGTTACCCATGAGACACATCAGACTCAGTAACTTTCATTGACAGAGCGTGCACCTGCGCGCTAAAAAGTGAGTCAGTGCTTTTTAGGTGTAGTCTGGTTAACGGAGTTTACCACCCCCACACATTATACCATGATATAAATAGAAACGCACATGGGGAATTTTTTGGAGTCACAGAATAGAGTAGACAGTCGATTGAAGTTGAAGTGGGTAGACACTCGGACTTGGTTCTAAGACCAGAAGGGTCAGAAGAAAGATACGGCGACGGAAATGCCCAAAAGCTTGTGTCAACAGTGCGAGGGGTTCCCAGGTTTACTTAT
>NC_136513.1:44270272-44357772 GCF_053919585.1 Euprymna scolopes
CAATTTATTGGTGGTGATTCTAAAGCATGTCTTTCTCCTTCGAACTCGTCCCCCATCCCCATCCATTCCCCTCACCCTCACTTCCATTTCTCATCATAGCTTTTATTTATTTATTTATTATGTTGAAAGTTGTGTCGCAATAATAATGATAATAAAATCTCAAAATGCATATAATTAATTTATCTCCATGCTTAGATATAATCATCTATTCTAATTGTGATAATTACAATTAAAAATAGCAGGTAATAGAGGATAAACACGTTGCTGCCTGCGGTATTTATGATAATTGATAATGATAATTTGTAATAATAATTGTATTGATTAATAATGGTAACACTAGTTGGAAGAAAGTGTTTAGAGTAAAATTCAAAAATCAAAATATAAAGAATAGTAGATTTCAAAAACTTAATGATAAGATGTAAACAGGAAGAGATAAAATAAGTCTTGATAATTGATTAGAAGGTATCCACGTATACATATATATGTATATGTATCATTCAAACACTACCGTGTTTGAATATATTGTTAAGTAGCAGTTTTAGTCATTTAGAACTGCTTTAAAGCTTCACCACTCATTTTTCGACATAATTATTATAGTTTATAGATCACCTATATTGTGAAAAAAAAAAAGTTATGAAGAATTTACTGGTAGTCAAAATTATATTAAAAAAAAAACGTAATGAGGTGAGTGACGTTTTTATAACTGGTTTCTATAGCAACCACGTCGCTTCAGCAACTACTGTTGCTACCAATTCACCGCTCTCACGAAAAGTAATAAATGAAACAGAGAGAATGAAAGCATGAAAGGGGGGATTTTATTGAAAGCAGACGAGTGGCGTACATTGTTATTACATATGTGCATGCTATGTTTATGGGGGCAAAAAAAATAAGACTGAAATTAAACAAAGAACAATTTAATTTACTAGAAGATGGAAAAATGATGGATTGCAATAGAAAAATGTGAGCAAGAAAAGTAATATGGTTAAGCTTAGACATTAATAAACTTTTTTAAAATTCAATTTATAACATTATATAATCAATTCTTAATGCTGAAGTATTTTAACTTACGTGTTTTACTCCTTTTCTTTTCCAGTTTTAACGACTAGTCCTTTACTTTTCCATGTTTAAGCTTAACCATATTACTTTTCATGCTCGCATTTTTCTATTGTAATATATATATATATACATTTTATTTTTTACTAGCGGGGGTACCCGGCGTTGCCCGAGTGTTTGTTTCTGGGACGGGGGGGGAGTTTTAAAAAATGTTATGGTAGGTAAGTAGGAAGGATCAAACCCGGTGTCATGAGTAAAAGTAGGAAAATAAAGTGTGAAAAAAAAACAAAAAAAAACATCTGCAACGTTAACAGTTCAGCCACCAAGAAAAGTCCATTCCAGTTGTTTAGAAAAAAAAAAAAAAAAAAACGACTACGGTAGGTCGGCCCGAACGTGAAAATATAATGTGAATTGTCCAGCATGCTAACCACTACGCCACAGAGCACTGCAGCTTAGTTTAGTGATTTTAAATAACTTCACATGAAAGAACTACGAAGCCAAACCGGTGTTCTCTTCTCAACTGGTCCTTGTGAACGATCCCCAAACGGTGTTAAGTGGTGGCAGGGGGAGGAGGAATTTATTAGAGAGAAAATATTTTAGCAATTCCATTGATCTTAACCGATTTTGGCCGTGACTTCTCAGCAGAAAAAGTATAGAAATCTAAGATTATCGAGGAATTTGAGAAATAATAAGCCTATAACACACCTCAGATATTGTTCTGCCGTTTGTGCATATTATATTTGCATGAAATATCTTGATTTTTAATCCTATTAAGGTCAAAATCCGACGGGAACAAATGAGTTCATTTTATTTATATAGAGAGGAGATTACCGTATCTTTCTGTTAAGTTACATTATTGTTTCAGCAACCCGGCCGTTTTTTTTTGTTTTTTTTGCCGTCTGTAACTTCCTCAGTCTTTTACAGAAATTTCGTTGTGATTGGATGAAAAAGTGAATGATGTCAGAGGAGGGGTGACATCATTCACTTTTTCATCCCATCATAACGAACATTTCTGTAAAAGTCTGAGGAAGCTACAGACGACAAAAAAACGGCCGGGTTGCTGAAACAATAATGTAACGTAACAGAAAGATACGGTAATAAAAAATAAAACGCATATTTGCTTTACAACAGTATTGAGCACTGTTTCAGGTTTTTATTAATTACTATTTCTACTATATATATATATATACACACACACATATATATATATATATGTATATATATATATATATACATGCACATATATATGTTTTTTATTCATTAGGAGTAGATTCAAATAAAACTATTTCAAAGTTAGTCTTTAAGTTTATGTTATATAACAGAGTACATTCTTTACTGTTTAAATTAATAATGTACTTAGTGGTTGTGAGAGGTTAAAACTAGTCAGCGTTTAAAGTCGGCGATTTAAAAGTTATGGTTATGAGTGCTTTAATATAGTAAAGAAAACTATTGATTTCAATTAGAACAAAAAGTTAAAATTAAAGTTTAAGTTTAGGCTGATTATTAATTCCGTTTTATTTGTGTGTGTTAAGTCGTATTAAAGGTGATAGTAGTTTATATTATAAGAGTCAATTGTGTGTGCATGTGTGTGCGCGCGTTTGTGTGTGTGTATGTGTGTGTGCGTACTTGTGTGTGTGTGAGTGCTTGCATATGTGTATGCATTTGCGTGTATGTGTATGCACGTAGTTGTGTATGCTTGCATATGTGTGTGTGCGCGTTTGTGTGTGTGTGTGTATGTGTGTGTGCGAGTGTGTGTGCGTGTGTGTGTGTGTGTGTGTGTGTGTGTGTGTGTGTGTGTGTGTGTGTGTGTGTGTGTGTGCAGGATAAAATTCAGCTCTTACTAAGTGCTATAGAATTGTTTCTCCTGCAGATTTTCATGGAGGTGGAACCATAATTGTGTCAGGGAATAAAATACTCCTACCTGTTTCCATTAATACCACTCAACAAGAAGGAAATTGCGGCATGGTGCTGGTGCCGAAACGTTGACATTAAAAGAATCCTTAGATAATGAGATTTTTTATTTTTGTATTTATGCTTTCAGAATGAAGTCCACCACAGATGTCTTTTCCAAAAAAAAAAAAAAAAACTTAGAGATAATTAGAATATTTATTAAGGGAACTTTGTCTTTGAAAGGATTGGCAAAATTTGACATTATTATTCTTGCGTTCATTGTGAGCATAGGAGGTCATAGACACAGAGGAAGAAAATTTGACACATCGGTTATGAAAAGACTAGATCACCTGTGACCCGTTGCGTCAGTATTTATTATACAGGGTGGAACAATAAAATTGCCGCTCTAGAAAAGGTGACATGATTCCATTTCCATTTGATAAAAACTGGTTTTCTTTTTTTTTGTTGCTGATCGTCTACTAGTTGGCCATGTCTGAAAGTGGAACAATGTTCAATGAGTGAGATTAGAGATGCGCCGCTGTACAACACATGCTCTCTACCGATCCAAGTTATGACAACAGGACCATTACCAGCACCATTAAAATGCAAATCCGGACGGTTCAACATTTGACGGCACTGCTCAAAGCATTGGACGACCCTTTCCGGCGACAGTTATGATCTTTAGTTTGGCTTTAAGTGAGATTCGCATCATGCCACCTCACATCTCGAAGTCGGCTTGAGAGTCAACACCAAAGTGTACCTTGATATGCTGAAAAGTGTGATGATCCTCTGATGCAATGAGGTGGCCGCTGGCTGACCCTGAATAAAAAATATCTTTTCAACAAAATAAGAAGCTGGTCACATTAAGCCAGTTAGAGAGCATATGTACCTTAGACTTTCGTGCCTACATATAAGATACCTAGACTTTTTGGTCGATGAAAAACGGGCAAAAGTTTACTATGCCTTATCATAGCAAAGGACTCTACAAAATCTCAGCCAGATCACCTCAGTAGTTTCTGAGAAAATTTTGAGAATGACAAATCCCTATTAATTGCTATTAATCCCTAACTCTGCATCAACGAATACCTTAATACTTAGTTCGATGTACCTTATCATAATCAAAGTACATAAAAAATTTTCAGCCAGATTGGCCAAATAATTTCCGAAAAAACGTGGCATAGACAGATAGACAGACAGACTAAGAGAAATATAATATAAACAACACAAAATGTGGTTTCCCGTTCCCTTATCTGCTTAATTCATCGTAGTACACAAAATGTTTTCTTAGGGTTCAAAGATTTATTCATAGTGAGAACAGAAGTCAGCTAGAAAGTGACGTGAGCTAGAAAAAAAAAGAGTTTTCTGTTAAACTAAGGATAATTCCAGGGAGAAATAAAATAGGAGCTAGGCACACGTGTATTAAGATATTAGGTTGGTGCAAAAATAATGTTGTTTTTATCAGATATACACAGGCTGCAAAAAAAAATGTCCGGACTTGTAATGTTTTCAAAAGCTGCAAATTTAAGCTAAATTAAATGTAACTGTTTAAACAAACTATACCTCATTTGATTGGCCTTTTATTTTTCTATAATTTTACCTGTTCATAAAATTATAGAAGAATAAAAGGCGAATCAAATGAGGTATAGATTGTTTAAACAGTTACATTTAATTTAACTTAAATTTGAAGCTTTGGAAAAAATTACAAGTGCGGACTTTCTTTTTGCCGGCACTGTATGTCAAAAAACGACATTATCTTTGCACCTAAGATGACATATATAAAAAATGGCTTAAACAATGTTGAGTCTGAAAAGTACCAAATGGGTGACCATTTGGGAATACCAAGTGTTCTATATAAAAGGATGAAGGAAGATGTCTTTAGCAGGTGCTTAAATATAACCTGCTAATGGCTGAGCAGAAATTCTGTTCTCAATCATGTGACGAAGCTCTCTAGAGAAATTATGCAATTCATTTTTTCATATTATTTGCATTAGTCAGACGATTGTTCTCATCTTGAGTATTATTTTTACAGCATTTTGGCCGATGAAACCTCCGACCTTCTTCAGGCGGATCCTTTATTTAATCCATGCAGGTAGCAGCCATGAGTGAGTAAACGTGCTAAGTAATTTGTATTTAAGGTATCGCTCGCACTGAAGATCGAACCTTCAACCTCTAGAAGAACGTAACTTTATAACTAAATTTAACCAAATACTATACTATACCACTACAATATAACATTAACACTATACTATACCACTATAACACGTTTATTTGTTGTTCTTGGTTATTGCAGATCTGATCACGCAAATAAAAGAAGAACTTATGAGATTACATTTATCATTCGTGGGGGTGAGGGAGAATGCACTAAACCTCACTCCCATCCAATCAAGTTTTTATCATTGAACCAAACCTGCAAGTCGACTGTTTCGAATAACAAAGGGGAAAACAATGTTGATTAGAACTTAGAATAGATCGATTTTGCTTTGGTGCAAAATCGTTTATTTTTTTTAAACACGTTCGAATTAAAACAAAACTGTATTTTTTTCTTCCGTCTTTATTAGATTATTTCTGATTAAATCTATTACAAAACGGGTTAAAGCCAGACAGAATGACAACCTGTGCTTACAACTGGGCCATTTACAGAATCGAATCAATTCTTCTTCTTGCAGTTTTCTTCTTTTTCTTTTCCTTTCGTTGTCGTCATCACTATAATCATCATCATCATTATCAACAGCAACAGCAGCGGCAGAGACGATGGTTAAGTGGTTCATGACGTGGACTGCCAACCTAGGTGCACCAAGTTGCTGGAATCCATATTAAATAAAGAAGTAGTCAACCACCTCAGCAGAAATAACCTTCTTAGTGACATGCAATATGGTTTCCGTTCTGCTAGATCTACAGCAGATGTGCTAACGGTTATATCTCATAGGATAAGTGAATCTCTCGACAAAGGCTTCCTTTCTAGGGCAATTGCTCTTGACATATCAAAGGCCTTTGATAAGGTATGGCATAAAGGCATACTTCACAAGATTTCCAGCTACGATATAATTGGAAATGTTTTCTCAATTAGTAAATCATTTCTCTCCGATAGGCTCATAAGAGTAGTGGTTGATGGGCAGCAATCAGAGGCCCACAGTATTAATGCTGGAGTCCCTCAGGGGTCCATCCTGGACCCAACTCTCTTCCTGATCTACATCAATGATCTCCCAAAACACATACTTAAATCATTCATTGATGTCTATGCTGGTGACATGACCAACTATAGCAACACTTCAAAGGCCGTAAATGACAAAGTTCTCTCTGATTTTCTCTCCTCTGATCTTGAGCACGTGGTACACTTGGGGAAGGAGGTGGCTGCTTACTTTTAATGCATCTAAAACTAAAATCCTATCTTTACATCATCAATGCTCTGATCCCCATCTGGCATCAATTGAAATGGATGGCTCTCGTCTTGGGGAGGCTTCATGTTTTGACAAGCTTCTGGGATTGACCTTTACTCCTCATCTGAAATGGAACACGTACATCTAGTCAATCGCCAAGGCCGCTGGAAAGATGGTAGGATCCTGATGCAATTCTCTATCTATATAAAAGAGGAAGTACGTCCAAGGATGGAGTACTGCTGCCACATCTGGGCAGAAGCTGTTAAAAACAGCCTATCCTTCCTTGGCAGAGTACAAAATAGACTTTTTGGCTTAGTGGGGATGCCCTTTTCTCTTCCCTGCAACATCTCTCCCACAGAAGAGACGTTGTGAGCCTGTCTCTGTTTTATCGTTCTTTCCATGGCAGGTGCCTGTCTGAGCTCCAATCTCTGGTCCCCCCTCACCAATCTTTCACAAAAACACCTGTCTAGCTGAAACCACTGTCAATAATTTTCCCCACTCTTTATCTATGCCTAAATCAAAACGTAGACTCCATGAACAAAGCTTCTTTCTTAGAAGTGCACCCTGTAGAACTCTCTTCCGTTTGCCTGCTTCCCACCTGACTACAACTTGGATGTCTTCAAGTCCAACATAAACAAATTCCTAATAAACCGCCCCCTTAAGTAAGACACTTTATCAAATCTCCATTACTAACAATTACTACGATATTATCCCATTGATTACTGTACACGCAATAACCCTTATCCTCGAGTGGCCTCCGGGCCTTGGTAAGTGGTGACTATCATGTAAAAAAAAGTATGAATCCAGATTGTTCCACAGAAGCACATTCATTTAGGGATGTTGGCAACCTTCACGTGGTCCCTCTCATAAGTACCCGATGTCTTTCTAGAAAAAATTCTAATAAGATATTGAAAAAAAAAAATGCCAACAATAATCATCTGATTCATTCGAATGAGGCTTGACGGCAACAACAACAACAGCATCATCATCTACAGCATAATATGTTCCCGTTCACTATAACTCAACTTCATCATAATCATCTGCATCATCATCATCATCATTTACTAAAAATGTCCAACAAGGCAATTCCAATCACCTTTACATGTGTCAGTGTATACCATCGTATCTTTCGGGTCCACTAATGTCGGAACATCACATTAGGCCAGTTGACCAGTTGCTCAAGAAAGCATTGTAACCAGAAAGATATCAGGGAAACTAATACCAACAATAGAATCGTCTGATATATATGAAGTGAATGTTGCTGCTGCTCAACAACAACAACAACAACAACAACAACAATAATAATAATAATAATAATAATAATAATAATAACTAATATTATCAGCTTCTAATGTATCAGGTATTGCTTTAGTCATTATCATATTGTGCTCCAGAGTACCATTGCAAAAGGAAATTTCCACAGCTGTAGTGCATCATCTTCATAACCACCACCACCACCAATCATCATCATCATCATGAATACCACCACCATCATCACTATTATCATCGTCATCGTCATCATCATCATCATCATCATCATCATCATCATCATCATTACCACCACCATCATCATTAGCATTATCATCATCATAACTATGACCACCACCATCATCATCATAACTACCATCACCATCATCGTCACCATCATCATCATCATCGTTATCATTATCGTGACTACCACAAGACTAGTATGAGACATGTTTTTTGTATTTGTTTACATTGTAACATTCCATGTTAAACAGTTCGCACATCGTCGTTTAACTAAGACGAATAAAACTACTCATGCACGAAAACTCAAAGAGACTTTGCAAAGACTGCAGGCACAGGTAGACTACTCCTCACAGGCCTGCAAAGAATTTTGGCCTGAATAAGACACACGTCCTGGGAAAAAACATTGAAGTATGACTTGCCATCAATGACTATAAACTCGATGTCATTTACCAGTTCATGTACCTTAGTTTGACCATATACGTTTGAAGCCAAAAAGAAGAAAGACATACTTGTTTCGAAATATATTTATGAATTTCAATATAAATTTCAAACAAAATAAATGTCTGTTTATTTTGTAATAATGCATTGTTTTGGCTTCAAACGTATATAATACGTATTTTATTTTTTTCAAACCCAACCAGTGACTCTAAGGAACAAAAATCTTAACACACACACACACACACACACACACACACACACACACACACACACACACACACACACACACACACACACACACACACACACACACACACACACACACATATATATGATGGTTAAAAAAATGCATAACTTTCTTAATTTTTTTCATATTTTTCTTATATTTTTTCAGATCATCTAGAGTTACCCTTCCAAGGTCATCATGAATCGTTACACGACCGAGGAGCGGATATTTATCGTAGAGTCGTATTTTCGGTTGAATGAGTCAATATCAGAAACTCAAAGAGAATTTTGATGAAACTTCAACACAAGAAATTCCCCTATTCCCAATGCAATAAAAGCTGCGGTGGCTCGATTTCATGAACAAGGGTATGTAACCTCCCTAAATCTGGTAGACCCCGTACGGCAAGAAGTGATGAGAATCGTCAGAAATTAGCAGAGAGTGTGGCCGAGGATCCATCAGTAAGAAGATCAAGTCAAATTGGGATCTCTCGATCATCTCTTGACAGAATGCTTCATGAAGAGGCAAATTTCCATATGAAATTCAATTGGTGCAAGAGCTTCAGCCAATGGCAATGGACAATGTCCAGTAGAGAGCACAAGAGTGTGAAAATGAAAATGGTGGACATTTGACTAACATCATTTTTATAACTAAAATTAGACCTTGTGAAAAACATACCCTGGATTAAAATTAGAATAAAATTAAAATAAGTAGATTATGATAACTTCCTATATCTTAAAAAATTACGGAGAGACTCCTCTACCTACATATGAAAATTGGTAAGCATAACTTAAATATTGAGGAAGTTAATCAATTTTAAAATCCGTCAGCTTCTTTTGGGACATCCTGTATATACACACATACATATGTACATGAATATACAGATAATATATAAACCCTCCACTATCCAACAGGGTCACACAGAAAGGAGAGCTCCAATGCTAACAGATTGCGACAGTTGTGGAGAAAATGTACTTTCCTCTTCATTATGAACTTTTTTATTTCTATTCGGGTGATTGCTATTAGCGTTTGAGTTATTGTTATTTCTACAGAAGAATATAATAATGGTTTCCTAGATGTTAATCCAATGAAACTCTGGTGTTTATAAAATAGTGCTCAATAATAAGTAGAGCTGTATTATTGCATAATTTTCTTTATTTATACAAACAACATTGGCTTGCATACATGTTTCAGTTGTGCATACATGTTTCAGTTGTGCATACATGTTTCAGTTGTGATTTATTTAAAAAAAAAATTCAGTTGTTATTTATTTAAAAACCCTGTGTCATCAGGCAATTAGTTTTAACTAGTTTCAAATGTGAATAAAAATTATAGCTGAAACATGTATGCACATATGTAGCCAATGATATTTTTATAAATAAAGAAATTTATGCAATGTATATATATATATATATATATATATATATATATATATATATATATAGAGAGAGAGAGAGAGAGAGAGAGAGAGAGAGAGAAAGAAATGAAAAAGGAACAAACCAAGTTATATGTTCATCAACGTTTCGTCTTTACTGTAAGACTTCTTCTAAGATGACTATATTCGTTCTGAAATAGAACAAAGTCATACTTTTCACAACAAATATATTTAAATATTGTACTGGTATTTTATTTTCTTCATTTTCTTCATCCAGAAGAAGTCTTACAATAAAGACGAAAGGTTGATGGACAGATAACTTGGTTTGTTCCTTTTTCATCTCTCTATCTCTCCGGTATACTATTTCCATTATTCTCATCATCATATATATATATATATATATATATATATATATATAGAGAGAGAGAGAGAGAGAGAGAGAGAGAGAGAGAGAGAGTAAGTTATGAAGATATATATGGCAATTAAACTACAGAGAATATTCTGCATTTCATTCTCGTGAGAAATCGTCAAATTACTCCCTAGCTCTACCTATGTATTGAGCACTGTTGAAGTAAATACCGAAAATTTATGCATAAAATTATGCCTTCGTATATTAATTTATGCGATTAAATGAAGTAAGCACACACACACACACACACACACACACACACACACACACACACACACACACACACACATATATATACACACACACATATATATATATATGTATATATACACACATATACACACACACACACATATATATATATACATGTATACACACACACACACACACACACACACACATATATATACACACATACACATATATATACACACACACACATATATATATATATATATGTATATATACACACATATACACACACACACACACACATATATATATATATACATGTATACACACACACACACACACACACACACACACACACACACACACATATATATATATGTTTAATCTTTTCTCGTGCTGTGTTATACAGTCGCAATGCCCTTTGCAATATTTATGATTAATGTTTGCAATAACAACTTCTCTGCTGATCAATAAATGCATGGTTTTTATCAATCCTTTTATTGTTCGCAATAAAACAAGTATGAAACGTGCAATACGATAGCACCCCCCCCATCGTTTCCTGCATGTATCAATATTCATGAATGCATGTAAAGGAATCCTGGATTGTAACCGGAAATAGAAAGAAGCAACAATTATGGCAGTAAAAATTGGAAAACAATGTTCATTGCAACTGGTATTGCGTTTGGCAAGACAAAAACATAAACAAAAAAAAAAGTACGTGTGTCTGAACAGATCAAAAAGACAGAATGCAATATTCGGATCATGTGCAGAAAATCCGAAAAAAAGTATAATAATGCGTTTTTACGAATTATTTGGATTCTCCAAACTGCTGTTCTCATCTTGAGTGTTATTTTCATAATGTTTCAGTCGATGTAAACTTCGACCTTCTTCAGGTGTACCTTGTCGAACTTGGGAATCTTTCTTTTCTAAGTTCAATAGAAAGATTCCCGAGTTCGACAAGATACGGCCAAAGAAGGTTGAGTGCTTACATTCAAGATGAGAACAGTAATTCGAAAAATCCAAATAATACAAACGTCTGATTTTTTCGTATTATTTGGATTCATCGGACTTCTGTTCTCATCCTGAGTTTAATTTTCACAACGCTTCGGTCGATGTAACCTCTGACCTTCTTCAGGTGTATTTTGTTGAACTTGGGAATGTTTCTGTCGAACTCCGGAATTTGGACGGAATTTTGAGCAGACCCCTTTATTTACTTCACGGGGGTAGCATACTCTTGTTCCATCAGCCATGACTCGGTAGAGGTCCTAAGTAATTTGCAATTGTATTTTTCACAAGGATCCGTATCGCAGTGGTACTTGGAAAACTCAATTGTGAAAAGTGATATTCTCCTGAAGGTTAAAGGTTCAATCCTCAGTGTGGGCGACTGAAAAATACATTTGCGAATTACTTAGAACCTCTATCCAGTCATAGCTGATGAAACAAGAGCATGCTACCCCTGTGAAGACAGTTCCCGAAATTCCGTCCAAATTCCTGAGTTCGACAGAAACATTCCCAAGTTCGACAAGATACACGTGAAAAAGGTCGGAGGTTACATCGATTGAAACGTTGTGAAAATCACACTCAAGATGAGAACAGTAATCCGATGAATAATACAAATAACCAATCCTCATCTCAAAAATTCAGAAACGTTTAATGATTTTTTTTGTGTGTGTTTTTTTTTTTTTTTTTGCTTACAGTAATTTCAGTCTGTCGATACTGGTTGGAAAGGCCGTGATTGTCATATACTCTATGGTCGTAATTTCACTCACTTTAATAATGCTGGGCCACGTAGGTGATAAACTGAAAAACTTGTTGCAGAGGGGTGAGAGGCGTTAAGAGGCCAATCGATTGCACAACTAATAAAACAGACACAAGGCAAAGATGGAACGGCAATACCAAAGAAGAATGACAAGCACAAATGTTCGGTTTAAGATGATAGGATACTGTTTTATTTTTACCAAGAAAAAAGGTCAAATGAATGGCTAAAAAGAGATCAAGATCAGCCAGAGGGAGAACAGGTGGCTCATGCTGTTATAATTTTTGTGTCTCTGAAGTAGAATGACATGTCTTAGGTTGATCTGAGTTGTATAAATGGGGTCTGATGCTGCAACAGGTAGTTGGACATCAGTGGGTGGCTACTGCTACGGGTAGCTAGACATCAGTGGCCACTGCTACGGGTAGTTGGACATCAGTGGCCACTGCTACGGGTAGCTAGACATCAGTGGCTACTGCTACGGGTAGTTGGACATCAGTGGCCACTGCTACGGGTAGCTAGACATCAGTGGCCTCTACTATGGGTAGTTGGACATCAGTGGCCACTGCTACAGGTAGCTGGACATCAGTGGCTACTGCTACGGGTAGTTAGACATCAGTGGTCACTGCTATGGGTAGCTGGACATTAGTGGCTACTGCTACGGTAGCTGGACATTAGTGGGCACTGGAACAGTGGATGTCAGTGGATACTGGAATAGGTAGCTGGACATTAGTGAACACTGGTATGAGTAACTGGACGCCAGTGGGCACTGAAGTAGGTAGCTTGACGTCAGTGGACACTGGTACGAGTAGCTGGATGTTAGTAGGTACTGGAAGCCGGTAGCTGATGGCTGGAAGCACTGGAGCTGCAGGGGTAAGCTAGAGGCTACGAGGAATGAGCTGCAAGTTGAAGGAGTAAGGTGGAGGTGCTGGAAGTGAGCCGGAATTGAAGTGTATCCTCTACATATGTGCAAATATACATTTATGTGTTAATTTTTAAAATTTTGATATCCATGTGTCCTTAGGTCATATCGTAGCAAATGCCATTGGCGAGCTACGGTTAGGGTTTCGAGTCTAGCTGATGGCACCCAGGTCATTTGTCTTTTTACTTTTTGAAATCATTACTGTATATTAGGTACAATATCATAATAAATAGAGAATTAGTTCTATAATAATAAATACGAAATTTGCATAAATTAAAATGTCATATGAAACAACTTTGTTCTTATTTTTTACAACGGAATCACCACTTATCAAGACCTAGACGCGACTCGAGGATAAGGGTTACTGAGTGTACAGTGGTCAAAAGGACAATATAGTAATCGTCAGAAGTGTAAATTTGGTAAATTAGATTACTTAAGGGAAACGGCTCGTCAAGAACTTGTTTACATTGGACTTGAAGATGGTCATATTGTAGTCAGCTGGAAAACAGGTAAACGGAAGACAGTTCCACAGGTGTGCAATTCTAAGAAAGAAGTTTTGTTCATGGAATCTACGTTTAGGTTTAGACACATATAAAGAGTGGGGGGAATTTATTGAAAGTGTTTTCAGCTAGACGAGTGTTTCTTGTGAAAGTTTGGTGGGGGGTGAGGGGTCATAGATTGGCGTCCAGACGAGCATTTGCCATGAAAATAACAATAAAACAGAGATAGGCTTGCAACGTCTCTTCTGTGAGAAAGATGTTGCAGGAAAGAGAAAAGGGCATCCCCACTAGGCTACGAAGTCTATTCCGAACTCTGTCAAGGCAGAATGTCTTCCTAGCAGCTCCTGCCCAGCTGTAACAGCAATACTCCATCCTTGGACGTACCTGGCTTTAAATATAGGTAGAGAATTGCATCGGCAGGTAGATATCTACTGGGCCGATAGAAGAATCCTACCAATTGAGTTTTTTGTAAAGGACACGGCTACATTTCAAAAACACACCGGAACAGACAAAAATGGTTGTGATTCAAGGTATGTCGTCCTTTGTCAAGCAATAATGTAAAAGATGTCTATCCGTCCTTCTGTCTATGAAGTGTTCAGTATGTCGGCATGTACAGATAACCATTATACACACATAAAAAAACATTTATACATCAGATAATAATATATTGGAAGATGTCGATATAGCAGTTACAGAGGACTATTTGCTCTAGTGAATCAATGCCTCCCCTCTGAGTTCTTCGGCCACAGGCTGACCTATCAGCTAACAGGGAACATTGATTCGTCTGTTCCTGAAAAAGTCTTGAGGGAACGTTGGTCAGTCAGAACCGGACCTTCAGTCAAGCAGCACCTTTTCTTTCATCCCCTGTCCACTGGACATCCTGCTCTAGCATCGACGGCCTCCACTAGAGACAACTGTTTTTAGCTGGGGACGACACAGTACTGACTGACCAGCGACGACTTCAAAAAGAACTTTCTGTTCCTTCTTCCTTTTTTGCAGTCTGACCTGCCAGTTCCTGCTACCAATAAATATTTCAAATTGTTTGTTGTTAAAAAGAAGTTTGTTGATCTTTTGTGCTGTGTTCATTAAATATATTTTATTAGGAAGGTAAAACAATTACCTTTCCTACATCACACATATTAAATAGAAGACACGTTAACAAAATAAAGATACACATTATGTACAACTTACATATATACACTCGTTAGACATCCCTCTACATAACAATTGGATTTAATAATGATAATGTTTATACTGAAATATTAGAAATATTAACAAATGGATTCCTTGCAATTTCTGCCTGATTGCCTTTAGATAATTCTCCATTCTGTCAAGTTCCCAAATCGCTTGTTGGTTAGTGCCAAATATTGATCACTATCTTCATTGATTATTGAAGAGTTTATTATTAGCTACTCGTCAATTGCACGTTGAATTTTACTTGTTAGATCAGAAAGAACAGATATGTTATTTTTATGTGGGATAGAATTGTGGTGGTGGTGGGGGGTATAATTTTCTATCTGGTGCAATCAAGTGGCTGCTGGAAGACCCTGTGCCCACAAATCCAAAGAAACTCAGAGTAAGCAGGAGTACTATGACTTTGTACCCTTCTTTCACTGGCCCCCTTCCTCTTCCACCTGAACCCGCTGGACTACTTCATTTGGTTATATGTCTAGAACATCACCAACATGACCTCCCACAACATCAAAATCAGCCTAATTGGCGCCATCTGCTGAGTATTCACCAAGCTCCCGCTGGTGCTTGCGGGAAAGGCATACTCCAAGTTCCAGACCTGTATCAAGGCGTTGATTGAGGCTGAAGGCAGCTACATTGAATAGATGTCAGCTCTACTACATAATCAAGATATGTGAACTCATTTTTTCGATGATAAAACTTTTAAAAGAAAGCTGTAGTGTTGTTTTCTTTAGGGCGACAACTTTATCGTTCCACCCTGTATTAAAGAGTTGGGTTTGTATTACTGTACACATAGATTCGAAAAAGTTGTCAAAAAACAAAATATATAACAAATAAATGATATATCAAAGGCAAGATAAGTTACTTTTCTACCTAACTGGATATGTTTCCAGTGTTTTTATTTAATGTAACATGTTTTTATAGCTCGAAAAACATACTGTGTTTACCGATGTATTGGAAAATTCAAAATGGCACCCGACTCCCTCTTTAACACGGTAAGTTTGGGAAAAGGTGCTTTAAATATAAAACTAGACAAAATACTGTTAGAAACTCGCTCAATATATGTTACCGAGACATAGGTTGACATATATTCGGTGGGTTTTTAATAGTATTTTGTCTAGTTTATTATTTATAACATCTTTTCCCAAACTTACTGTGTTAAAGAGAAAGTCGGGCGCCATTTTGAATTTTCCAATACATCGGTAAACACTGCATGTTTTTCGAGCTGAATAAACATGTTACATTGAATAAAAACACGACAAATATATCCAGTTTGGAAGAAAAGTAACTTATCTTGCCTTTGATAACATTTATTTGTTATATATTTGTTTTTTTTTGTCAACTTTTTCGAATCTATGTGTACATTAATACAAACCCAAAGAGTTTATTATAAGCTAGTGGTCAATTGCATGATGAATTTTTGTTGTTGGATCAGAAAAAACAAACGTTATTTTTATTTGGGATAGGATTGTGGTGGGGAGATAGTTTTCTATCTGGCCTTGCTTAAACATTTCCACAATAATACACAAATGGATGAGGAATACGTAAGTGTAACATTGCTGTTGCACTTTACTTTGGCAATTCATGAAAATGAAATTGGAAAGAAAGAAATAAAAATCCGGGTCGCCATTTTTTTTTTTTAACAAAAGCATTTATTACCGTTACTTTTGGCATCACTTAAAAAAGTACCTTGCTGCCACATGTTTATTTTACCTGACGCATTTCTCCTTCTTCTAACTGCATGCTGGTCACAGCCAGCCCATTCTCGTCTTTGACTTTACTTGTCAATTTTCTTTGACACGCACTTTGCTTCTCCCCCCCCCCCGAGCACATGGTGTCCTTTTTATATTTTTTTTCTTTTGCTTCTCGCGCACACTTCCTAATTTGCATATGTGCATTTTTCAGCTAGTGTTGCTGTTGCTAATCTCTTCACAAGTCAGCCATCCTTTGCTGCTGCAGATACTTTCCCACGCGTTCATATGCACTCTCTTACATAAGTAATTGCTACTTACTTGGTACTTTGTGTTTCTGGAAGTCTATGTGACTATTACCAGAAGATGAAACCTAGAAGCAAAGCCTCATAGCGTTTTGGTTTGGGATTTACTGCAAGTGTTGAAATATTTTCAGTCAAAAAGGTTTGCAGGTTTTACAACCGAACGTGAGAAAACGAGAGACATGTCATACGGTAGGTGTATCAGAATTTTTGTAGGAATTTTTTACACCCCCTAACATGAAACTGCGAATAAAATATAAAAAACTCGTAATTTCTCTTTTAAAAGTGGGTTGTTTATTTTCTTTATGGATTATACTTCCAAAATAAACTATTAAAGTTGTATAAAACGTAATAGAAATATTTATTTTTTTATTTTTTAAAAAACAGTAATGAAATTAATTGAATTTTCCGAACTCAATATTTTTCAATTTTTAAACTTTAAAAATCTATCAAAATTTTTCTGTTGATTCTATTTTTACGATATTATCAGAGCCAATAAACCGAATATAATATTTTAGACAAACGTTTTTTTTTTTAATTCACGCCCCCTCCCATTTTCAAATGTCTGTTAACAAGTAAATAATTAATTTACTCAGCAAAGTGTTACGTATCACAAATTGAAGATAAAAGATCAATAAATAATATATTCAAATTTAAAGCAAAAAAAGTAGTGTTTTTTTTTTTAGAAATTTACCCGTAAAGTCCGAAGTTTTTAACCTTTTTTTTAAAAAAACACGTTTTTTAAAATTTTTTTAATGAAACCTTGGCCTTTTCTCCTTTAATTGAAAAAAAAATTGGGCTTGAATTACATTTTTCGAGTAGTTATAAGCTTGGAAAGACAAGGGGTGGAATTATTCAATATTTTTCACGAAATTTCTGACACACCTAGTCATACGGTAAACAAAAACTAATAATGATTTCAAGAGTTATATATTCACAAAAGCGATATTTTATTTATGTTTAAAATGGAATGTTTAAAGCAATAGGAAAAGACATAGAATGTTTGTGTATATTTTAGAGTTCTGATAAAAATAAGCTGAGTCGTTGAAGAAGTCTGAATTGGCTGATTAAGAGATGTACTTTACAGGGCTCAAGAAATCGTAATCAAAACGTCTCTGCTCGATTAAATAAGTTATAATTCATTGAAAGTTGTTTTTAAGAGTCAATATTCATTTGATTGTGTGTTAGGAACAGAGTCCAGTGAGAAAGTTTGGAATATTTCATTGAATAGGTTTGGTTTGATTGAGCAGACAAATTAGTGTGTGTGTGTGTGTGTGTGTGTGTGTGTGTGTGTGTGTGTGTGTGTGTGTGTTGGGGGCGTCTTGTAAGTGTGGTTATGCATGAGTTGACATGCCAGCAGGCACGAACCCCAATGGAAGGGCGCTGATGACGACAGTCCATGGATTTCGGCTCAACTGGTTTATTGAAGAAAAATATGGCTTTTTAAAAGATCGATGTAGTTCCCAGGAAGACCATTTCGAATAAATTCAGAAAGTTTTCTGATTGGTCCAAAATATAATTATTTGTTTTTATTCGGGATAGTGTATACGCAGACGACGTGCGTACAAATGTGTTTACGCATTTTGATCCTGGACACTGAGGTTTAAACATCCGCCATTACACTGGGATGCTTGCTCTGAGTAGAAGGTAGATAAAACACGGTATTAGTATAAGAATCGTTTTGGCCATCGGAAAATAGGTCCAAATTTTTCTGATTCTAATACCGATTCCGATACCCTCCAAAGTTAAGATTTTCCCTATTCCGATTCTGATTACTCTTCCAACCACTGGTTAATACAGACCATACAATATTGAGCCAAGATCTGCATGGGTTCTGTGCAGAAATTTTATTTCGAAAAAAAATGACAATAGCAGACCAGTAGGCAATAGGCAACTGAACAGGCCAAATCTTTTATATTAAATATGCCGGGTTTGTTTTACAATATACATTGATACAAAAAAGTGGTCAAAAAATGTTTAAAGATATAACAAAAAATTGTTACCAAAGGCAAGATAACTTACTCTTCTAGAAAAGTTTTAGTAATTTTACTCACTTTAAAACGTTTATTCGGTTCGAAAATGTGGTATTCTGGTGATTGCATTGATTCCGATCAAGCGTGGCACAATCAGACACAATCCCCCCATTTATTTTGTTTTCCGTCTCCAATTAATCTGGTGTCCGTTAATTTCTTGTCATATAAAAATTCAGATTTCCATCAGTACCGTCGGTTACAGATCAAAACTATGTGATGGGCGCATCAACGTTAATGGCTACAACTCCAGAAAAGTGCTTACTTACAAAGGTATCCCAACCTGAACACAAAATACAAAATATAAACATGACTAGCTGTTTTGATGTTTGTAATATTTATATATATTGAGTCTATATAACTGCATCTACATTGTTCATCTACATGTGTCTCTTTGTGCGTACTATTCTTTCATGCGTGTCCATGATGGCCTCTTTTAAATCGTCTAATGAATATTTATTAGATATCTCTATCATGCATGTGTACACGTTGCTCAAGTATTTACGCAGTTTATATACGCTTTTATACAATTGAGTATTCTTGGATTTTTCTAGTTGTGTTCTAATCGTATGCGTGAGTGTAAGATGCATTTATATATATATATATATATATATATATATATATACGCAAATACATGTGTGTGTGTGTGTTTATTTGCGTTGAGAAGTCATACATTTTTTTCTGCAGCTTCCAGCTTCATCCTCCGTTCATCCATTAGCCTCAGTCCCGCAGGAGTTGCTTGCATGTGGAACAACACGACAAACGCACTGTTTTAGCATGGTACTTCGTTTTATTCAGACCAAATATCGGTGATGGAGAAGTTGTTTACTGATGACCCAAACATCTCTTTTTGCGTCTTCACTTTCTCATTCTCCTACTTGAGTCTGCTCGGTCTCTTTGGTCCGCATCGACCAACAAATTAACTGCCCAATCTCTCTCGGCTGACTGAACTCAACTAACTGACCGAATTAAAAATGTCCCATGTGCGTTTCTATATATTTTAGGAGTAGAGAAGGAATATGGGTCCCTACGTCACTGACACGTCATTATGCACTCAAAGCACGTTCTTGTCTAGGCTGTTCCAGTTTTAAGTCAGAGTCAGCCAGTTTGATTTGGTTTGACCCCTTGATCTCGTCTGCATCAGAAAGCCTGTTTTAACGTCTGTCGGCTCTCCATTGCATAACTTCTTAATGACAAGTAAGATTGAATCCCTTTTTTATTGTGGCTGTAATGCAGAATGCAAGAAACAGTTCATTATTTAAAGACCCAAAGTGTTTAGATTTAGTGAGGAAGGAGTTATCTCTTAATTTCCATTACTCTCAGGTCCAGTCCATCATCATCATCATCATCATCATCATCATCATCATCATCATTAACACACAGTGTTATAGAATGTTTGCCATTTAAAGAAAGACTAATGCAAAGAGAAAATGTCTCATGATTCCATTTTTCATCATTATGGAAAAACGTTCTATTTTTCATTTTATTTTTTTTAAAAACGTCAACAGAGTTTTGATTGGCCAGAAATTGTGTTTGATGAGCGTGTCTAAAATAGCTACAATCTATTTTGTATTGATCCCACTTTAGAATAAATCATCATCATCATCATCATCACCATCATCATCACCATCATCATCATCATAATCTCAGCAGCGACATCGATATCGATGATCCAGCCTTCCTTGTTTTCAGTTCAAATTTTGCAGTATTTTTACTTGATGTTTTCTGATTGGAGATGCAACCGACGCAGGGAAATCATCATCATCATCATCATCATCATCATCATCATCATCATCATCATCGGGGATGTGACGGTGGCTCAGTGGTTAACAACACGGACTGACTCCCAAGTTTATATCCAGTTCATTCCTCAGAAAGATTTAAGGATATCGGCAACCTTCGCATGGTCCCTTCCGTAAGTACCCAATATCCTTCTAGAAAGAATCCTTAATAGAAAGATATCAGAGAAACGAATGCCAACAACAATAACAATCGTCATCAACAGCGTCATCATCATCATCATCATCATCATCATCATCATCATCATCATCATCATCATCATCATCGTTGATGTACATGCTGGACGACTTTAAGAAATTGACTTCCTCACTAACCTATCTCTCTCAAGTTCTTTAGTTATCATTCCAAAATCAGAGAAAGTGTATTTATTTCACACTCATAGTATGTTACTCATAGTACGTCTTACACGTGTCTCATTGAATGGCGGAAATTTACCAATATTCCTTGTGTTTTACATAAGTTTGTAGTGCTATCATCATCATCATCATCATCATCATCATCATCATCATCATCATCATCATCACCACCACCACCATGGTCATCATCATCGGCTTAATGTCCATTTTAGTTGCTGGCTTTAAGAAGTTGACTTTCAATGCAACCTAGTTCTAGTCACGTCCTTATTTATCCATCTTCCACCTACGGTCAATTTTTATCACTTTTCTTTCCATGTGTTTTCCTTAGTTTTTCTCTTGTGAACTTAACATCCTACCTCAACTGTTATAGATCTTGGATGTTCAACCATCAGAATAACAAGGTAACATAAAAAAACACTCTGTAGGAATAATGGATGACACGCACTGAATTTTGAAGCAAGGGTTGCGCAATCCCCTAAACATTCATTTTCTGGGTCAGCACTGCTTGATTCCAGTGGAAAAGAGAAGTCCGGGGCGACTGGAAAAAAAAATTCTGAGGTAAACAGCGAGCACATACAGCACCTGGTATTTCCAAATGGTAACCCGTTTTAGTATTGACCAGGCCCAATGTTACTTAACTTCAGTAATCTAATGGGAACTAGTTTGTCCGTATGATGATGCCGTATGTTCTATATGTATATATACTGAAGAATTATTATCTTTTCTTCCAATATGGACAGACTATCAAAATCTATTCTTCTGCACTCATCTCCCTATATTGTTCAGGCTAAGCAAAACTCGGAGGCCACTCAAGGATAAGGGTTAATTTGTGTCATGTAAGACCACGCCGTGATGACTGGTAATGGCAGAAATTGGATGCATTGCAATATTTTTTGTTGTAAGTAGAGAGTATGATTAAACAAAATTGGAAAGTTCTACTTATAGACACTGGCGATAGGAACTGACCAATCAAATAGAGCCACGTTCTGCTAGCAACCAATCAGAAACTGGAATCACTCAATAAAACATGCTGGATCTGTTAGAATAATGCGCATAATTTTCTGTGTCCACACATGGAAAATGTTCGTTCTTTGTCTGCAAACTTTTAAAGTTCAAGACTTATACAGATTAGCTACCCACCAGAAACTCTGGTAAAGTTAAACGTGGTTTTTCAATTCAAAAGTCTGAGTTAATTTATTTTAGAGGACAGTTCATAAAGAAAGTGTTTATGTTGGACTTGAAAACAATTCTCTTATAGTCAGCTGGGGAGCAATTCTACCATATAGTGTCCCACAGACGAGCAGTTCTGGGGGATTTGAAACTCTTTTTAGGGGCCTGTCTAAGAGTAAGTGACTAGTGGTTGATGCACCAGCCAAGATGTGGCAATTGCAACTTAGTGAAGATACAGAATACTCTCTGGTGTGATTAATTTTCTAGCACGTTAGAGGGAGCCCGCCTTCCTAGCAGAAGCCTTGGCAAAGTAAGGTATTATTTGTTATAGCAATCGGTGGTTAAGAAAGCTTTTTGTAATTACCAAAGAAAAACATTAGCATGTAATGTTACCATTCATTTATGACCGTATTCCACTGCAGACTGAAAATCGTTTCCTAGAGTCTGCCATTGCCTTGGATAAAGGCATACATTCAATTTTCCCTTATGTCCATTATAAAGCATGGTGTCAATAGCATTTTATCAGAGAGCTCGTTTATGAATGTCAGAGATAATAAAAGTTCAAAGATCCACTGCAGAGTCATACCGGCATTAATATCATGTTTTTTTTTATTATTCAATTTTCACCCCAAACAACTCACAGTGCCACTTTGAAGTAGGGGGCTACTATCGGGGACATAAGTTGCAGGGATATTACAAAGGGAGTTGAGCAGCAAGATGTCTGTTCACATTACACTTAAACTTCTGCATGTCAGTACAGTTGGGAAAGCAGAAAGGGAGTTCCAAAGTCCAGCAGGTCTGGGGAAGAAACTATTGGAGTAGAAGGCTTTCTTACATCTAGGGATCTCTACTGTGTAGGGGTGGGATTTAGCTGCTTGTCGGGTTTGTTGGGGATATTTACGTCGAGGGGGTACAAGTGCTTGTAGTTCGTCAGAGCATTCACCATTAAAATATTTGTAGAACAATCAGAGAGATGCAACATCTCGTCGATGGGACAGAGGCTGAAGCTTAGATGACAGTTCAGGACCTATCAGGTTGGCGACTCTCTTTTGAGCCCTGTCTGGGAGTGAGAGACTAGTAGCAGATGCACCAGTCCAAATGTGACAGCAGTACTCCATACATGGATGAATGGTGGCTTTATAGAAGTATAGGATACTTCCACATGTATGTCCATGGAGAACAAGCTTGATTTTTCTCTGGTCTTGTGATTATGTCAAGTATTCGTCCGTATGATGTAATTTTGATGAGAAACCCTTCATGCCAAACCTTGTCCATGGCTTTGAATATATCAAGAGCTACAGCCCTAGCTTATTCTGTCTTATCTAGTGGTATATCCGTTCAGAAATGACCATTACAATAGCCGCAGTAGAACAAGCTTGCTTAAATTCATAGTTGATGTGTCAACTCTGATGGCAGGATAAGATGTCCCACTTTCATGGGGATCGCTGTGAGACGCGAAGCAAGACACCTAGTGAACGTGTTTAATAAGTTCAGAATTCAGTCTTGGTTAGGGTTAGGATTAGGGTTAGAATTCAGTCGTTCTTATGCCTATGCTTTTTTTAATGAAGTGTATTTTTAAACTTGTTTCTAATCATCTACTAATTGATGAAGAGGAAGTCTTCGTAACCTAAGGCAAACTCAACAGGAATTAGATGAAGAAACTTTTCATCATGAAAAGCCTCAAACTAAGAATATCAATTTCATCAGCAAATGGTCCTTCTTTTGCTGTAGGCGATTCATATCTCACATAAAAAAAAAACTGTCCCGAAATTGAAGGAGACTATAATAAAGAAAACAGCGATCCAATATATTTATTCTCATCCTCCAAAACATTTTTCAGTACAAATAATTATTCTGAAATTTGGAAACGATATTCTCAGCATAACAATAGCTAACAGACAATTCAACAAATATTGTTAAGAAAACTATTAAATAGATTGTTGAATATTGTGGACAAAAACTATTAAGCAAGAGTTAATAGATCACATAACTCCTAAAATTTAGCCTTCTAATTCTGAATATTATGTGTGGAGTACAATTGAAATACTATGTGTGGAGCACAGTGGAGCACAATTAAAATATTATGTGTGGAGCAAAGTTGAGATATTATGTGTGGAGCAAAGTTGAGATATTATGTGTGGAGCAAAGTTGAGATATTATGTGTGGAGCAAAGTTGATATATATATATATATATATATATATATATATATATATATATATATATATATATATATAT
The DNA here is from genome assembly GCF_053919585.1 of Euprymna scolopes. NCBI lineage: Eukaryota > Metazoa > Mollusca > Cephalopoda > Sepiida > Sepiolidae > Euprymna > Euprymna scolopes. Next base: position 44,294,672 of record NC_136513.1, read on the forward strand.
ATATATATATATAAAATGAAATATCCGAAACACCTGATGATCGTTTTCTATTTAACAAATTTTAGTTAAGTTTTTTTTTTTCATCCTTCTATAGTTTACTTCTCTTTTGTAATTATAAACACTTTAGAAGTCGACTTATGCAAGTGCTAAGTCTGCGATAGCTTAAATTTAGTTGGGTTTTTTTCGGAAATTTAAACTGCATTCTTTATTTTTATTTTTATATTTTTTATTCAAAGCCTTTTTAGACTATATATATATATATATATATATATATATATATATATATATATATATATATATATATATGATGAAAATGATGGAAATAGTATTCCGACAAAATAGAGAAAATAAAAAGGAACAAACCGTATTATGTGTTCATCAACGTTTTGTCTTTATTTCGAGACATCCTCTGGATGAATGAGATTAAGAAACAAAAAATACAAGTACAAAATATTTGAAAATGTTTCACGTGCACAGTGTGACGCAGTTCTATTTCAGAGAAACAGAAAAAAGACGTTGGAAATTCAAAAAGGAGGGGGAGGGCTGGCGCTGTTAAAGAGAAGGAAATTTTAGTGATGTCATATAGTCGTTAATGTAATTTTAAAACTATGAACGCAAGTTAATATTCTTATTGGGAAAAAGATATATCTGTTGAAATTCAAATATAAGTTTGTAACAGAAATGAAATGAGTGTTTTTTTATGTAATTTATTGATTGAGATTATGTGTTAATTATTACAGGGGGTGTTTGAATGGTGTGAGAAAGTTAACCTGTGTCTACAGTTAAATAATGTTCTTTTAATAAAAGTTTACTTATTAATGGCGCTAGGTTATAGAAACCTCCACGTTGTTTAATAGTGCTTGAAATTGCGATAAGCGCAGATTCAAGAAGTCTCCGGCGTGGTTTATTTGAAATAAAGTTAACTACTTTTGCTTGTTTACAGTCAAATGTGTGGTTATGTTGCAATGTATGAGAGAATAATGCACTTAGAGAATTGCTATTTTTTATATCTCTTTTATGTTCATTGAGCCTTTTTTCCAATTTACGCTGAGTTTCACCAACGTATTTATGATGGAAATTATGGCAAGGAATAGTGTATATAACTCCATCGGAAACTGGTTTGTTATAGAGATGTTTCGTAGTTTTTAATATATGTTTTATGGTTAGTGATGTGGTTTGTACGATAGGAATTTTTTCTTCTCTTTAACAGCGCCAGCCCCCCCCCCTCCTTTTTGAATTTCCAACGTCTTTTTTCCGTTTCTCTGAAATAGAACTGCGTCACACTGTGCACGTGAAACATTTTCAAATATTTTGTACTGGTATTTTTTGTTTCTTAATCTCATTCATCTAGAGGAAGTCTCGAAATAAAGACGAAACGTTGATGAACACATAATACGGTTCGTTCCTTTTTATTCTCTCTCTCTCTCTCTACCTCTCTCTCTCTCTCTCTCTCTCTCTCTATATATATATATATATATATATATATATATATATATATATATATATATATATATGTACAGAGAGTCAAAAGGTTGGTAGATTTTTTTTATCTCTGAGGGTCAACCTAGCTAGGTTTCATCCGGTGTGAGGTCGATTATTCAGTCATTTTGTTTATATATATATATAAGCGAGATAAAATTCAGATGAAAAATCCTGATAGATACCATTTGAAGTAATACTTTCAAGGAGATCCTAGCCCAAATGGAAAAGCTCATTATTTAAGAATAGAGCAATATATAAGTTTCGTGGTTCAATTTTAAATTCTGAAAAAACAACATATAAAGACATATATTCGATTTAAGAATTTATTGCTTGACAAATATATATTCCTTTTGTCAAGCAATAAATTCTTAAATCGAATATATGTATCTATATGTTTTTTCAGAATTTCAAATTGAACCACGATACTTATATATATATATATATATATATATATATATATATATATGTGTGTGTGTGTGTGTGTGTGTGTGTGTGTGTTAGGGGAGGAATGGGCTGGGCAGCCGAGAAAGAGGGGGTTGGGAAGAGGGAGGAAAAAATAAGAGAAATATAGAGAAGAGATAGAAGTTTTACTAGAAGCCTGTCACACTTTTCCCCCGGGTAACACCAGGTAGCCTGCTAGTCGCTTATAAATCAGTAGATATTTACATGTGAATAAAAAAGAGGTGATGCCATTATGCATAATATTATGACGATGCCGTTTCTCTTTCAAGATTTGAAATGTCAAACCGAGAGAACCCCCATCCACCGCACAAAATGAAGAAAAAGATATAGGCTCCTTGTGAATCAATTAATAAAAAATGAAAACCTGTCTTTTAATAGAATACGAAAATCATTAATTTCTCTTCTTGTAACTGAAAATTATCTTTTCATATAATGTCAATCATTCAGGTTTTCATTTTCATTCCGGAAATAGAATCTCCATCATTTATAAGAGCTTTGAAAATTTTTTTCAATTTTCATATTTGGGAATTTTGAAGATGAGGATTGATTACAACAACAAAAATAGTTTGTCATGATGCCTCAACTGTTTGTATCTAATTTGAATGCGCTGGTTCCAGAAATGCTTCCACTTTTTTTTTTCTATCAGGTCTAGTATTTCTGCTATGGTATACACGCCCCCCCCCCGCTTTAGGAAACCGATAGATACAATAAAAACAGGCAAATTGAAGAAACAATATATTTATGTTACTTTAAAGAGACATATTCATGAAATCACACCAAAATATTCACAATTAAAGTTTGAAGTTTTAAAAAATAATAAGCATGGGCATCATCATCCATACATTGATACTGATTTTCTAGAACAATGAGGATCCGGTATCATCGTGTTTAATAGACCAACAATAGTCTGCAAACATATTTGCATTCCAACGACCTTGATAGCTTCCATGTCGTTGATGTCTTGATGGATGCTCTCCCTTTGCTCATCGCTCACATTACCAAGATTTTCTGGAAAACAGGCAAGATGGCTGTGCAAAAAAAAAAAAAAAAAAAAAAAAATGTAACTTGATGCTCATATTTGTATCGAGTTGATGGAGACTTATGAGTAATCTTTCAACAAGTTCTTTGTAGTTGGCCACCTTATTTTTTCCAAGAAGGATTCATTTTTTTTTTTTTACATGGGGGTCACCACTTATCAAGGCCCGAAGGCCACTCAGGGATAAGGGTTATTGCGTGTACAGTAATCAATGAGATAGTATTGTAGTAATCATTAGTATTGGAGGTTTTGATAGAGTGTCTTACTTAAGGGGGCGGTTTGTCAGGAGTTTGTGTATGTTGGACTTGGAGACGTCCAAGTTGTGGTAGGTGGGAAACAGGCAAGTGGCAGAGAGTTCCACTGGCGTGCAGTTCTAAGTAAGAAGCTTTGCTCATGGAGTCTACGTTTGGATTTAGGCACAGAGAGTGGGGAAAATTATTGACAGTAGTTTCAGCAAGACGGGTGTTTCTCGTAAAAGATTAGCGAGGGGGGACGAAGGATTGGAGCTCAGGCGAGCACCTGCCATGGAAATAACGATAAAACAAAGACAGGCTCGCAGCGTCTCTTCTGTGAGAGAGAGGTTGCAGGGAAGAGAAAAGGGCATCCCCCACTAAACCACGAAGTCTATTTTGTACTCTGTCAAGGCAGGATAGGCTGCTTTTAGCAGCTCCTGCCCAGATGTGGCAGCAGTACTCCATCCTGGGACGTACTTAGCTTTTATATAGATAGAGAATTGCATTAGTAGTGAGATATCATCTTGAGCGATAGAAGAATCCCACTATTTTCCCAGCGTCCCTGGCAACAGGCTTGATGTACGTGTTCCATTTCTGCACGATTCATAAAATTACAAAAATTTGCATCATTCATTAAGTTTCGAATCAAGGGTCCATAAAAAATTCCAGCTTCTATAGTTAAGCCTGGAAATTTCATGCAAATATATTTGAAACAGTCGCCATTATTCTCAAGAGCCTTCACAAACTGTTTCATAATGCCAAGCTTTATGTGAAGAGGAGGAAACACAATTTTGAAACGCTCCATCAAAGGGGAAATCAGAACATTGAGAGAGACAGAAATCAGTTCACTGCATGCAGGCAAAGTTTTTTATCCAGTGCTCTGTTTTTCCCACTAAGCAAGCAACTTTTGTGTAACCACCTTGTAGCCTGAGGAGAAACCCAACCATTTTCAAATCGACACATATGATCCATTCGTGCTGTCTGTATGAAATCTTTTCCAAAACAAATTTGATTTCATCATATTTTTCTTTGAGGATTGTTGAATGACATACAAGAACTAATCCATATAAGTTGCCATTGTGAAGAAGAACACAGTTAAAACTTCTTTTGGAACGGTTTATAAAAAGTGCTAATCTTGAGAATAATCTTGAGAATAATACTGTTCAACACCAAGCTGCCGCAGCAGGCCTGCAACGTTGTTGCAATATACTATGTCGTTTTCCTAAAATAAAATATGGCAAGAATTCAATATGGCGTTTTCTGTAGAAAGTTATGAAACTTCCAGGCTTCAGTAAATTTTTTTCTTTGAGTCTTGAAGATTCTTTGAAAAAGTTTGAGATCTTTGATCAGATCATTAAATTCTCCTTGAGAAAAAAGTTGTGGTAGGGAAGGAGGAGGAAACCCAATATCTGAAACAGTGGCTTCACTACTGTCAGTGGACAAAACAGAGGCTTGATCTTCTTCAGCAGAACAAGGCAATTCCAATTCGGGCAAGCCTTTAAACACTGGAATAGGAATTTCATTGCAGTGTAGAATTGGCCTAATTGTAGACTTGAGGTTTGGATAAACCAACGAATTGATGTTCTTCCTATTGATTCCCTTCGTTTTAACTGCAAAAAAATAGCAGTCATTGAGTAGTTTTTTCAGTTCACTTCAGACCATTGGAATAGGCTGAGTGACTTTCTATCCTTTTTTGTCCACTGTCGAAAATGTTCAACATATTTTAAACTTCTTTTGGAACTGTCTATTAAAAGGCACCAATAAGTAGAATAATACTGTTCGACACCAAGCCGCCGCAGCAGGCTGGCAACGCTGATGCAATATACTATGTTGTTTTCCTGACTAAAATATGGCAAGAATTCAATATGGTGTTTGTTATAGAAGGTTATGAGAGTTCCAGGCTGAAGTAGATTCTTTTGATTCGTAGAAGTAGTTCCAGGCTGAAGTAGGTTCTTTCAGTCTTGAAGCTAAAAGTTTAGTAGATTCTTTGGAAAGGTTGAGTCAGACTATTAAGTTTTCATTGGGAAAAAAAGCTATGGAAGTGAAGAAGGAAAACCGACATCTAAAACAGTGGCTTCACTATTGTCACTGGACAAAACAAAGGTTTGGTTTTCTTCAGAACGAGGCAATTCCAATTCAGACAAGCTTTAAACACTGGAATAGGAATTTCATTGTAGTGTGGAATTGGCCTAATCGCAGACTTGGATAAATCAACGAATTCCTATTCGTCCTGTTGATTCCCTTTGTTTTGACTGCACAGAAATAGCATCAATACGGGGTGTCCACGCCTTATCTTGATCATCCATCATTACTTTGAAGTAAACAATTAAGCACACTTCACAAATTCGCTGATACGTTTCCTGTTGAATTGCAACGTATATTCCCCACAAATATAGCAAAACACATTTGGATTATTTAAACAATGTCGCCTAGAAGATGAAGTAGCCATGCTTAAGTTTTGCTCCAAAAATCTGCAACGAAAGTAAAATAATGCAGCTTAATTATTTCTTATCTGATTTATAAATGAATTCCTAACATTAAAAAAAAATTTTTTAGTTTGACCCAGAAATCAACAAAAAATATGCCAAAATCGGTAGGCCTATTTACTACTCTGTCCACTTCTTACCAAGTGTATACCTCATTGTATAGCAAATTTACTTTTACTTTAAGGTTTTGGATGTGATAATTAATTAACGTACATCACGATAACAACCTACAATTGTAATTATGAAGCTAGAATGCGTATAGAAACATGCCTAATGTACTGTTGCCCCACGCACCTACACTATACCACTATGAGCCGGTCACTGAAGTGTGACCGACAGACGTGTTATAGTAAATGTCTTAAAGCGGTCTCGGGAAGATATGAAGATGGTCGTCATTAGGGTCTATAAGAAGAAAAGCATACCTGAGATGTTGGATGTGCTGTGTGGCTCCTTCTTCTCCCAGAAGACGTCTTGATCTCTTCACCCTTGGTGGCGTTCTGACTGGAATTTTCTTTCTTCATTTTCCGGACCGTTTTGTTGTTTCAATGAAGGCGTTTATGAAGGCATTTATGGCAGACACAAGAAAAACGACACGCAGCACAATTGTAATATATATAAAGCATAACTATTTTATTTTACAAAATATATATTACAAAAATTTTTACAATTAAAAACTGGACAATAGGCTTTTCAAAGCTAACTAACCTAACTAATATTGAGGGAGGGGGTGCTCCCCCCCCCCATTTACGGAGAGACAGAATATGCGTCTTCACTTCATGGTGGTCGTGCAGGAAAAGAGAGAGAGAGAGAGAGAGAGAGAGAGAGAGAGCTCTAGGAAAGAGAATTATAGGAAGGTGTTTCTTTGTATCTCTACGCACATGGCCAAATAACCACCCGGCCATGTTGCAGAGGGCGTTAGAAACAGTGGCACTAAGAAATAGTGCCACAACACTTCACAATCAAATAAACTATACTAAAAAAATAACTACTCTGAAGACTAGTACATAATACACAGGTATATTTATTTAAAGAGAAAAATTAAAAATTGAAAAAGAAAAATGACCGATATAAGAAAGTAAAAGTAATAACAGTAAAGGAGAATGAATGGGTTTAAGAAATCTTAAGACTGAATACGTTCGTGAAGAAATGGAACATGAAATGTCACGATGCATGACAAAATAAACAAACGCATTGTCCAGAAGAAGAAACATACCGTTGATGACGAGGAGGAGAGCGGATAAAGAAAAAAGAGCAGGGCTGTTTACAGTGGTTGCAAAAAGCAAGTAAAGACCAACCGGAAGAGAAAATTAGGAAGAAAGTAACTTTTTAGTTAAGAGTAATTTAAAAGGAGATACGAGGGGCGTGCAATAAGTAATGCCCCTGACCCACTTCCAGTTGTCTAATCCAGCTGAAATTTTGCATGTGCAATGATTTATTTTCTCTAAGGGTTATGTGGCAAATTACAGCTCTGAACTAATTGTGGTTTCTATTTTACAGGTGTTTGAATTGAGTCAGGTGTGAAATGGAGCCTGTTGAATGTCGAGCAGTGATCCGAGACTTTTGATGAAATGAAAGAAACTTATGGTGATAATGCCCCATCATATGACCTTGTAAAACGTTGGCATCGTGAATTCAAACATGGCCAGAAGTCTGTGGAAACAGCTACCAAACCTGGTCGCGCCTCTTCTGTCATTGATGAGGCATCTGTCCGTCAAGTTGAGGCTGCCATTTTGGAAGATCGGCGCATTACTATTCGCCAAATAGCCCAATATGTCAAGATTAATACAGGGTCTATGGAAACTATCATTCATGACCATTTGTATATGCATAAGGTGTCTGCCAGATGGATTCCCAGGTTGCTTACACCATTCCAGAAGCAAGAACGCGTCGAGTGCTCGAGGATGAATTTGGAGATGTGCCAAGAAGATGAGTCAAAGTTTTTCAAAAGACTGATTACACAGGATGAAACCTGGGTCCATCACTATGATACAGAGACCAAATCCCAGTCAATGCAGTGGAAGCACTTGGACTCACCACCTCCAAAGAAGGCAAGGGTGCAGCCCTCCACTTGCAAGGTCATGCTCACAGTCTTCTGGGACCAGGACGGAGTAGTGATGACAGATTTCCTGGCAAAGGGTACCACAATTCCAGGAGCCTATTATGCTTCACTTTGGAGGAAATTAAGGGAAGCTATCAAAATCAAGAGGCAGGGCAAGATCAGCAAAGGTACTCTCCTCCTGCAGGACAACACTCCAGTCCACAACTCGTATGTCACCAGATCAGAAGCACAGGCGTGTGGTTATGAAATCTTCCCCATCCTCCCTACTCTTCTGACCTTGCACCCTCTGACTTCCACCTCTTCCAAGCCATGAAGTTGTTTTTGAAAGAAAAGCGTTTCCTAAATGATGCAGCTTTGATTTCTGAAGTCACTTTATGGTTGGAGGAACAACCTCGGGTGTTCTACAAAAACGGTCTCCAGAGCTGCATCAAATGATGGGAGAAATGCATAAGTCTGGGTGGTTCCTATATAGAGAAAGACTGTGCGAAGTTTCGTTGCTCTACTCTATGGGAAGTGGATCAGGGCATTATTTATTGCACGCCCCTCATAATGGCTTCAAAACAGAGAGGCAGAACACCTAATTTTAAGGAAAACAAAGTATAAATTTTTTTTTTTTTTGCAAGGTGGTCACCACTTATCAAGGCCCGGAAGCCACTCAGGGTTAAGGGTTATTGTAAGTACAGTACGTTAATGTGGAGATTTAATAAAGTGTCTACTTAAGGGGGCGGTTCATCAGGAATTTGTTTATGTTGGACTTGTAGACATCCAGGTTGTAATCAGGTGGGAAGCAGGCAAATGGAACAGAGTTCCACAGGTGTGCAGTTCTAAGAAAGAATCTACATTTTGATTTAGGCATAGATAAAGAGTGGGGAAAGTTTTTGACAGTGGATTCAGCTAGACGGGTGTTTTTCGTAAAAGATTGGCGAGGGGGGACCAGAGATTGGAGTTCAGACGAGCACCTGCCATGGAAATAACGATAAAACAAAGATAGGCTTGCAACGTCTCTTCTGTGGGAGAGAGGTTGCAGGGAAGAGAAAAGGGCATCCTCCAATAAGCCACGAAGTCTATTTTGTACTCTGTCAAGGCAGGATAGGCTGTTTTTAGCAGCTCCTGCCCAGATATGGCAGCAGTATTCCATCCTTGGACGTACTTGGCTTTTATATAGATAGAGAATTGCATCAGTACTGAGATATCTTCTGGAGCGGTAGAAGGATCGTACCATCTTTCCAGCGACCTTGGCAACAGACTTGATGTACGTGTTCCATTTCAGATCAGGAGTGAAGGTCAAGCCCAGAAGCTTGTCAAAACATGGGGCTTCTCCTAGACGAGAGCCATCCATTTCAATTGATGCCAGATGGGGATCAGCGTTGATGATGTAAAGATACTCTACTATGGGAAGTGGGTCAGGGCATCACTTATTGCACGCCCCTCATAATGGCTTCAAAACAGAGAGACAGAACACCTAATTTTAAGGTAAACAACGTATAAAGTAACAACTTGACTTAATGAGAAAAAAATTAATGATTTTCAGACTCAGCACCTCTAAACTAGTCTAAATCAGCTTAGAAACCAAAAATGTGTTGGCCAGTGTAATTTGTAGTATTCTTTTTACTCTTTTTCCCTCCAAACATGGACGTAAGGGGTAACTATTCGAAGCATGTTTACAGTGAAACTATGTAAGGAAATACGCAACCAGATGTCTGTTTACATTACACTGTCGGGAGGGTGGGTGGGTGGGGGGGCTTTGGCCAGTCATAAAAAACGCTAAAATATGATATTTTAATTTGTCCAGATTTTGTATATTTAATTACAGAATCGTGATTTCAAAAGTTTAAAAAAAAAATTATTTGGGTGCCATCAGCTAGAATCGAAACCAAAAGCAAAGCTGTAGCGTTCAAAGCTGGTGACGTTACCACTGTACCAACGTGACACGCATATGAACTGATTAAAAATAAACTAAGATGAATGTACAAAATAGATAACGAAATTTTATTTTATTTGGACCCCTTAAAAACTATTCTAATCGACTAAAGATCCATAAAAGAACGGTCCATAAAAAATTCAATCATTTGAGGCTCCTAGCGCCGCTCTGCGACTTTTAATTTCGGAAGAGATAGAGTTTGAAAATATGGAGACAGACAGACAGACAGACAGACAGACATATAGCCTTTTATATATTAGACTTCTGCATGTTAGTACAATCAAGAAAGCAGGAAACAGAGAGGAAATTCCAAAGTAGCTCTAAGGAAGAAACTATCAGAGTAGAAGTCTTTGTAGCATCTAGAGAGCTCAACAGTGAAGGGGTGAGATATTGCTGTTTGATGTATTAGTCGGAAATATGTACATCAAGGGAGCACAAGTACTATGAGTTCCTAAGAGTACATTTTGTTAAAGTACTTGTAAAACAGGTACAGCGATGCAATATTGCAGTGATGGGACAGAGATTGGAGCTTGGTTGATAATGCGGGACCTATTAGATTGGAGACTCCTTTTTGAACCCTGTCTAAAAGGGAGAGACTTAACCTAGATATGGCAACAATACTTCATGCAGGGGCGAATGATGTCTTCGTAAAGATACAAAATACTGTCGGATATGAACAGTTTTCTAGTATGTTAGAGGGAGCCCACAGCAAAGATGGGGCAGGGGTGGTATTTATATTACTACGACTATTATTCTCACTTTATTCGCAACGTTTCAACATTTTCGTTGAACTTGGGTGTCTTTATGTCGAACTTTGAAATCTGGCTGATGGTTTGAGAATAATCTACCTCCCACCGTGGATTAAACCAAGTGCGCCATTCAAAATTGCGTTCAGGTTTCAAAGCTCCTGTTTACCTGCCCCGCCACTCCCCCACGAAAGCAGAGGTAGGCACAAGGTCAGTTTTTAATGAGGGGAATATCCAGCTCCCCCAACAACTCTAAATTAGGACTAAAAACAAATATATTAAAACGGGTTTTATATACTTTGATAATAGTTTAATGATGGATGGAATTGAAACCTGTTAATTTATGATTGAGGACATGCGTTGCATGGAGAGAAATATGAGAATGATACGATGGATAGGTAATCTGAATCTTAAAAACTTATAGAGATGTGTGCAAAGCAGGATAATTTGATGATGGAAGAATGGATGAGAGTTCTTGGGTTAGTAGATGTAGAACAGTTGAGGCAGCAGGGTCAGTTGGCTTACGAAGGTCTAAGTAAACATGGGAAGAACTGATGTGAAAGAAAGGAGGATAAAAGAATTACAAGGTGCCTTCAATAAGTTTCCAGACTTATTTTGTACAGGCATTTAAAATTGTCAAAGACTCTTGAAAATTCCCTATGTTATTGCTATATATCTTATGAGATGACTGATTATTTTTTATGACTTCAGGTTCAAATGAACAGCTATAGCAGGAATTGGAATACACCCTACTAAAGCCTTATTGTCACAGCTGGTGAATTTCAAACATGCAATCTGTGTGTGAGGACACTTTAGAAGAACGAAATGCAAGAAAACTGTTTTAAACTTGGAAAAATGCCACAGAAACGTACGAAATGCTTCAGATTGCTTTTGTACCTTCTTGCATGAATCAAGCACCAGTTTGTGAGTGGCATAAGAGATTCAAGGAAAGCAGGGTGTCTGTAAGGGATGATCAGAAGTGTAGGAGGAGTAAGAAAGTCAAAACACCAAAATTGATTGGCCAAATAAAGAATTTCATAGATAAGGACCGTCGTGTGTCTATAAAGACAATAAGTGCAAAGTTTGATATCAGTGTGGGAACTGTACACACAATTATTCGCGAGGAACTGAAGATGTAGAAGTTTGTCCCAAGGGCGCTCAGAAAAGATCAGAAAGCAAGACATTATCATGACAGCAGGGAGCTGTTCGAGCTGAATAATTCAGATCCCACAGTTCTTGATTCTCTGGTGACCTGCGATGAAAGCTGGATCTACTGCTGTAACCCAGGGAATAAGATACAGAGTTCCCAGTGGAAGCATGCTGTCTATCCCGGACCCAAAAACACCAAATAGAGCAAATACACCCAGAAACGTGTGATCCCTTTTTTTCGACAGGGAAGGTCAAAGAAAACGTGGAAAGAAGTGATAAAAATAGACTTGATAGAAAGAGGGATAAAGACATGGTCAGAGATAGGTTAGTTTAGAAGCCAATTCATAAAAGCCGTCAAACATATGGCAGTGTGGTCCTGGATATGACCTTAAACGATATCTGATGGTGAGGCCCCAACTTGTGGGCGTTGGGTAGTGTGGAGCCACCCTTTAATTGCCATTGCTCCCAGGTCCACTCTAACCCGGAGTGGTAGTACCTGTTAGGGTCCCAGCTATGGGTTAAATAGAAACGGACTTGAAAACAACAAATATATTCTATTAAAAAACTTTTTTTCAAAATAACTGGATTTGGCATTAAATAACCTGAAAAGGGTTGATATGCCGTAAAACAAAAACAACCAACCCACATATGGCAGTGTGTAAAATGGTTGCTGAACCAATGATGATGATGATGGTGATGCTGACCATGATGATGATGAACTGATGATGAAGATGATGATGATAATCCCCAACTATGAGTTAATAACTAAAGCAAACTGGACTCTTTAAGGGGGCCATGGGACTTTGATCAGAAAACCATAACAAGACACTAGAAAAATTTAATTACCAATGCAGAAAATTGCAATGTATAAATATGGCGACAGACTCCAGCCATGAAAAAACAGTAATTTATTTTTATATAGAGTCGAACATCTAATCGCCTTGTCCTAAAAACATTATGAAAACATTAAATTTTATAAGGATAAAACCAGAATGAAATAAAAGCCAAGTAGTACCTTACATTTAATACATATAAAAGAAGTATATGTCAGAATATAATGCAATAATAATTTTTTTAAAATTCTAATACGGAAATGTGGAACTTTATTTTTTGAGTGAGGCGTCGATGTCGGAACTTTATGAAACAGTTAAAATTAATTATTTCTATTCAGTTTCTAATTTCTAAACTGTCGGAAGTCTGAAAATGGAATGACAGCTACGTTAAGTTTGGATTCACAAATATTATTCTATCAAATGCATCACTATGTGTTTCTAAACTTTCCATCTATCGTGACAAGATACTTTTCCAAAAGAACAACGATGATGCTGATGTTCTGTTTCTGAAACACGCAAGATATGCCCGTGAAGCGACACTGAGGAACTTATCAAGCCATGTACGGAGAAAATGGCGGAACTGATGATTGGAGTAGAATCAAAAGGGATGATCTTGGAAATTTCGCTTTTTAATGGCACACACACTCTGCCGATGGATTTATGACATGGCTACTTATGTATGCTGACTTGTTTGCTTTGAAATCAAGCAAAGCACGCTTTAGGCTAGTTTGCAATTAGATGAGTCTACAAACACGGCCTAGAGAGTCAATTGATCGTTTTTACTCGCTAGAGGGAAAGATGAAGGAAAAACAACAACAACAACAACAACAACAACAGTAGCAGCAGCAGCAGCAGATGTCAAAGCCATCATGGACGCTTTCTTTGAAATGAATAGACTTGGCTGACAGAATTTCAAGCAGATCTGTACTGATAGTGTTCCATTGATTATTGGCATCAGAAGAGGTTTTATCACGCTTGTCAATAATGAATGGCCACATCTGATGTCTTGAAACTGTTACCTACATTGCGTTTAAAACTCTACCGCCACTTTTTTTTTTTTTTTTTTTTTTTTTACTCACATTCAGCCCTGACAAGGCATATCACCACTTGAACGTAAGGGGCTATTATTTGGGATTATTCCTTGGAAAGATTAACAAGATGTTGGTTTACATTACATTTAAACTTCTGCATATCAGTACAATCAGGGAAGCGGTCAGCAGGAAGGGAATTCCAAAGTCTAATTGTTTGAAAGAAGAAACTATTAAAGTAGAAAAGTCAACGAAATGAACCAAACTTTTTAATGCTGATATGTGACAGTCAAATCCAGCCAAATTGAAGTCTGGAAGCCACGAATCAAGGCCAAGTCCACAGCCTCATTTCCTTTCTTGGCCGAACATTTTGAAATACAAAGGATCCTATTGGCATCAAAAGTTGCATCACTGGACATCTTAGAATTCTCTCCACTAAGTTCAAATCTTATTCCGACAAAGCACCAACACATGTTCCATGACACAGAGAACCTTTTATAATTGAAATTGAATATACTAAACATGAAGCAGAAGAGCTGGCAGAGTTCAAGATTTCAAAACCAATGGCTTTGAATAACAAAGAAGACCATTCCAGCTTCGTGTTGTCTGTTAAGGATGCGTATCCTCTACATAGCAAGAACGCATCCTTAATACTAATACAATTTGCTACAATATATCTTTTTATAATGTGGATTTTCAAACCTAGCGGCCATCAAAAAGAAGTGATACATACTGATCTATCATTCAACATTACCGTGTTTGAATGATATGGTTAAATGTTAATTTTACTTATTTAGAACTGCTTTAAAGCATCACCACTCACTCATTTTGAGACCAAATTTAAATTATTACAGTTTATAGATCACCTTCTCAGCTATATTTTGATATAAAAATATTCAATTTTCATTCATTAAAATCAAAGTTATAATAAAATTACTGGTGTTCAAAAGTCCTCAGAATTAATAAGGAATGTGAGAGACGGTTTCTTCTGATTGGCTGTTGGTTATGCCATAGCAACTCGTCGACACCTTCATAAATCATAGTAAGAATGTTGCTCGCATACCATATTATTTGGGTTATATAGAGAGAGTTAAAAAAAGTGATGCTTTTTGCCATGCTAGGGATGATAATATTTCGCTTACAACATGGCCCGTTAATTCTGTTTCTCTCATTTTTGTCCCTTCTTTCTGTTTATTCACTTATTACGTTTTTTTATTTGATTTTTTTATTAAGTGAATTTAAGAAGTTGGTAATATTTTTTATGAATTGTTGACAATGCGTATGATATTGAACACAAGAAAGAAAATATTATTTCAAAGCAAAGCCTGGAAAAATCATTGATTACATAGAAAAATGCGATCATGAAAAGTAATATGGTTAAGATTAAGCTTAGAAAAGTGAAAGGACTAGTTGTTTGTCAAAACTGGAAAAGAAAAAGATATTCTAGTAAAAAGTATAATAAATTTATAAATTAAAATATTGTAGCATTAGGAATTTATATATAATGTTAAGTTGAATTTTTCAACAAAAAAAATTAATGCTGTAATATTTTAAAGTATAATTTTATCATATATTTTACTAGAATATCTTGTTTTTTTCGGGTTTGTATTACTGTACACATAGATTCGAAAAAGTTGTCAAAAACAAATATATAACAAATAAATGTTATCAATGGCAAGATAAGTTACTTTTCTACCAAACTGGATATATTTTTTGTGCTTTTATTCAATGTAACATGTTTATTCAGCTCGAAAAACATGCAGTGTTTACCGATGTATTGGAGAATTCAAAATGGCGCCCGACTCTCTATTTAACACGGTAAGTTTGGGAAAAGGTGTTATAAATAATAAACTAGACAAAATACTATTAAAAAACCACCGAATATATGTCAACTTATTTCATGGTAACATATATTGAGCGAATTTCTAACAGTATTTTGTCTAGTTTATTATTTATAACACCTTTTCCCAAACTTACCGTGTTAAAGAGAGAGTCGGGCGCCATTTTGAATTTTCCAATACATCGGTAAACACTGTATGCTTTTCGAGCTGAATAAACATGTTAAATGAATAAAAACACGAAAAAGATATCCAGTTTGGTAGAAAAGTAACTTATCTTGCCTTTGATAACATTTATTTGCTATATATTTGTTTTTTGACAACTTTTTCGAATCTATGTGTTCAGTAATACAAATCCTCTTTTTCTTTTCCAGTTTTAACCACTAGTCCTTTTACCTTTCTAAGTTTTATCTTAACAATATTACTTTTCATGCTCGCATTTTTCTATGTAATAGAACATGGTTGTATATAACGTTTCGTTTGTGTCCCTGTGTGTAAGGTGGGTTACATATGTATATACACGAACGGCATACTTTTTGTCATTGTGTCATCTCTTCTTTTTCTTTACAACGCCGGACAACGTTGGTGATTTCATAATCTGTTACTCTTAATTCGTTCACTTATTCTGTTACAATTCACTGCTGTATAACTCTTTATGTCCTACCACCATAATTCGTATCGAGTGAATTACTCCATTCCATGTCCGGCCAGGCCAACTTCCGATACTCAACTGTCCTTCTCCAACTAACTCGACTGTTCTTCTCCATGACTATATCAAAAACTATCTTTCTAATTTATTACGTCATCACCTGATTGTTTTCACACAATCCATTTTTTATTATTGCCACATCCCAAACTGGCTTCTTGATTCCAAATTCCTCCTCCAAGTGATAAAAAATAGTTGTTAGAATAAAATTCCATTCTATCAAGTTAACATTCCTCGCTAGCACTCCCAATAATATTTCCTAAACATTATATATTCCTAACATCAACAGGGATCATATTAATAATCGTTTTGGTCACTTGGCTTCACTGGGGCAGAGTAAAAAAATAAATAAAAAGGTAAAATAATAATAAAAAGTAGTATTTCGCTCATTTATCAGACCTTCCTGCCAGTTTAACACAGGAGTCATTTATTATATAGATGGAACATCTATTTACTTACTTGTACGCATATTCCAGAAAGCTTCGCCGGGTTCGTATTACTGTACACATAGATTCGAAAAAGTTGTCAAAAAACAAATATAGAACAAATAAATGTTATCAAAGGCAAGATAAGTTACTTTTCTACCTAACTGGATATAATTCACGTGTTTTTATTCAGTGTAACATGTTTATTCAGCTCGAAAAACATGCAATGTTTACCGATGTATTGGAAAATTCAAAATGGCAGCCGACGCTCTCTCGGAGAGGGTACGTTTGGGAAAAGGTATTATAAATAATAAACTAGACAAAATACTGTTAGAAATTCGCTCAATATATGTTACCGTGACATAAGTTGACATGTATTCGGTTGTTTTCTAACAGTATTTTGTCTAGTTTATTATTTATAATACCTTTTCCCAAACGTACCCTCTCCGAGAGACAGTCGGCTGCCATTTTTAATTTTCCAATACATCGGTAAACATTGCATGTTTTTCGAGCTGAATAAACATGTTACACTGAATAAAAACACGTGAATTATATCCAGTTAGGTAGAAAAGTAACTTATCTTGCCTTTGATAACATTTATTTGTTCTATATTTGTTTTTTGACAACTTTTTCGAATCTATGTGTACAGTAATACAAACCCGCTTCGCCATATACTTGAGAACACAAGCAACATTAGAGTTTAATTGATCAATGGATACTTGAGGCACAATATGTATCTAATATAAAACAGGATATCTTAATAATTCCAATACGATCAACAATGCCGTTTATGCTTCAAGACCTGAAATGTCAGACAGATGGAATTTCCATGAATGAAAAGATTAATTTCCTAGTTAATCTGAATTACTGAAAACCGTTCTTTTAATGAAATACCAAAGTTTAATTCCTGTTCTTTTAATGAACCAAAAACCAAACTAGTCTTTCCAGAATGTCAGAGTCGATTTTTCATTTCCTTTCTCAAAAGGAAATCTCCAAGATATGCTGGAGCTTTGTGGGGAAATTCTTCATTCAAATACATTTCAGTTGCAACGCTGCTGACAAACACAAATCTTCTAAAAAACTGCTTTCCTTTTTTTTAAATTAATGCATGTATTTACCCAGCGTTGCCCGGAAGTCTTTTACTCTCATTTTTGTTTTGCATTTATTTTAAACATGATGCGGCATTAATTTACTGCTTTTTTTACTAGGGTGTCACTGATTATCAAGGTCCAAAAGCCAGTCGCGGATAAAGGTTAATGATTATTGAGTAGATAGTGAGACATGGCCCTGGATATGACCTTAAACTATAGCCAGTGGTGAGGCCCCAGCTTACGGGCTTTGGGGAGTGTGGAGCCACACTTTAATTACCATTGCTTCCAGGTCCACTCTGACCCGGAGTGCTAGTACCTGTTAGGGTCCCAACTATGGGTTAAATAATAGAAACCGACTTGAAAACAACAAATATATTCCATTAAAAATCTTTTTCTTCAAAATCTTTGGATTCGGCATTAAATAACCCGAAAAGGGTTGATATGCCATAAAACAAAAACAAACAAACAACCAGACAGTGAGACAACACTGTAATGATCAGTAATGGTGGAACTTGGGTAGGGTTTAATTATATAAGAGGACAGCTTAGCAAGGACTTATTTACATTAGACTTGAAAACGGCAGTGTTATAGCTAGCCGGAAACCAGCCCCATGGTATTGTGTACTGAAAATTGTCAATGTTAATTAGGTTTTGATACTGTGAAAACTTCAACAGTTGTCTCTCTTTAACCGTGTAAATAGTTGCTTCCTATTGTCCATGTATGGTTTTATGATGACATGTCAATTTTCAACGATGTAAGCTTTGGAGTAACCTAGAGTTACTCCCCTTTGTTTATAAATAAAATGAGTGATTACCTCTCTCTTCCTGTCAACATGTAAATAAAGACAGACTGTCCTCTGTGTTTCTGTGTGTAAAACTAAAAATGACTACATGTTAATTAATTTATCTTTTTGTCAGGCGTCAATATAACTTCCAATATTCTTATATACGACAAAAAAGGTAATTCATAATTAATCATCAAAGGTTAATAATTAACTAATTAATTAACCAATATTGTGTTCCACACACAGATATTTCTAGGAAGGAAAATTGACTCATGAAATTTCATTTAGTTTTAAGCACAGTACGAGAGTAACTGAAATTGTTGACAATTGCTGTAACTAGATGAGTATTTGTTGGCAATATTTTATAAGGGGAGCCAGAGATTAAATTTTAGTGGAGAACCTACCATAAATATAACGATAAAGCAGAGACTCACAAATATTTGAGTTAGGGTTGTTATATTATGGACTGCTGAGTATCATCAAGTAACCTAGACGGATAAAGTTAAAGTGAGACAACACCATGATGATCAGTAATGGTGGAACTTGGGTAGGGTTAAATTATATAAGAGGACATCTCAGCAAGAACTTATTTACATGAAAACGACCGTGCTATAGTTAGTTGGAAAGCAGCCCCATGGTATAGTGTATTGGAAATTGTCAATGTTAATTAGGTTTTAATACTGTGAAAACTGCAACAGATGTCTCTCTTTATTGTGTAAAGAGTTGCTTCCCAGTGTCCGTCTATGGATTAATGATGACATGTCATTTTTCAATGATGTAAGTTTTTGAGTAACTTAGAGTTATTCTTCTTTGTTTATACATGTAAATAAAGACAGACAGTCCTCTGTGTCTGTGTGTCTAAATCTAAAAATGGTTACGTGTTAATTAATTTATATTTTTGTTGATATAACTTCCAATATGAATCTTATATGAGACAAACAAAGAAAGTTTTTTATTTAATTAATAATTAATCATCAAAGGTTAATAATTAACTACTTAATTAACCAATATTGTGTTCCACATGCAGACATTTTTAGGAAAGAAAATTGGCTCATGAAATTTCGTTTAGTTTTAAAAACAGATGGAGAGTAACTGAAATTGTTGAAAATGGTTGTAACTAGATGAGTATTTGTTGAAAATATTTCACAAATGAAGTCATAGATTGAAGTCTAGTCGAGCACCTACGATAAATATAATGATAAAGCAGAGATCGACTCACTAAGTCTCTTTTGTGAGAAAGAGAGAGTAGGGAAGCGAAAACGTCAGTCGGATCTGCTTTGAAGATATTTGGGTTAGGGTTGTTATATTATGGACTGCTGGGCATCATGAAGTAACCTAGACGATTATTATTATTATTATTGTTATTCAAAATCTACATGTTTGAATGCTAAAACGGCAATAGAAAATGAAAACAAACTATTTCGGTAGTGCTTGGAATTTGGGAAAATTAAATGCCAGCTGAAATATGTACCAGGAATTTTAACTTGATAATATGGAATTTTAGAAACAAAGAGAAATTTTAGTTTTCATAAATAACATGTAAATACGTGACAAATATAAGGTGATTGATTCATTGAGACCTGTTACAAGTGCATGGATTAAATAAATCATTTCGTTTAAAATTTCATACAGATCTCAGATTTTGGCAGAATGATCCCCGAGTTCGACAAGAGACACCTGACGAATGTCAGAAGGTATATTGGTCTAAATGTTGTTAGAATAACATTCAAGATGAGAACAATAGTCCGATAAAATTATCAATCCTCATCTCAAAAATTCAGAAACTCGTTAAACTACTTGAGGGCATGGTTTCCCACATCCAATAGTTAAAGAGCAGTTATTTTCTGATAATTCTTTAGCAGCATCAATTTGTTGAACGGACAATTAGTGACAATATGGCTAACTAAGTAATGCTATTATATGTTGGCACTGCCGGGCATCACCAGATGACCTAATAATAATTATTATTATGATCGTTGTTATTTCAAATGTAGATGTTTTGTCAGCTAAAATATGTTTCAGGTATGTTAATTTGGTAAAATGAAATATGATAAAAAGGGGTTATAAATTTTAGTTTTCATAAATAATGAGTAAATACGTGACAAAGATCAGCTGATTGATTCTTTAGTACTACGTTGCTGTGATAACATAGTTAGAAAGGAAGATTTTATATATATGGAGAAGTAAGTTGGGATCTGAGAGCTGGAGTGCACAGTCATGGAAAAAATGGAAATGGCACTAAGCCTATGCGGGTTTAACTGTCTTTCTTCCAAAGGAGGAAGTTCCACGGGAGCATGAAATTCACAATCAGTCCCCAGTCGAATATATATCCTCGTTAGAGAAGATGGCGATGTTTGGTTTTCGCAACTCTTACAGGGAAGTGTCGACGTCCTCCTACATACAGCGCATGGAATTCCCAAATTGGTCACCCATCTGGTACTGACCAAGCTCAACATTGCTTTGCTCTGGTGATCTAACGAGAACCGGTCTGTATATTGTTGAGAGTCATGTCGATGTGACAGTATTTGGATGGGAAGATAATGGGATGTAATCCACTCCCCTCCCAAACAGTGTGCACTCCAGGAGCAAAAGAAGCTGCGACCATAAATAAATGTGATATGTGTAAAATCTAATTTGGTTGTCAGAGTTTTTAGGAGGAGAAAATGGTTTGCATTTTCAGGAGCATGTCCAGATCTATAGGTCAATGATTGCGACTATAAAATGTCATGTTCTTCGTTTGTCTGGGGACAAGCAGGCCAAGATAAGGAACGGTATCTTTATGTGCATTTGTTGAATTAGGAACCCTATACACCCATACACCCACATTCGCAATGGAACTTTTATAGACGATCACACGTATTGATAAGTAAACACTCATATCAAACACATCAAACACATATACATGCATTATATACATGACTATTTAACATTTGATTTCTTCCACAAAAATCACGTTCCCTTAGGATGTTTGCAACCTTCATGTGATCCATCCAGAAGTACCTCATCTAGAAAAATATCGAGGGAAGCCAATGCCAATCTTCAGATTCATATAAGGATGAATGCACGACATAGGAAATTCCAAGAAAGAGATTTGTCTCGGCAAAACTTTTGCCTTTTAAACTCTAATAACTTTTCCTGTTATATGATCTTTCTGATGAGCCAATTGGTTCTAGGTAATAGTCAAATGTTATATTGCTGTGTATAGTATTCTGGTCACGGCACCAAATCGGGTATGTTATATTGTCGTGTATAAAAGTACAAGTTAGTAGAATTCGCTTAGTGTGTTTTTCGTGCTTACAAATTATATACACTCGCCTGTTGAAATGTGACGTCGTTCAAAATAACAATGACGGTTAATCGAAACAACTGTATTTTATTGACAGCTAATCTTGTAGCTTTCAGCAGCGAAGAAAGATAGCGAGGGTGAGTGTGTGTGTGCGTGTGTGTGTGTGTGTGTGGCGAGCGACGATTGCAAATGAATGTGTCACACGCGTCTAGCTGCATAGTTTCTCTTTTCTGTCTGTGACGTCTTCTGTTTATATTGGCGAAATTCGTTTTGTTCCCTTTGTTCGACCTTTGACGTAATAGGTCAAAATATGGGTTGGTTTCTTTGTTTACATATGAAATCGAACAGACTTTGTTCTACTCGGCTTACGTTAATCTTGTCAGCAATTGGAGCATGATAACCCGGCATCTGTATATGTTTGTGTTTGAATATCATCCGATTTTTTCTGAAGTTATTTGATTCCACAACCCAACCAAAATACAACACGAATATATGTCGCATATTATTTTCCAAGTAGCTTGACACTATTGTTGGGATTCCTCTAAGTAATAATATCCGATGTATTTGTAAAATGTTACATTTTTATCTCTATTTTTCTTTCTTATTTCTAGTCAGTGTTGCCGGGAGTATTTATTCTTATTATTGGTTTTCTTTTGTTTAAAACTATTCTGTTCGTATTTTCTTTTTCATTGTTATATTTTCATCAACGACGAATCGTATATATCATGTTGCCAATCATGGGAGACCATGAAACTAAATCAAATAAATAAACGTCGCTTTATACATATATACATGCGCGGGTATCCACACGAAGTTTTTTTTATTTTCTTTCGTCATCATTATTTTTGTCGTCATGCTTCATGTCTAACCGCATCATCTTGTGGCTGTTGGTAGTCTGTTTAACAAAAATTAATATAACTTCTCATGCACGGAAACACAGGGAAGACTTTTGCTGAGTTTCTGCAAATGGTTTTGTTGCAGAGAATGGACTTAGGAGAAAGAGAGAGACTAGAATTAAAATTATTTATTTCTTATTTTCCTAACTTACGAACTTAGGAAATGAGCGATGCAATGGAGAGAAAATCGAAGTAAAATTCAGATTAGAGTATTTCTACATTATTTGGGCGTGTCTCGTGCGTATAGCTTTCCGAGAGAGACTTGCCTGAAACCCTTTGTTTCTCTCGCTCGGAAACGTGACGCTATGTAATATCTACGTTTTGTCGCAGCCAGGGTTCTTCAAGCTACAGCCTGCGTGCCAGATCTGACCAGCCAAAGTCTATAATCTAGCCCGCGGAGCTCTTATAGAAAACGTCAAAATATACAGGAAAAATTTAAAAAGGAAATGCGCGAAAATAGTGTGGTGGTTTTCTTATTGTTCAGAAAATGATTAAAAAATTAGATTTTTTAATTAAAAGCAAATTAGCAAAACAGTATAAACACGTCCAGGTCATTTTATTGTTATTGTTTTGTCCCGTGTAGCTCTAAAACAATCAGCAATAAGGTCTCTAGTTCAAAATCTTTGGAGACCCCTGATCAATGCATTTGATCTCTGTTGCCCTGTCTCATTCATGTCACCTGTCTCTGGGTACGATTCTGCTTGAAACTAGGTAATTCTGACATGTACTAATATGACCCATGCTAAAAAGCACACTAGCTAACTTAATCGATGCTTATTTGCGTTGGATCTCAAATATGTAACATTATTTCTAGCCAGTGTTACCCGGGAATATTTACTCTGATTTTTGCTTAACTTTTTATGATAAACTTCTTAATTTTATGCCCCTATAACTCGAGTATAAGTCCTAGTACTGACAAATATTATGAGAAAGGGAGATTATTTAGATATAATAAGATGGCTCCATCTCCCGCTTAATTTTGCCGCGCATTTCAACCTTGTCCTACATTGTCCCGCGATGAGTTACATTTTCATTTTGGCGGAATCGAGATTGGTATTTCGTGTTGGGGTCTAAAAAAAGTGGAAAAAAAATACAACTTACTTCCAACCGCATTAATTTAATTTTTCTACTTAACTGAAACTCCTCAGTGTTTCCACCCTCTTGGACCCTTCACAGATATTTTGTATGATAACAACCGTTTATCATTTGTACTCACTAGGAATTCTCACACAGGCCATTATCAGAGACAAGCGAAGGGGGAGAAGGGCTATGCCCGGTCGTAAAATACGATTAAATAAAAATTAAAAAAAAAAAAAACAGGGCTTTGGTGCCATCTTACTGTGTTATCAAAAGAAACATATGCCGCTTGGTGGATGCGAACTCGCAAAAGTTATGTAAGCAAACACGTAATCGATCGGACCACAACATTTAGCTTTTTAAAATGCAGTCGAGATTAACAACGTCGAAACCAAGGTCTTACTTGATCCCCTTCAAACAAAACGATATTTCTACATGAAATAATTGACGATGTTTTTGTTTTTGTTTTTTTAAATTTTCCATATTATGTGTTCGAGAGACCGCTCTTTCTAACGATACCAGATTCGTGGCTGTTCGATGCGGATGACAAAAGTTTTTAGTGGCCATCCAAAAACACACATCGATGGATGAGCTTTACATAATAGATTATTAATTACTGATGATAACCAGTGGTGTTCCCTAGAATCTGGATGACAACAAGTCTTTACATCTTTTAATAACCTTTGCAGATGACTTTGCGTTATTGCAACAACGATTTGCCATTGCTTTCTCACTGGCAACAATTGTTTGGCACAGCACTCTTTGCAGTCATCTAGTGGAGATCCGGACAGTGTTTTTCTATCCTCATTTCTTTTTTTTTTCCTTCTATCTTCCTTTACCCTTCATGACTATTTTGTGTGGTTCAAGTCAGGGATCATATCATTTGGGAGGGGGTATTATTTTTTCTCTTCCTTTTCTTTATTTCTTTATTTTCATGTTTATTTTTTTTTTCGTAAGATTACTTTCCTTTTTTCTTCTTTTTCCTCTTTTTTTTCATCCTCTCGCCTGCGTCTCCTTCCCCCTTTTCCCCTTTCTAAACACGCCTTTAACTCCTCTTTCTTCTCCATGTCCCTCCTCATCCGTCTTCCTAACTTTTTCCTTTCGAAATCGCTTTCCCCTCTCTTTCCCGCTTTTCCCTTCCTCCTTTCTTTTAACTTCTCCCATTTCCTCGTATTCTCGTATCCCTCGCCATTTTTTTTCTTCTCTTTCTTTTTTCTTTCTTTCGGTCTTTTCTTTCTTTCTCTTTTGCTCCTTATTGTTATTATCATTTCCCCTTCTTCGTTTTTTTTTCATTTTCTTCTTCTTCTTCTTCTTCTTCGCCCCCCCCTCCTTCTTCTTCTCTACACCCCCCCCTTATTTGTTTGTTTTTTACTTCTTTTTTCTTCTGAGCTTTCTTCTTTGGTTCATTCATCTTATCTCACTCCTTCTTTTTTCCTCTTCGTCACATCGCCCACCTCAGTCTTCTTCTTCTTCTTCTTCTTCTTCTTCTTATTATTATTATTATTATTATTATTATTATCATTATTATTATTATCATTATCATTATTATTATTATTATTATTATTATTATTAATATTTTATTATCTTTTTTTTTCATTATTTCCTATTTTTTTTCTTTCATTTTTAGCTTTTTTTCTTTTTCTTCGTTTATTCTCCTTTTTATCTCCCATCCATCCGGCCTTCAACAAATTCTTATATCAAACATCATTTTTTTTCTTCATCCTTCTGCACAAACAAGCCCTCTTCCCTCACCCATTTCCTTTAATCATATCTTCGTTTCGGCTCCTTTTTTTTCTCTTCTGACTCCCCCCTCCCCCACTCTCCTCCTTACCAAACCCACTTGTTAACGCTGATGTTTTGCTGAAAAACGAAAACGAAACGAAGATAAAAGTAGAAACATTTCCTGGCTTCGTTCCTAAAAAGCCATTTCCAATGATCTTTCAGACTGGTTCAACATTCTTATAATAAAACCCACCTTCCAGCCAGCGGTATGGAAATAAATACGAAAGCTATTTATATCGACACTATTTTAATATGCTGGATTTTATTTGACGTCATAGCAAAACTAAACAGTTCAGTTATCACTATCAGACTGGTAAGCTGTTAAGTTCACTATGCCCTATAATAGGGGTCTCCAAACTACGGCCTGCGTGCCAGATCCGGCCCGCCAAAGTCTTGAATCCGGTTGTTATATACTGGAGGTACGTAACGAGTGTGTTGTGTACGCGTGTATATATTCTGTACGTATATAATGATTGTACCAAACTATGTGAACGGCTACGTTGTCGGTTGTAGGCCAAATCTTATAGACGTATAACTTGTGTTGTGGTGCTGACACGTAACGATGGTGTGGATGTATTGACAACATGTTTACAGAAAAGGAGAGACAATTACTTGTACAAACGAGTACTTGTACTCGTACATGACAAAGAAACAAACGAATTCTTTGATGAATAACGAAGAAAGTGTATATCATAACGGTTTATATAATAGACCGCCCGTACATTGTAAGATGTCGGTTGATGATGGTATATTCAACAGTTGTGGACAGTTCAAACACACACCTGCTTATTCAAAGACGACATGACAGAATAGTTATATTTATATATAACAACATTTATTCTCTGGTTTCGGTCGGACATCTTTAGAGATTACAACGTTCTGTTCACATTTTCGCTATGATGGAATACACCGCTTTCTAGCGTCATAGGAGAGACTAACTTTTCTCCCGACTTCTAAGTCCCATCTAGACTATCTGACGTTTCCTCTTCACCTCCCCTCTTTCAACTCCTAACCTCCAAACCTAACTTGTCTTTTGTGCTTGCATCATTCGTCTACACAGAGACATAACAGGTGACTTCTCAGTCACGTTTTCTCTGGACAAATTTATTGCTTATACTTAGGTTTGACAACCTATTTTGTATATGTCCACTACATTCCAAAACTTTAAACGTTATTTGTCCTTGTAACACAATCTAATTTTCATACCGATAATCATAATAATGTTCTTTCATAATAATAATTTCTTTAAATAAACATCTTACTTTTAATAATAATAATAATCGACCTTACAATCGACTATGGCCACTCTGGCGTCTTCTAGGAGGCTAATATACAACAGGGTCTGCGAGCTGTTACGAAAAACGTAAAAATATTCAGGAAAAATATTTTTTAAATGGAAATGTGTAAAAATATTGTGATGATTGTTCTCTTTGTTTAGACGATAATTAAAAGAAGGTTTTGGAGAACGAGTTTGATTAAAAAAGCAAAGCTAATGAGCAAAAGAGTATAAAATAAAGTTAAAATGCACAAAACGTAAATCGAAAATGTTACAAGAATGGTTCCCTTTTTCTTGTAAGAAAAACATTAGATAAGTGAAAAAGAGATTAGGATAGACCGAGATTCGAACTTTGTAAGCAAGGTTCAGAAATGGAATTTCGCATTGTTCAGTTTCACATAAAATAGTTTAGATATGTTTGTTGTAAAAGGAATTTTAATTGTTCAATTCTTTTTATGAAAACTGAATGAAAATAAGGTCAGCTAGAAAATAAAGAACAATGCAAATTAAATATGTTGAAAAATAAGTTAGGTAAAAAAATAGGCTAGTGAGAATTCTTTGTCTGCAGAAATGGTTTGGAAACATGTGCGAACCATGCATGTTTAGGCCACGTGGGTCGATCACGTTGACAGACACACGTATGACGTTATGGCAGAAATGAATTCTCAATATAGGAGCTAGTTCGGTCGAAAAAGAAAGAAGTCGAGGCAGTCGGGCAGAGAGAGCAGTCAGCAAAGGCAGTCAGAGGAGGGTCCCTTTAGAAGCGAAAGGAAAACCTTTAATCATGTAGTCGACTTCGAATTCCTGGACGTAATCATCATTTCAACCGGTCAAATGGAATAAAAGAACATCTCACATTTTTGTAACTGCCGTCTTCGTGTCATCATTCTACAAAATTGGAGGTAATCTTAAATCATCGTTATTAATGAACTTTGTATAATCCATCTTAAGTAATGTGTCCCCTCTCTATCATAAGTAATGACTGTCACCTCATGTGTTAAAAGAACTGACCCCCCTCCATCCTCGCTAATATATGTGTTAAGAAGAAACATCACAGAACTGTATAAATGTCTTCTCTCTCCCTCATCACCATGTATATATGTACCCGTCATCTTAAAAAGACCCCCATCTCTATACAACAACACGCCCAGGTTATTTTTTTTTTGGGGGGGGGTCCGCGTAACTCTTAAAAGTCAGCAATATGACACCTCCCCCTTGAAAACTTTGGAGACCCCTGCCATATACAAAGTTATTTTTTTAAGTAATTAGCATCAAATACTCTACGTTACCCGGGAAAGAATTACGAACTGTGTTCGCCTGTGATCAGCATTGAGGTTTTCTTTCCGTCGTGAGCCTCAAGTTGGGAGCTTCGGAGAGAATTGGTCAAACGTTGCTATCACTTTCTAGTCTACTTTGACTTGGAGTGATGGTACTTGTCAGCCTTTTATGTGAATGCAGGGGATACGAAAGATTGTGATTAGTTTTTTTTTTTTTGCGGTATATCAACACTTTTCAGGTTATTTAATGCTGAATCCAGTCATTTTAGAAAAACATTATGCTTAAAGTTATTTAGAGCTTCCAATTTGTGATGGGACGATTCCAATATGTTTCCCAATTCCGATACAATTACCAATTTCGTACTAAATTCCTGATTCCAATACAATTACCGATTCCGGTAATATTTTACAATAGAGTTGTTATTTCTTCCTGATTACCGTAAAAACACAGGTTAATTGTATCGATATTTTCTTAAACTGTTACGTTGTCGTATCATAAAATGAGCGTTTGTTGTATTGTCTATTTATAAAAGATTGATTGTTTGATTATATTATCAGTGTTAATATCGTTGTGTGTGTGATCGTCTAGTGGTCTTTCTATTACATATATTCATATGCTGTTAAGTGTGAATATGTGTGTGACATGTCATGTATCTTCAACATACCTTCTGCCATTTCGTTGGTCCATCTGGAAATTCTCGTCCTGGGAGGGATACTTGATACCTGTTTTTTGGGGACGAAGATTTTATTTCACTCCAAGACAAGAAATTGGTTCTATAGTTTTACCTTCCAGTTTGTTCACAGAAGATTGGAAAGTGAATTTGGCCTGTGTTGTTTCTTTTTCTAGGTCTTATTTCTATCACGTCAGCGTTTGTCCCCACCCCCAGCGAAGGGGAGGAGACAACGGCGATGCCATCCGCTCTCGTCCAAGTCCCAACCAAATCTCCTCGATTCAGCTAACCTGATCACATGACTTACACGCAATCCAATCAGCTGATCTTGACTTCCGGTCAACGTGTCTATACTATAATTCACACTCTCCCCCCCCTCTCTCTCTTTCTCTCTCTCTATCCATTCTCTAACAAAACATAAACATAAACGTGTGTTAGTTTTACTGGCAGTTTAAAATCAATAAATATTTATTTTTTATCGTCAGTAACAGCAATGAAATACTTTGCTTTTAACAAAATCATATAGAAAATACAATTAAAAGAATCGTTTTTGTCATCGGAAAATAGACACCGATTCCAATATCCCCAAACGTTTTGATTTTTCTGATTCCCAATTCCGACTCCGATTAATCGTCCCAACACTACTTCAAATATTTATTCATGGTGTTTGGTTTGTTCTTTCATTTTGTGGCAAACAAACGCATTTCGAGTTATTTAATGCCAAATTTGTTCATTTTGGGACATGGTTTTTATGCTTCATGTAATTTAGATTGTCGTGGTGTGCCAGTTAACCACTACCATGTTTGTAAACAAAATCACATGACACTCATGTAAATACGCCACAACGATGTGTGCTAAAAATAGCAACAACTTTTTTCTCAAACAACAAAGAAAACATAAAAAACTACATCTTTTATAAGTTGAACAAAAACTAAGGACTATTATTTCGATTCTA
Source organism: Euprymna scolopes (assembly GCF_053919585.1). Lineage (NCBI taxonomy): Eukaryota > Metazoa > Mollusca > Cephalopoda > Sepiida > Sepiolidae > Euprymna > Euprymna scolopes. The sequence continues at coordinate 44,324,171 of NC_136513.1, forward strand.
TATTGAAATAATTACAGTTAATAAACAGCAAAGGCACTTTTAACTGTAATACGGTGCGAAATAAATTATAGTCATTCATTTGTTTATCAAGCCAGTCGACTGTAGCATGAACAGCTTTTCATGACACAAGCGACTTCTCGGAAAATTGGCAGAATGGCAAGAAACAAGGAGCCTCCCTAAGAGCGACTTTGACGCGCCCAGTCAAACTGATTGAGCTCAGCAGCTTCCAGTGACTCCAGCAGTTCCAGCTTACTCCTACAGCTTCCATTGACTCGGTCATGTGAAAAGGATATCCTCAGAAACCCAAGATAATAAGTTTCAATAATTATAGGTTGTTCGCAAAATAAGAAGAATAAGACGATAACATTAGTGAGTTCTCTGTGCCCTATCATAAAGATTCACACAAACTTTCAGCCACATCAGTCCAGTAGTTTCTGAGAAAAATGTGGAATTGACAGACAGACAGACAAACAGACAGACATAGAAAAATATAATAAAGATACTGGAAAGTAATTAAATAAAATTTATATTTCGGCAGCCTCGTAACTATCACTTTTTTTTTTTAGTTCTCACATTCTATGAGCACTGTTACATCAAGTGGCTTCATGCCTTGTTTGAGGCGATTTCCAGTTTCTAAATGATTGAAAATACCCAATAAATTGTATGTTCGTCAATCTCTCCTAAACACTAACCCGGTCTAATAATACTAAACCAGCACCGACGATAACACATTCTTATACTCTGAACTAGCATGGGTGCCAGTTGTGTGTACAGTTCCCACACTGATATCAAACTGTATACTTATTGTCTCTTTAGAAACACAACAGCCCTTATCCATGAAATTCTTTATTTGACCAATCACCTCTGGTGTTCTGGCTTCCTTACTCCTTCCACACACCTCATGATTCTTCACAGACTCATTGCCTCCCTTGAATCACTTATGCCACTCAAAAACTGGTGTTCGATTCATGTAAGATGGTCCAAAAGCAGTTTGAACCATTCTATATGTTTCTGTGGCATTTTTTCCAAGTTCAAAACAGAATTTTATTGCATATTGTTCTTCTGAAGTGTGCTCATGTTCAGATTGCATTTTTGAAACTCACCAGCTGTGACAATAAGGCTTTAATAGGGTGTATTCCAATTCCTGCTGTAGCTGTTTATTTGAACATGAAATCATAAAAATTGGTCAATCATCTCATAAGATGTATAGCAATAATGTACAGAATTTTCATGTCTGTAAACTTATTAAAGTCACCTTGTAGCGTCCCCCTGAAGTTACATTCTATACTCCTATAGTTACAGTTGATTTAGTAGAAAGTGGACCTTGGATTTACTTTTGACGTATATAAGGATTCTTTAAATGAAGACTTTTCAATATAATAAAAAACACAACATGCAGGTGGAACTTAGATACAAAAGGAAAATAGATTGATAATAGAAACATATATACTGTATTCCCTTGCAAATTGATTAATAAATCTATACACAACAATATATATATATATATATATATATATATATATATATATATATATATATATATATATATTATGAATGCATTTTCCTATTGTAATTGTTTATATATATATATATATATATATATATATATAAAATATATAAAATAGATACGACCTTTCCATCTGGTAAAAAGATATATATAGCAATAAAAACACAGACGTCACACATATACATTTACTATGGTCACACTACCTGCCATTATCTGATGCATGTTTTTCGATTATTATTAATCGATTTACTTCAATATACTACATTCCTACAATAATTCCTAGGAGAATGATTATCCCAAACAAATCATGCTTACAGGTTACTTTCTCGTTCATTGTTATGTCCTCCTCCTATCACAATATACACCGTTACCCAATATTTCACATGGTTCAATTTTCACACACGGTTTATCATTTCGTTTTAAGTCATCTAATATTAATTCAGTATGTAAACAATGAACGCTCCCTTTTGTTTCGGATTCTTTCCGCGGTTTATGAAATTGCATTTTCAAAATTCACGCACAACTTTTTAAGAACTTCCTTCTAAATTTGATTTGTACGACTATTTTCAACCACTTGAGAGAGATTAGAAAGAAAAACTTGATAAATGTTTGCCTCACAGATTGAACGACAACCAAAAGAAATACCATTATGAAGTGTCATCTTCTCTTATTTTGCACAGCAAAAACGACCCGTTTCTCGACTGGTTGTGACTTGCAATGAAAAGTGGATTCTTTACAACAACAGCGACGCTCAGCTCAGTGGTTAGACGCTGATGAAACTCCACAACACTTCCCGAAGTCAGAGTTGCACCAAAAGAAGATCATGCTGATTGTTTGGTGGTCTGCAACCGGTCTCATCCATTACATTTTTTTTTGAATGAAGGTGAAACCATTATGGCGATGAAGTTCTTTCAATAAATGGATGAAATGCATCAGAAACTTCGACAACAACACACAGCATTAGTCAACAGAAAAGGCTCAATTCTCTTCCACGACAATGTCCGGCCGCACGTTGCTAAACCGATCTGGTGTTCAGAATGCTGTTACTAAAATTCAATATGGCTTCCCTTCTTACTCGCTTCGATAAAAACATAAACCTCTGCTATATAACATAATACGACACAGGCTTTACGAGAACAATACACGCAGTTTTATTAGTTTCTGCACAGTTGTTTATTTCTACTGAAGACATCACCTTCCGCATTGACCAGAGTTACTCATTCTTTAAAGCACCTAAGTAAATAAAGAGATTGTTTTTTTTTCTCTCACTGGCCCCTAGCCAGTTTCAAGTGTAGCTTTGACTTCGAAACCTAAACTTCAAGCATTTACATCGAAACCTTTTCCGAAACTTTCTTAGTAATATCACAGCAAAGATATGAATATTATGATTTTTTCTTATTATTCATTTCGGTGGGAGGAGAGGATTCTATGTGATTAACCATTAACTATACGATCGTTTCCGATATCATAAACACGATATTAGTTTCGCATTTTTCGAATGCTGAAAAAATTTGATGAGAATAACTGGATCAAATTAATAGCTATGTAAGTATAGGAGAACTTCTCAAACAAGGAAAGCTTACAGATAAAAAAAAATAAAAAACAGTTACATTATTTTAAAATACTTATTTCGAATTGATTCATAATTACCTCCGTCTAGGAAGAATTCTTCCACAAGTAAACGTTAAAGCTAACAAAAAACAAATATATCGTAGCCTCGCTGTCACCCTAGCAAACAACGGCGAGAGCTACTGGCAGTGCACAACGCATGTCTTCTCACCAACCGTAAAACCCAGTTGCGCATGCGGTAGCCATATTAAGGGCATTCCGGTTGCGCGCACATTTGCTTTTCTACGCCCACGCAAATATCTCGCGATAAATAGAAAAACTTGGTAATTGTCATGGACGGCGTTGAAAGCACCCCCACGTGACAGCGGTGTTGAATTTTCATCCAATCCGTGCAAAAAAAAAAAACGCATTTTTGTAAATAATTTTATATTCTTTGCTTACGTGAAGGTTGTTGCATTATGTGGCCTGTATTAGTAAAGGGTTAGAGAGAACCTTGGGAGAAGAGAGAGACACATGTGTGAACGTAACAGAAGCTTTATTAACACTAAAGGAGGAGGCGGAGCTTTTGCTACTACGATATACCACGTGATTGTGTGGTGGGAGGTTGCAAGCAATGGTGATGGTGGGAGTAATCCCAGTCAAGAGGAGATAACTCGTGTTACTTGATGTATATAACAAAGGTGACTATGTTATAGTAATCTGGGAAGCAGACATGCGGTATTGTGTTCCACGGAAAGGAAAAGAAACTTTGCTAAGCAAATAGCAAATACATTTAAGATTGTATATAATGTTTGCAACGTTTACCTCTTGCTTGTTATTAGTATCTGTGATTGCTTTTCTTCAATCTTTTCTGGTTGGCAAAACATGGAATTCTGCAATAATTTCGAAGTTGTTTCATATGGATTATTTATTTGGAACATTTTTGGGCCATCATCCTGATAATGATCAAGAATCCAAAACAGAAAAAAAAAATAGTAGAAAGAAAATGCCCTAAAAAGAATGGAAGCAGGTGGTAAAAAAAAATCGTTTTGCCAAAAGACCATTATGAAGACGTGCCAACAATTGTGCGCAAAAAAAACTTCCAAGAAACGATTCACACTATTTGCCCTGACGTTTTGCTTTTCTACGAAGAGACATTTTTTCCTTTTTTTTTTTTTTTTTTTTTTTTTTTTTGGCAATTTAGAAATCCTTTCAGAAGTGGATGCCTCTCTTGGAATAGACAACTGAAAGAAATCACAGGTGAGAAATAGATAAACTAAGTTTTTATTTATCTCCCCTCCTCCACCTCTCGAAAGGAGATTAGACATAAGGTCAGGTATACAGAAGAACCCCGGGATACGGTAGCCCTAGGATACAGTTTTTTCAGGTTACAACGTGAAATATGTTTTTCCGGCCTCTGGTTACCATATTTGCCCTACCTTACGGTGTTATGATGTTATTTGATTACATAGATATGTATTATATACTGTACTGTATTTTGTTGCTAATTTTTATGCCGTATCCCGGGGTTTATACTGTAGTTAAAAACAAAAAAGGAAAAAAAAAACAGTCCACACATTTAACCATATTCAACCATCAATGTGGCATAAAGCACTAACTGTAAGTCAACGGGCTATAACTTTTTGCCCACTCTTAACAGTAGGGTCGGCTGTTTCCAAGAGGTTTACCGTGTCTCAAACACTGGCTGAGCAGACATGGTGATTCAAAGCTACCTCCGTTAAAAGTGCAAACCATTGTCGGTTCCAGTGATGTACCCCTTAAAGATGATGGTGCAGAATCAGTTCAACATCCTGCTTCACTGTTTTGAGCCAAGTTTGAGTTGGCCTTATCTTTGTTTCTTTGCGACTGTCTACATACAACGTGTTGGTCCCGAGTGTTGGTATGTAACAACTATATTATCTTTATTATTGGAATCCTTTTAGATGATTAATTTGTATAGTTATTTGGAGACTGTTATCCTCATTTTCATAGTTGTTGTTTCACGATGTTTCGACCAACTATTCCTCTGGCCTTCGTCAGATGGTTAATCACAAAGGAATAGAAATGCTGAGTCTCTGAGAACTGTATCCTCAGTAATTACTGCCTTCCATAGTTGTCTCAACAACTAAGCCTCTGGCCGGCTTTGGGTAGGATTGAAACTGCTATCTTCAGACAATGCTTTTCTTTTTTTTTTACACGGTGGTCACCACTTTTCAAGGCCCGGAAGCCACTCAGGGATAAGGGTTATTGCAAGTACAGTACGTTAGTGTGGAGATTTAATGAAGTGTTTACTTAAGAGTGCGGTTCATTAGGAATTTGTTAACGTTGGACTTGAAGACATCCAAGTTGTAGTCAGGTGGGAAGCAGACGGAACAGAGTTCCACAGGCGTGCAGTTCTAAGAAAGAAGCTTTGTTCATGGAATCTACGTTTTGATTTAGGCACAGATAAAGAGTGGGTGGGGGCTTACCTGGAACCGTAGAGATTCAATTCGTCTATCCACCGTGCCTGTTATTGCTGAGGATAAAGTTAAAAGATTCAGCACCCCTATTCCATCACGGTTAACCACCTGTAGAAGGGCAGAGGAATAGTTAACCAAAACGTTATGAAACAACAACTATAAAGATGGAGATAACAGTCCGCAAATAAAATAAATATGCAACAACTGTGTTGCACACTCTCCGGATCATCAGTCCAGGTATTTTGCACTTGTTGACAGTACATTTTGGGAGTCGCTCCAATGTTCGGATCCTTCGACTATCAGGCGATCAACGTCAGCATGGACAAAACCTTCATCACCCTTATTTGTGACATGCCAAGAAAGAAATTACTTAAGTCGTCTTCATATAATGCTAACACTATAACAAAAACTAACCCAGTGATCAGCATTTTCTTCCCTTTCGTCAGAAGCATCACTCTTGCAAGGTGAGACTAAGCAACAAGGTGCTTCAATATTTTTTTTTGACATAGGAATCATGACTTATCAAGGCTCAGAGACCACTCGAGGATAAGGGTTAAGAGTGTACAGTAGTCAATTGGACAATATAGTAATCGTTAATAATGGAAATTCGCTGAATTTGTTAACTTAAGTGGAACAGCACATCAAGAACTTGTTTACGTTGGACTAGAAGACAATCAGATTGTAGTCTACTAGAAAGCAAGAAAACGGAAGACAGTTCCACAGGCATGCAGTTCTAAGAAAGAAGTTTTGTTCATGGAATCTACGTTTAGGTTTAGGCTCAGATAAAGAATGAGGGGAATTATTGATGGTATTTTCAGTAAATAATGAATGTAAAATGTATCCGGATTCCTCCTCGCAAGAATATAATTGAATAGTCAAGCCATAAATACTGACTGACTGAGCAGCTTGAGAAAGACGTTGATACTCGATTATTACTTGAATATGATAGCCAAGACCATTGTATGATAGAATGTGCTCCGACGAATTTGCTGAATTTTTGTGCCCTAAATAAATGTAAATAGATCTGACAATATATATATTGTAGTCCAAATATATATATATATATAGTAGTCAAAATATATATATATATAGTAGTCCAAATATATATATATATATGTATATATATATATATATATATATATATATATAGTAGTCCAAATATATATATATATATATATATATATATATATATATATATATATATAGTAGTCCAAATAATCCAGGTTATTCTCGCGTTGCCTACGCACAGTTCAAACATTTCAAAATACAACCGCTAGATACAACGCGCGGCTTTTTACAAACAGACTTCTTTCTCCAACTTTACAACATGGCAAGGAAGAAGAAAAGGAAAAAAAAACACCAAAAAAAAACACACTGAAGATGGAGTATACCTCTGAAAATATACTTGTGATAAATTTCAAACAAGTAAAATATTTTCGTCAAGGATGAGAGTTCATATAGAAACGTTGTTTTAATTTGAATAAAATAAAATACGCATCAAGTGCGCTTGAAAGCCAAATCACAACGTAATATTAGGAAAACAAACAAATATTTTACTTGTTTGAAATTTATCACAAATATTTTTAATTTGATTAAACTTGAAAATACTATTTAAAAAATAGCGCAGATCTATAAGTGCATTAGCACTATATTTCTCGTTGTCTGTATGTCTCGTTCCACTTTATTCACGGAAACTACTGGGCCAATCTGGCTGAAATTACCTGCTTTCATGCTGACTACATATGGCCGTCTTCAAGTCCAATGTAAACAAGTTCTTGATGAGCCGTTCCCCTTAAGTAATCCAATTTTACCAAATTTAAACTTCTAACGATTACTATGATATTGTCCTTTTGACCACTGTACAGACTTTAACGCTTATCCTCGAGTGGCCTATGGACCTTGATAAGTGGTGATTCCCTTGTAAAACAAACCAAAAAAGTGTATCTATGGACCTTTGTTATGATAAAGTGCAGCGAAATAAGTACCATGGTATCCGTTCGATGCACAGTTAGTCACCACAATACCACATTTACTCAAGTAAATCTACAAATACATCAAACGCTTTGGCGACTAATGCATGGGAAACATAAGTGTGACACGGAACTTTTTTGTTATTCTCTTCTGCACAAAACACACAATACACCAAGTCTTCTTTGAAGAAACGTATTTTCTTTGCCACAAGTGGACACAATACCGCAGACAATTACCAATTAACGCAAAGAAAGTTCCTTAATATAACTAACATCAACTTTATAAATACCAGTTTGTGTTTATTGAGAGAAAAAAACTGTGTTTAGAATGAACAAAAGATGCAGAATTCAAAGAATTGGATAGGCATCCAATAACTGTGAGATAAAAAAAAAACACATTCTTTGCAGAATCTTTGATGCCGATAAATAGTCTGCAGACCTTTTGAACCGTTTTCTGGCTCTTCTCAACAGAAACCATTATTGATGAGTAAACAATGCCGATCGCAATTCGTTGGATATTTTTTCATTGTCTTTTCAAAACTATGAAAGAGTTTGTTGAATCAGTCAATCATTTTGGTAATCAGTTGGTCTGTCACATATCGATTTGTCATGCATCGATTTGAAAGCGTATTTAACTTCGTCTGTCATTTTTGAGTTTAAGTGACATTTTCCTTGGTCAATCAATCTTTATTTTCGCTAGTCTGTCATACTTTAAGCTTGAAATAATAGTTCCCTTGGTCTGTCACGTTTTAGTTTGAAACAGCATTTTCGTTGATCAGCTACCTTTCAGTTCAAAATAGTTTTTTCTTTTATTATTTTTTGTATTATTTGGACTATTATTCTCATCTTGGTTGTTTTTTTGTTTTTTTTTCACAACGTTTCGGCCGATATAACCCCCGACCATCTTCAGGTGCATTCACACTGGATGTTATTAATGAATAGTGAAAAAAATGCTTTGTTCATTTTCTTTCCCAACGAACACAGCCGTTAGAAATTTAAAATGCAAATGGCGCCATGTTTAAAAAAAAAAATGTTTTTCATTAATAAATCCGGGTCCATTCCTATTTTGTTTTTGATATGATGAATGTATATTTTTGAGATAAGGATTGATAATTATATTTTTGTATTAGTTGGACTATCATTCTCATCTTGGTTGTTTTCTGTTTGAAATATTAGTTTTCAGTCTAAAATAGTATTTTTCAATTTAAAATAGTTTTCAGTTTTAAATAGTAGTTTTCAGTTAAATATAGTAGTTCTCAGTTTAAAATAGTAGTTTTTAGTTAAAAATAGTAGTTTTCAGTTTAAAGTAGTAGTTTTCAGTTTAAAATAGTAGTTTTCTGTTTAAAACAGTAGTTTATAGTTAAATATGGTAGTTTTCAGTTTAAAATAGCATCAAGTTGACAAGACAGTTCTTGCGGTTTTTAACTTTTAAATTCAGATGAATATATCTTGGCCCAAACAAAAATTTATTGATCGAAATAAGAACCAACAGAATCACCAATTAACTCAGAGAAAATTCCTTATATAACTAACACCAACTTTACAAATATCAGTTTGTTTTTATTGAGAGAAAAACTGTTCACAATGAACAACAGACGCAGAATTCAATAACTGTGAGTTAAAAAAAAAACCGAACACATTCTCCACAGAATCTTTGATGCCGATAAATAGTCTGCGGACCTTTTGGACCGTTTTCTAACCCTTCTCAATAGAAACCATTATTGATGAGTAAACAATGCTGATCGCAATTCTTTGGATATTTTTTCGTCATCTTCCCAAAACTATGAAAGAGTTTGTTCATCAGTCAATAATTTTGGTAATCAGTTGGTCTGTCACATATCGATCTGTCATGCATCGATTTGAAATCGTATTTTCTTTTATCTGTCATGCTTTAGCTTATAGTATTTTTCTTGGGTTGAAACAGGACCCGTATGGGCGCGTGTATGAAAATCAGCAGCAGCAACCAAAGGATAGCTGGCCAGCGAAAATATTAGCAGCAGGTGTTAAAGCTTGTATGCAAATTAGCAAGTGTGCGCAAGATTACGTCACGGGAAAAGGGGAGAAAAATATTCCACCTGGTCGAGAGAGAAGCAAAGTGCACGCTGTGGAAGATGAACATGTAAAATCGAGGGCGTGAAAGCGCTGGTTGCGGCCGGCGTTAGCTGGCAAGGACAGAGACTTTTAAAAAGCACATGTGTGTGTGTGTGAAAAAGACTTTTGAAAAATAATGGAATCCGTTGTTTTGGAAGAACCATGATTAAATGCATTTCATTTGCATTTATAAAAAAAATGACGAATCAGATTTTTATTTATTTTTTTATTATTATTTGTTTGTCTCCTTGCGACGGTACCAGCCAGCGTGTGAGTTTGAGAGGTTTGAACTGTAACGACACAGCTAAAAAGTAACGGTCACGTTACAGATCTGTCATGCTTTAGTTTAAAATTGCACTTTTCTGTTGGTCTGTCATGCTTTAGTTTAAAATGGCATTTTCTGTGGTCTGTAATCTTTTATTCTAAAAGAACATTTTTGTTAGACGCTTTTGTTTGAAACGTTCGTTGATCTCTTATGTTCCAGTTCTAGTAGCCTTTTCCTTGGTCTATCAATCTTTAGTATAGAATAGTATTTTCGTTAGTCTGCCATGCTTCAGTTTGAAATAATATTTCTGTCACGTTTCAGTTTGAAACAGTATTTTCGTTGATTTGCTACCTTCCTTTTTTACAAAGGACTCATTATTTATCAAAGCCCGGAAGTTACTCGAGGATAAGAGTTAATGAGTGCATGGTAGTCAACGGGACAATATCATAATAATCGATAGTAGTGGAATTTTGGTAAATTGGATTATTTAAGGGGACGATGCATCAAGAACTTGTTTACGTTGGACTTGAAGACGACCATATTGTAGTCAGTAGAATAGCGGGAAAACAGAAGAGAGTTCCACAGGCGTGTAATTCTAAGAAAGAAACTTTGTTCATGGAATCCATGTTTATGTTAAAGTACAGCTAAAGAGTGGGGAAATTATTGATAGTGGTTGTAAATAGACAAGTGTTTTTCGTGAAAGTTCGGTTAATCCAAGGTTCGGGTCTTGACTATCAGGTAAATAACGTCACTCTATTTAAAACGTTTACCTTATTAGTGACATGGTTACAATGATAGAAATAGGAACAGAACATTTTCGACATCTCACGCAAAAGGACTGCCGACCTAGAATACAGCTTTTTCTTCTCAGGAAAATCACCAATTCTTCCAGTTCCATTGAGTATTTTTTTTAGTTTAAAAATAGAACTTGTCAGTTTGAAATATTAGTTTTCAGCTTAAAATAGTATTTCTTTGAATTTAAAATAGTAGTCTTCAGTTGGAAGTAGCATTTTCGTTAATCAGTCATAATTTAGTTAAATATAAAATTTTTGTTAGTACGCCATGTTTTAAAAAAAGAAAATAATCACAGAAAAGAAAAAGAAATCATTCTCATTAATCTGTCACACTTTCCCATCGAAAAGACGTTGCGAGTTTGTCTCTGCTCTATCTTTATTTTCACGGCAAGTGCAAGTATAAATCATAAAATCATACCTAAGTCATACAGCATAATCATGTTGACACACTGGCTCCCACTAGATCACCGAAGTTAAGCAACGTTGAACCTGGTCAGTACTAAATGGGTGACCATTTGGGACTTCCAGGTGCTGTATGTGCTCTCCGCTTATCTCGGCATTGCTTTCAGTTGTTCTTGACTTCTCCTTGCCACTGAACTCAAACAGTGCCGATTCAGGAGAGGTGTGGTTAGGGATTGTACAACCCTTGCCTAACAATTACACACGCAACTGCCCCTACAGGGGGTATCCTTTGTCTTTCGAGACTGAACGGAGGCATCGACCTAAGTTAGTCAGCTGGAGTGACTGGACATGCCTGAGGGGCAAAGCGAGGTCTACACCCAAGGAAAACTGAGATACAACTGCGTCATACCATATGTGTTATACCCTCATTGAGTCAGGAGAGTACTAGAAGGGAGGAAAAGAAATAAGTTACCAACTAGGAATTATGAGCACTTAAACAAAATTTGAGTGACAAAACACCCCATGGGGCTAACGCAGGGTTGACCCATTTTTTTCTTTTGCATTGATCTGCAATGCTTTAGTTTAAAATAACATTTTCATTACTAACTGCACAATTAAATGGTCGTATCTTAAGAACATAAGTCTGTGTTTTCTAAAGCGATTCTTTCAAATTGGTTTTGAATTGATTTTGTCCTTCTACCGTTTTGTTGTCGGCCTTTTGCATTTTTGGTCTCCATAGATTATTTTATGTCTTTTATTGGTGTCAGCACAAAATATCAAACACAAACTGTTTGGAACAGTTTGTAGAACTTTCTGTGTCTCCCCCCCCAACCACCGCTACACACATCTCTTACGTTTTGTTTTTGTTTTTTAATTCATTTCTCTTGCGGAATGTTCTCCCATAATTCTTTCAGCAGTTGCACAATTAACATGGTTGGTCAGCTGCAATTTTCAGCGCGCTTCTGTGCAATGAACGAATCTAAAGTCCAAGGAGGGCGATGAGGGTGTCTATGGCGACTCAGTTTTTTATTTGTGGTTTGGTTATGGAGAAGATAGAAACGCCGTTGCCTCGGGCAGTGAATATCACAAGACATTTTATTAACCAAACGCCGGTTCCATGTTTATTATCATGCCCCCTCCACTTTTACAAAGCATTCACAGCAAGAACTCACCTAGTTACAACCACAGCAAAGAACTTTCATTCTCTCTGCCTTCTCTCATATATATAATCCCTAACCCTTTCTTGGGTAGAGCACTGTTATAACATGACCTTGTTTGCTGCATTCTTAGCATTATGTGAAGCTCGTTGTTTGTAAATAAATGAACAAATTGTAAAAGCAGCAATCAAATGTTTGTATAAGTAGACACTTGGGGAGATCGTTTGCGAGCGCCGATCTTATGAGCCAGACGTTCGAGCAGTCGACTAGCAACTAGATCGATTTAGGTCCGATCTCTGACTCAGGATGGGTGCTAGTTTGGTCACACTGAAGAGCTGTGAAACAGTTTGTCTGTGAATGGTTATATATATATATATATATATATATATATATATATATATATATATATATATATATATATATATATATATATTATATATATATATGTATATATATATATATATATATATATATATATGTATATATATATATATATATTATATATATATATGTATATATATATATATATATTATATATATATATGTATATATATATATATATTATATATATATATGTATATATATATATATATATATATATATATATATATATATATATATATATATATGAGAATAATGGAAATAGTATTCCGACGAAATAGAGAAATAAAAAGGAACAAACGGAGTTATATGTTCATCAACGTTTCGTCTATATTTTATTTTTATCCAGAGGAAGTCTCGAAATTAAGACGAAACCTTGATGAACACATAACTTGGTTTAGTCCTTTTTATTTCTCTCTCTCTCTCTCTCTCTCTCTCTCTATATATATATATATATATATATATATATATATTTGCGACCATCTTATATATATATATATATATTATTTGCGACCATCTTATAAATAACCATGCGTGTACCACGAATTTCAGTGCTGACATGTTTATGATCCTTAGTAAGTCTCACTCTCCCTATCATTTGAAAATTTTAGAAACTCTTTCTATTAAGTCATTGAGACCTTCTCTTTGCAAGCAAAAAGAAAATCTTCTTGGACTTAATTTAGTCTCTATGTAATTTTTCCCCCGTTTATTTCTGTTTTTCCTACCCTCGCTATTTTCATCACTTTTTGTTTGTTTGTTATAAATCGTATTTTCCTCGATTTAACTTTGATAAGTGAGGAACGAAACCTGGTTAGCTAACCATTATTTTCATTTTTGATTTTTTAAATTCATTAGGCTTTTTGGTCTGCATTTAACCGTTATAAAATTCTGTACCCCCCGGAAAATGTTCATATATATATATATATATATATATATATATATATATATATATATATATATATATATATATATATATATATAGAGAGAGAGAGAGAGAGAGAGAGAGAGAGAGAGAGAGATATTAGGTTCAGAAGAAAGTTCTAGCAGAATTTTTAATTTTGATTTCAACTGATTTTCCAATAAGTTTTCGTTATAAAACCTTTATTTTATATTTAATTTTAAAGCGCGTTTTTCGCTTTATTCAATCGTTTAAATTACAATCGTTTTAAAACAATGTCTTCTTTTCAGAACATTAAATACAATATGGGAAAAAAGCAAATTTGCATAATTTTCTTATTTCAATTCAAGCTAGGTCAAAAAGCTGCAGAAACAGCTCGCAATACCAATGAAATGTTTGGCCCAGGAACCACTACTGAACGCCCAGCACAATAGTGTTTAAGAAATTTTGTGATGGCGATGAAAGTCTTGAAGATGATGAGCATAGTGGTCGGCCATCGGATGCTGACAACGATCAATGAAGAGCCTTAGTCGAAGCTAATTCATGCACAATTGTTCAAGAACTTGCTTCTGAATTAGACGTAGCGTATACGACGATTTCCAACCACTCGATAGAGATTGGAAAGACAAAAAAAAAACTTGATAAATGGATGCCTCACGAATTGAACGATGACGAAAAAAAAAAAGCTATTATGAAGTATCATCCTCCCTTCAACAATTCAACAAGAACGACCTGTTTATCAACCGGGTTGTAACTTGTGATGAAAAGCCAGAGTTGCACCAAAAGAGGTCATGCTGACTCTTTGGTGGTCTGCGACTGATCTCATCCATTACATTTTTTGAATGCAGGCAAAACCATTACGGCAAGGGTTGGTTGGTTGGTTGTTTTTGTTTTACGGCATATCAACCCTTTTCAGGTTATTTAATGCCGAATCCAGTTATTTTGAAGAACGATCTTTTAATAGAATATATTTGTTTTGTTTTCTTTTCAAGTCGGTTTCTATTAAACCCATAGTTGGGACCCTAACAGGTACTACCTTTCCAGGTCAGAGTGGACCTGGGAGCAATGGCAATTAAAGGGTGGCTCCACACTCCCCAAAGCCCACAACCTGGGGCCTCACCATCGGATATAGTTTAAGGTAATATCCAGGACCTTACGGCAAGGGACTACTGTCAACTTATGGATGAAATGCATCAGAAACTTCAACAACAGCACCTAGCATTAGTCAACAGAAAAGGCCAATCTCTCCTCCACGGCAATGCCCAACTAACCCTGCAGAAGTTGAACAAATTAGGCTGCAAAACTGTCTAATCCGCCATACTCTCCAGACCTCTCACCTACCGACTACCACTTTTTCAAACATTTCGACAACTTTCTGCATGAGAAATGCTTCCAAAATCTGAGCAATATCAAAAACGCTTTCAGCGACTTCATCGTCACCAGACCGCAAGATTTTTACGTTACTGGCATAAACACACTTGTTTTGCGTTGGCAAAAGTGTGTTTATTCTTATGGTGCTTATTTTGATTAATAAAGTTTATTTGAGTCAAGATATGTTCATTTGAATTTAAAAGTTAAAAGCTGCAAGAACTTTCTTGTCAACCTTATATATATATATATATATATATATATATATATATATATATATATATATATATATATATATTGGTATTACAGTTTTTGTTTCTTGGATGTACAACCACTGAAATTTTTATGTTTATTAAAGAGTCATCGATAAATGAACAGAGCGTATTTATAATATGTTTACTTGCACGAACATTATTAGCTACATATGTGCATACATGTTTCTGTAACGATCTTTAGTTAGAGATCATCACATCATCAGACTATCAGACCAGAAATCGTTTAAATGGCATTAGAACGATCTTTGATCTGCTAACCTGATGACGTGGTAGTCTTTGACTAGAGATCGCTAGAGAAACATGTATGCACATATGTAGCTAATAATGTTTGTATAAATAAACATATTGCATTAATATTTATTCATATAGGCATTGCAAGCTTTGGTACACTTGTAACACCAAAGAGAGGCAGCGTGAAATCGTCAGTGACCATTAACATTTAGTTAAGACGCAGTAGTATTAGTTGGGAGAACTTCTTTGGGTGTTGAGGACATGGGGCGTCGTCCTCATATTGAGAATCGCCACCCCATGTGGGGGCGAATGTAACACCAAAGAAAGGCAGCATCAGACCATTAGGGTCGATGTGACGCTTTTATTTAACGTTAGTATTTTATCCCGGGCAATATCGGGTAATTGAAAGATAGATGTTAAGATCTTATTCCGGGCAACACCGGTTAACTAAAAGATATATGTTAATATTTTTGTCCCGGGCCGACATCGAAAAAAGAAAGAATTTCAATTCTGCCAAAGTACTTTTTCTCCCTTTCTTCTTCAAAGCATGATTCGATTGTTGATATTTTTTCTCTGATCTAGACGCATTGGTCGGGTTCAAAGAACGCGCCGACCGTTTACAAATTCAATGACACAATTCATGTGTCAGCTGAAAGAAACAATAGATAGATTATGTTTTTGCTTTGAACTAAAAACTACACACACGTATTTGTTGGCGTCACAAAATATATTTGTGACAAGTCAAAACAAAGATAAATAATTTCTTTGGAGTTAAAATTTCACACACGCATTTGTCGGCTTCAGAGAATGTTTGTTGAATCAAATATTAAATGATTTGGTGTGACTCTGATAAAACCATTTGAATCCAAAATATTAATTGAACCCAAAATAATATTCCTAATGTTTTCATTCTCAGGCCGAATCGCAGTTTTGAAATTTAGATCAAGAGGTTTTTTTTGCCACCCGACAATTTTCAATAACATATTTTGTCGAGATTTTTTTTTTACATAGGCATCACCACATTATCAAGGCCAAGAGGCCACTCAAGGATAAGGGTTAAAGAGTGTACAGTAGAAATTGGACAATATAGTAATCATTAGTAATGAAAATTTGGTAAATTTGATAACTTATATGGAACGGCTCATCAAGAACTTATTTACGTTAGACTTGAACACAACCATATTGTAGTCAGCCGGAAAGCAGGAAAACGGAAGACAATTCCACAGGCGTGCAGTTCTAAGAAAGAAGCTTTGTTCATAGAATCTACGTTTAGGTTTAGGCACAGATAAAGAGTGGGGGGAATTATTGATAGTGTTTACAGCTAGACGAGTGTTTCTTGTGAAAGTTAGGCGAGGGGGGACAATAGATTGGAGCTCAGTCGAACACTTTCCATGAAAATAACGATACATCAGAGACAAACTCGCAACATCTCTTCTGTGAGATAGAGGTTGCAAGGAGGAGAAAAGGACATCTCCTACGAGGCTACGAAGTCTATTTTGAACTATATCAAGGCAGGCCAAGTCCTTTCTAGAAGCTCCTGCCCAGATGTGGCAACAGTATTCCATCCTTGGACGTACCTGGCTCTTATATAGATAGAGAATAGCATCAGCAGTGAGATATTTACCGGATCGATAGAAAGATCCCACCATTTTTCCAGCGGCCTTGGCAACAGATTTGATGTACGTGTTCCATTTAAGATCAGGAGTAATGGTCAAGCCCAGAAGCTTGTCAAAACTTGAGGCCTCCTGAAGACGAGAGCCATTCATTTTAATTGATGCCAGATGTGGATCAGAATGTTGATGACGTAAAGAGAGAAGCTTGGTTTTAGATGCATTAAAAGTAACCAGCCACTCCTTTCCCCATTTTACTACGTGCTCAAGATCAGAGGAGAGAGAATTGGAGAGAACTTGGTCGTTTACTGTCTTAGATGTGCTACCATAAATGGTAGTGTCGTCAGCATAAATGTCTACAAATGATGTAAGGATGTGATTTGGAAGATCATTAATGTAGATCAGGAAAAGAGTTGGGCCCAGGATGGACCCCTGAGGGACACCGGCATTAATACTGTGAGCTTCTGATTTTTGCCCCTCAACTACTACTCTTATGAACCTATCAGAAAGAAATGATTTAATAATTAAGAAGACTTTTCCAGCTATACCATAGCTAGCGATCTTATGAAGTAAACCTTTATGCCATACCCTATTAAAGGCTTTAGATATGTCAAGAGCAATTGCCCTAGAAAGATTGCCACCGTCGAGAGATTTGCTAATCCTATGCGATATAACTGTAAGCACATCTGTTGTAGATCTAGCAGACCACATTGAGTGTCACTAAGAAGGTTATTTTTGTTGAGATGGTTGATTACTTCTGTATTTAACACAGATTCTAGCAACTTACTCATGACGCACAGGAGACTTATTGTTAACAGAATAATAATTTGTTAATTCCCTTTGATAATGACAAGTGTCACATCTAAGGGCAGAATTCACAAAGCATTTTTTTTTTCTGGACGCAGTTTTCTTACTTACACGGTTATCGCGTATTACGCAGTTTCCGAATTATCCAATGAGAGAAAACTGGTTATTTTCCATCGGGCGTTTTTGGTTGATCGGGGAGGAGTTAGAATTATTCTTGGATTGTGGGAGGTGGCCACTTTTTTGTCATCAGTCAAATTATCCAATGAGAGAGAATCAGACGATTTGGTTATTGAGCATTCTGATTGGTCGGGAAGGAATTGGTAAAAGAAAGTCAGAATTAAAGCAGATTCAGATTCAGATTGAGAACAGAAGTCGGAGCAAAACAGTCAAGCCACCTCACCTCTCCTCTCTCTCTCTCTCTCTCCCCTCGCCTATTGCCCGATAACTAAAAAGGGTTAAGTTAATAGACTTGTGAATTCCAGCAAGTGGAAGCCCCACTTAGAAGTTTAAATGCTTGCTTACAAACTCATACTCCAAACTGTACATGTGTTTGTATATATTTCTTTTATGGTTTTCTTTTAATACATTCTATATAACCCAATCTCCGGAGTCTTTGTTATTCAAAATTCTTTGATGTGCTGATGTTTTCATTTTTTTTTTTTTTTTTTACTGGTGAAACTGCTTCCGTCAACGAGCACCCGGTATCTCCGAAGATGAAATCTCTAGACGATCACAGAAGATCCGGCCTTGTGGACATTGCAGCAAAGACGATTCCACCACCGCACTGAAGAAGGGCTTACTGGGTGACGCGACGTACCGGCGCAGTTTCATACACTGGCATCGTGATGTTTAAATCTGTAGCTATTAATAAAAAATAATCTAATTTCATATTGACAACGTAATAGATGTACTGAGACTAAAGCTGCCTTCAGGACTGCCAGCAACCACTGTAAAAGAGTAATAAAAATGCAAGAGAGCTATATGCTCAGTCCGTCAAATCCAAAGTAGCTGAGCAGCGGTTTGGTTCCCACCAGTTTTGGTAAATAGCAAACAGGATCCTGAACAGATGCGTGCGTTCTATCCCAACCATCATCAATGGACCTGAGGTCATCTCATCAGCATCAGACAAGGCCAAACTATTTGCCAAGAATTTTACAGCTAACTCTACCCTCTGCGACGAAGGTCATCAACTCCCCGTATTTCCTCCTACAACAGACAACACACTATCCAACATACAAATATTTGTGCACGACGTCACCAAACCAATCAAGAACCTTGATTCCAGTAAAGCAACTGGCCCAGACGGCAATCCAATTATAGTATTCAAAAAGCTTTGACCAGAACTTTTCCCCCATACTAACAAAACTGTTTAAGCGTTGCCAATATGAATACTTAAATGATAAGTCATTGTCACATGTCCATTACAGCTTGGCTACATTTTTCTTTCTTCCCACCGCACATCCGGGCACATCCGGGCACATCCGGGCACATCCGGGCAATTCTCGTCTGCGAATTCACACATCCATTTCCTTCTACGTCGTCTTTGTTTCTCTTACCTCACATTGGCATTAGCCATTTCTCGCCTGCGAATTTACACGTACATTCTCTTTCATGTCTTCTTTGCATTTATTCTCCATTTTTTTTCCTTCCTCTTCTCGCGCACACTTTCTAATTTGCATATGCATGATTTTTTGCTACTGCTGCTAATCTCTTCGCATGCTGATATTTTCCATGTGCTCATATGCATTATGTTATATTTGTTGATTAAATATATCATTCCATGGAATTTCCACGGGCCCTGCTGTTAACAGGGTTAAAAATTAAGATGTCTATCTATCTATCTATCTATCTATCTATCTATCTGGTCCTGGATATGCAAACATACATGCATACATACATTTATATATTGGTAACTAAAAATTTTCGACCCAAACCGATGAAAAAGCTTGCCCTATCTCTGAATACCCTTTATGTCAAATTTTAAATGTTTACACCAGAAATTGTCTGAATAATTTGAAGAGGTCAATTCTTTTTAACTTTGACCCTTATTATGCCCCTTAACATTTATTGTTTTGGGCTCAAATCAAGTTATTAAGTTAGATTCATGTCAAAGAAATCTATATCTAAAATTCCAAGTGTTTAGACCCCAAATTGTCGGAGGAGTTTGGTAGAGTTCTCAAAGGTCAAATCGTTGAACTGTGACCCCTTAACAGCCAAATTTCTGGCCGAAAACCGATCACACATATTTTCCCAAATCTCAATACCATGTATATCGAATTTCGAGTCTGTAGACTGAAAATTGACAAAGTTATTGCGAAGGAAAATGTACACTGACACACAGACAGACAGACACACAGATACGTCCACTTTTATAGATATATAGATAGATATAGATTTACAAATAAAGATTGAATGGTATTTGCTTCCCAGAAACACTCGTGTAATGGTAAAAACTGTATCAAGTTAAATGTAATTACAAATCTTCAGATGTCTTTTATTTCCGTAATTCGATGCAACATAGAAAGAAGAATTCTTCGTTTTTTTATGTCAGACTGTAATTGAATTCCTCATTAACATTCAGCCTTTATTCATTTGATATCGCTTCAATATATTTTGGGAAAAAAGAAAACAGATTTCGTGGAAATATACGATAGATTTAATTACCATTGATTTAACAAGCTAGGCTGCTGAAAAAATCCATAAAACATATTAAAGTGAGGAAGGAGTTGTATTTGAAGGCTATATCAATGTAGTTCATAGGAAACACCGTGGATACAAGTGTGCATAAAAAAGAATAATGACAATACTAGAAGGAATTTTCAATCATTTTCAATTATATTACGTTTATTTGCCGATACAATGTGTCGTATAAAATGGCAGGTGTTGATGTCCCTAATTTTCGAGAATAGTTTTTCTTCTTTTTTTACATAGGGGTCACCACTTATCAAGGTCCGGAGGCCATTCGAGGATAAGGGTTATTGAGTGTACAGTAATCAATAGGATAATATCGTAGTAATCGTTAGTAATGGAAATTTGATAAATTGGATTACTTAAGAATTTGTTTATGTTGGACTTGGAGACAACTACACTGTAGTCAGCTGAGAAACATGCAAACGGAAGAGAGTTCCACAGGCGTGCAGTTTTACGAAAGAAGCCTTGTTTGTGGAATCTACGTTTTGATTTAGGCACAGATAAAGAGTGGGGAAAATTATTGACAGTGGTTTCAGATAGACGAGTGTTTTTCGTGAAAAATTGGCGGGGGGGGGGAAATAAAAAGGAACGTATATAACTGTTCAGCAAGGCTTTTCTTTTGTCGCTTTCACTTATTTATATTTTTTTCTGCTAATTTCTTCTAATATTGTCATTAAGATTTCGCAACCCTTGCCACACAATTACATGTGCAACTGCCCCCATAGGAGGGGCATCCTTTGTCTTTCGAGACTGAACAGAGGCAAATATATAAAAACGACATTATTTTTGTCCCAACCTAATACTCTAATAACTTCTGTCCTCGGACCCCTAGATTTTGGAATTCCCTCCCTGCCTCCTGCTCCCAGACTGTACTGATATGCAAATGTTTAAATGTAATATAAGCCAACATCTCACTCATCTACTTACATAGTCCCCCTGTAAACATAGCCCCTTGTCTTGTTTGGGTTGAACAAGAGTAAAAAAAAAAAATCCTCCACCCTTATTGTTCAAGTTTCACTTTCATATATCATCACACTGTGAGCAAGTTCCTGATAGACTTTTCCTTACATCGGTAACATTAAAATTCCGCTGGTTGGTATTGGCAGAATTTCCCTAAACTTACTCCATCCATTCTTAACTCTTGGTATCACACCAGAACCACCCCCACCCTGTTCTCCACTCTAGAGCTGGTGTTCCAATTTTGTGTTTTTCATTTTCCAATACCGTGCATCTAACATTCTAACATTTGTCTACAGGTTTAAAGTGCAACTGTTTGCATAGTTCCCAGTGGAATATTTTTCTTGCAGGCCTTTGTATTTTTTCTGGTCTTGTTTGCTGCATTCATTTATTATGTGATTTACCACTTCGTCCTTTTGTCCACAGAGTCTACATTTATAATTTTCTGGGATTTTTATCTCTTCTTCTTCTGCTGCTGCTGCTGCTGTTTCTTACCACCATTATCATGATCATCATGATCCTCATTAATATTCGCTCACTAGGGGTTCTGACACAGGCCATAATCAGCGATCATTCACGTGCAATAACCTATGGTGTTCCCTGAAGTCTGAGTGACAAAAGGTCTACCCAAATTTCTAGCACTCTGCATTTATCAACATTACATCAGCAGCAACTCACGTATCAAGGATACTTGTCTATATTCCGGGGCATGGTTTTGGCATTTGAAATGTGGACAGCACAAAAATCCTGGTACTTGTCGAGAATTTGAACCAGACGTAACTAACGGTTTGCTTGGAACATGACGTCGAGCGGCCAGTTAGTTACGTCTGGTTCAAATTCTGCACAAGTACTAACATTCGTTGATACGTGCACTGCTGCTGATGTAACGTTGATGAATATATTCTAACAAAAGTTTGACAGCATTCGAAAAATACACGCTTGACGAGACAAACTGATCTAAGGACTGCTAGAAATGTAAATGTAATTGCTAGTTCCTTTATATATATATATATATATATATATATATATATATATATATATATATATATTATAGATAACAAAAGTAATTATTCCTATTTACAATGCCTCTCCACGAGACAGAGTTAGACACTAGGGTCGTTTTTTCATGTGGAGAAAAGGAACAAAAATAAAAATTGTCTCAGTCGTGAAAGATTTCTCCTCCACTGACAGAGAAATTGAAGTGCAGCATCTGAAGAATAGATACTACACTTTGATCTTGTCCCAAAGGCCAAGTTTAGTTCGCAATGTTTCACTCAACACAAACTCCTGGTGTGTGATATGCAGTTTTAGACCATTGTACAAGAACCCAAATTGGTGCCTCCAAGGAGACGCTTATGGAAACTTACGAAGCCAAAAAATCCTTCAGTAGTTCAAATTTCATGTCAGTGTGTATTTATTTGCTTCCCTACTGAGCAAATTAGGCACAAGGCCGTTTTTTAATGTGGAGAGAGAGGGAGGGGGGAGGGAAAAAGGGACCAGCTCCCGATGGGTGGGAAATGGGAGCTGGATAGTGACAATTGGTATGAAGGGTTGCCCTTACATTGACCAAGGTCTAATATGTGGGGTCGCCCCCACATATGGTCTTTGCATGCAGTATCTGTCGGAACAGACACTACACTTTGATCTTGTCGCCCGGGCCACGGAGGGCCAGGCGGGCAGTAACTTTCATGTCAGTGAGGCGATGGAAAGCTTTGTCTACCCAAATGATCTTGATAATGCCTGGTGTGAAATCAAGTGCCGTTTGATAAACACTTTGTGTCTGGAGTAAGAATGGCATGTGGCATAATCATGCTGATACTGATTCCCGTTAGATAACTGGAGTTAAGCAATACTGAGCCTGGTTATGATTAAAATGAGTGACCATTAGGTAATACCAGGTACTGTATGTGGTCAAAGTCTGAAGAGGGATGGGTGCCGCCAGGCTGTTTTTGCACAAGATATGCTGCATGAAATAATGAAGCCTCCCCCCACCCCCACCCATCAATCCTGGAGGGTTAAGGGATACATCCATCGAAGAATGGAAGACCAGCTTGCAGTGAAACGTGGTAGTGGAATGATGATGAGATTGAGAAAGCTATAAAGAAGAAAATGGCGTCGGAAGGAATGGCAGAGTATGGTAGCAAGGAAGAGTACTTTCAGGCTAAATAACAAGCTAAGTCTGCTGCTAGATGCTGCAAGGGTGCTCAGAACATGAAACTCGGTAATCTTAATAATTACAATCATAAGAACCAGTTCTTTAAAGAAGCTCGGAAGATGAAGGATGAAAATCAGGACATTGTTGGGGACAAATGTCTCAGGAACAACAATGGTCTAGCAGTTAATGAAGATGCTAAGTTAGTTGCATAGAAAACACATTATAAGAGGTTGCTTAAAGTTGAGTTCTCTTGGGACCAAAGTAGCCTTTCTAAGCTCCAACCTCTGTCCCATCACCGCAGTGTTGCATCCCTGTACTTGTTTTACAAGTATTTTAATGGAATATTCTCTGATGAACTTGTTGCACTTGTGCCCCCTCGATGTACATACATATCCCACATAAACCCGTTCAGCAACAAAATTACACCCCTTCACTGTTGAGGTCTCTAAATGCCAGAAAGCTTTCTACTCTAATGGTTTCTTCTCTCGAACAGTTAGGTTTTGGAATTCATTTCCTGCTACCTGCTTCCCTAATCGTACTGATATGCAGAAGTTTAAATGTAATGCAAATCAACATCTTGTTAATCTTTCCTAGGCATCGTCTCAAATAGTAGCCTTTATGACCAAGTGATGTGCCTAAACATGATTAAAATAAAAAAGACAAACATTAGACCTCCTCCATATATCACTGTGGACATGATGGCTGCCACTCCCAAGAAAATGTACAAGGGTAATTCACTGGATCTCTCTGACATTTTGTTGAAATGATAATTGCAGCAGGAGAGAGAATGTATAAACATAGCAAGCTCAATGAATGGGAATTCTTTTGCATTATCAATTATGGAAGGGCAAGGGCAATGCTTGGGAATGGGGAAATTACCAGGTTGGGGTGCATCACGATTCTGTACTCAGCCCTTTTCTCTTTGTCATTGTTATGGAAACTTTATCCCAGACGTTCTGCATTGGTTGTCCATGGCAACTACTTTATGCAATCCATCTTATTATAATTGCTGAATCAATGGATATATGCCTCCACAAGCACAGGTTGAAGCTAAGGTCTTAGAGTAAAGACAGGTAAAAACCAAAATACTCTGCAGCCAGCATGATCAAAGATCAGTTCCCAAATACTAGTATCCTTGTGGTGTAATTCCATGTACTGCTCTTCCTGTAAGACATGGATACATAAAATATTCTCTGGTATCAAGGGCAGACTGAAAGACAATTAGAACTTCACTTGCAGGAGGTGTTTGGGATTGTTGCCCGTTCCCACTACTCAGGTTATCGAGCAAATAGAGTTTCAGGGAGAACACCTTGAGGTAGCTAAGACTTTTGCTATCTTGGTGCCGTGTTCGATGAAATGCTACAACTGCCAGACTCTGTTCTGCATGGAAAAATTTAGAGACTTCTTCCCAAATCTCACTTGCAGAGACACCTGTTTACACAAAATAGGCTATGTTTACAGCACTCGTGTCACTTGGCCTATTACAGTTGAAGACATTACAATGATGCAATGGATATGCTCCTCAAAACTTGCTGATAGAACATCTCTCAATGAGCTGAGATCCAAGCGTGACAACAATGCACCAGCTAAAACCTTACTCTGGAATAGATTGAGATGGTTTGGCCACTATCAACACATGTCAGTTAACAAGTGGTCAAGAAGAATCATTAACTTTCATGTCTAAGAGTTGGAATGTTAACATCAAACATCATGAAACATCATAAGTTAACAGAAGCATTAACAATGAAGCAAATCAACCAAGTCAATAATCCTTATGTTCAACCCTTGAACTCAGGGAACAGGCGATGATAATCGCGTAGTAATAGTAGTAGTAGTTCTCTTCTCTCGATAATCAATGCAGATGACTTCATGTGATCATAAGAGCAGTTTACCTTTGATCTCTGACTGGAAATGGTCATTAGTATTCCCTGGGGTTTGAGTGGCAAAAACCTTCCCAAGACTCCAGTTCTCTCTGCACTTTTCCAGTGGAGGTCTAGATAGTGCTCTCCCTCCTCGGTCTTTTAAACAATTCACAACTCCTTGATGCAGTGCCATCTGATGAAGACGCTACCATATTTTAAGGATGAGAGTGCAGTTAACATTTTGATGTTTCGATTTTCTTGGTTCCCTGTGGCCGTATCCTGTTTTTGTTTTATTTCTATTGTGGCATTCAAGTTACTGATTAGTGTCCGTAGTTTATGTTGGTTGGTTTATGAATTATTATTATTATTATTATTATTATTATTATTATTTATAATTATTATTATTATTGTTATAAACATCATTGCCATTATCATCATAAACATTATTATCATCATTCTCATCATCATCATTATTATTATTATTATTATTATTATCCTGATCATTTATAATATCATCGTTATCATTATTATTATTATTATTATTACTATCATCATCAGCATCATCATGATTACTATCATCATTATTATTATTGTTAGTATCATCATCGTCATCATCATCATCATCATCATCATCCTTACTATCATCATCATTACTATCATCATCATCATTATTATTGGCTCACATGGAGCTTTCACACAAGTCAACAAACGATCTGATTGAAGACCTGTGGTGTTGTCTGGAAGCTGAGTGACAATAAGTCTCCTCGGACGTCCAGTTCTCTCCCCCTCCTTCGATAGCATTTGCAAATAAATTTGCATCATCGCAACAGCCGCTTACCATTGATTTCTCGCTGGCAGTGGCCATCGGTTTATACTGGAATTTGAGTGGTACTAAGCCTCCCCAAGATCCCAGTTCTCTTCACACTTGTCCAGCGGAGGTCTGGCCAGTGCTCCCTCCTCAGTCTTTCCATCCTCCTTGACCCTTCTTGGCTCTTTGGTATTATTATTATTATTATTATTATTATTATTATTATTATTATTATTATGACTATTATTATTATATAATTTACAACTATGGATTGAATGACACCTGCTTCTCAAAAACAACTGTGTGATGCCAAAGCCGAAAATTTAATTAAAAACCTTCAGGTATCTTTTATTTCCGAATCATAATTCGATGCAGCAAAGAATCGAATTCTTTATTTTCTTCATCATATGTGGTGTACCAATCGCGTGATAACTAAATTATCGTCCCAGGGTTTATTCTCTGCAAAGAATTCCATTTGCAACAGGTGTTGTAAATGTGGCGATTCGGCTAAAGTTTTCAAATTTCTTTAACCAACAGCTGCCCATAATTTAATCACTACAAGCAATGCAACAGTTTCTATCTGGCACAGATAAGTGTGGAAATAAATTGAGTTTCAGTTAAAAGTTTTTAACGATATTGCGAATCTAAATGATTTGTTAATCTTCGAATTGCCAAACACTGACTACAAGAATTAGTAGAATGTGATGGGCCTGCGCGAAAGCGCCTGCGAACAGTATGTACATGTTTTCACTGAACACACCTTGAAACATCAGAATGTACTCACCCAAGAGTTTTATAAAGATGACACCCGAGTTATTCGACAATGACTTTGCAGGTTGCTGTTGGATCGTATTGGATTGAATTACGTTACTTTCTGAGTTCGTGTTGGATCATATTGGATTAAATTACATTACTGTCCGAGTCCGTGTTGGATCGTATTGGATTGAATTACATTACTGTCCGAGTCCGTGTTGGATCATATTGGATTGAATTACATTACTGTCCGAGTCCGTGTTGGATCGTATTGGATTGAATTACATTACTGTCCGAGTCCGTGTTGGATCATATTGGATTGAATTACATTACTGTCCGAGTCCGTGTTGGATCGTATTGGATTGAATTACATTACTGTCCGAGTCCGTGTTGGATCGTATTGGATTGAATTACATTACTGTCCGAGTCCGTGTTGGATCGTATTGGATTGAATTACATTACTGTCCGAGTCCGTGTTGGATCGTATTGGATTGAATTACATTACTGTCCGAGTCCGTGTTGAATTGTATTGGATTGAATTACATTACTGTCCGAGTCCGTGTTGAATTGTATTGGATTAAATTACATTACTGTCCGAGTCCGTGTTGGATCGTTTTGGACTGAATTACGTTACTTTCTGAGTCCGTGTTAGATCGTATTGGATTAAATTACATTACTGTCCGAGTCCATGTTGGATCGTTTTGGACTGAATTACGTTACTGTCCGAGTCCGTGTTGGATCGTATTGGATTAAATTACATTACTGTCCGAGTCCGTGTTGGATCGTTTTGGACTGAATTACGTTACTGTCCGAGTCCGTGTTGGGTCGTATTGGATTAAATTACATTACTGTCCGAGTCCGTGTTGGATCGTATTGGATTGAATTACATTACTGTCCGAGTCCGTGTTGGATCGTATTGGATTAAATTACATTACTGTCCGAGTCCGTGTTGGATCGTATTGGATTGAATTACGTTACTGTCCGAGTTTGTGTTGGATCGTATTGGATTAAATTACATTACTGTCCGAGTTCTGTGTTTGATTGTATCAACATTACTGAATCCATCTTGAGTTGTATCAATGTTACTGGTCAAATTTGTGTTCGGTCTATCCACGCTAGTGTTGGGTTTGTGCAAGCGAATGTTCTGACCCAAGTCAAGAAATTACTTTTGTTGACACATAATTTCGAAATAAAATAAATAGATTCAGAAGCAATAAATAAAAGTCGAAGTAACTTTATTTTATTGCAAAACTTTTTGACGCATCAAAAAATGGGCTGTTGATTAAGAATGAGTTCTTCATGCCAAATAGAGTAGATATAGCATTGTAGTGACTAACCCCTATTAATCCCTAACTGTGCATCAAACAGATACCACAATACTTAATTCACTGCACTTTATTATAACAAAGGTCCATACAAAATAGCCGGATAGGCCAAGTAATTTATGAAAAAACTTCTAGAGTAAATGTGATATTACGATAACTTATCCTTATTAATCCCTAACTGTGCATCGAATGGATACCATAATGCTTAGTTTGCTGCACCTTATCATAAAGTAGATACACACAAAATTACACCCACATTGACCTTGTAGTTTTTGAGAAAAAGTAGAAGAGCCAGATAGACAAACATACAAACCAAGAGAAATATGATATATAAGATCTATACAGGAATCGAGTCGTTGTAAGAAAAAAAAAATGGCTGCCTAACAAAAAAAAACAAAAACAAAGGGAAGTAATTCATTCACAAAAATAGAATAAGATGAAGGTTGAGGAGTTTTTACCACTGTAAGAATTGTCTTTTCTTTATCTAGAATTTAAAGCATAAATTCCATCAAATTGTTAGTTGAAAACTCTTTTACCGGAATACGAGGAATAAAGTCACTGAGGAACTTATGGAGATTTCTCCTGTAAACTGATAACATCCATTAAGTAAAATGGCCGGAAAGGACAATCTTTTTCCATATAAAGTTAGATATGTACATATATTGATGTATTTCTGTGTACTGAAATCAATCCTAAACTAATTAGCCGATCAATATAAATTTTGAAACACATCTGTTAGGCATAAGAGGCATAATGCGGTTTATATGTAAGTTTCGTTTAATTTTATGCAAAAGCTGCACAAAGAAAATTTTAGATATCTCTGAATTTTAAAAATTAATAAGAGGTATTAAATATCAGTTAATGAAGTTTCTTTAAATTCCAGTTTTATTGGAAACATTTTAAATAATAATACGATCACAAACTGCTATTTGAAAATTCAATTGTTTTCTACTTTTATTTCAACAATACATAACGCCAATTCCTTATAAGGACATCCTATTTGGGATTATGTAGGGAACTAAGCAGCGCGATGTCTGTTCACATTAAATGTAAATTTCTGTATCTTAATACAGTTAGAGAAGTAGGATATTGGAATATATATATATATATATATATATATATATATATATATATATATATATATATATATATATATATACTAAGTTACAAAATGTATATGGCGATTAAGCTACACTGAATATTCCGCGTTTCATCCACATGCGCGAATTCTGTGGTTGTTTGTCATTTTTATATATAATATATATATAAAAACGATAAACAACCACAGAATTCGCGCATAAGCCTGAAGAATCCTAGAGTGGATGAAACACGGAATATTCAGTGTAGCTTAATCGTCATATACATTTTATAACTTACTAACTAGCTCTACCTACGTATTGAGCACTTTTGAAGTAAATATTTAAAGTTCACGCATAAATCTATACTTTTGTATATAAATTTATGTGAGTAAATTAAGTAGTTATATATATATATATATATATATATATATATATATATATATATATATATATATATATAGAATGTTTACATGAGATAAGTCATCGGTACCGTCGATTCCAAACTTGATAATAGGAAACCATTTTAGATATCCATATGAAGCTCTCTTCAGCCGATATTCACCTGTTTTATAACCGGAAGTGGAAGCATGCATATACCTTACAAGATCTCATTCAAATTTCGTTTTTTTTAACTTAAAATTCAAATAATAATTTTTTTTTTAATTTCCGTTTAAACAAAAGAAAAAGAAAAAAAAAAACGGAAAAAGAACAGAAATCCGAATAATCCAAATAATATAAAAAACCATTCTTCATCTCAAAAATTCAGAAAAAACAATATATATATATATATATATATATATATATATATATAGTTGTGTGTGTGTGTGTGTGTGTGTGTGTGTGTGTGTGTGTGTGTGTGTGTGTGTGTGTGGCGATTGCAGGTGATTAAATGACTTACTCACTAAATAGTTTTACAATGAATCATAAAAAAATATAAAAATGTTATATTTTAAAGGTTAAAAAATTTCTTTCCAAAACTATATATATATATATATATATATATATATATATATATATATATATATATATATATATATATATATGATTTTCAGAATGTGAGAGATTGTATATAATAAATTCCACAGCCAAACAACGTCGCAGCTCACAAGAGCCATGACAATCAACAAACCGGAAGTCGAAGACTCGAGTTTCGCCCTCATTTGGGCTCATCATTTAGACACATCTGAACTCAGGATTCGAAACTCGAGCCTCTTGCCGAGACGAAGTAGGTTCATTTCACAGTCGGATTTCGGCGCGATTTGCTTGATCTGTGTTGGTTAATAGAAATTCTTGTGTGCGGGGCGTTTGCTCAGTTGGTAGAGTGCTTGCCTCGAATGCAAGAGGCTCGGGTTTCGAATTCTGAGTTCGGATGTATCTAACTGATGAGCCCAAATGAGGGCGAAACTCGAGTCTTCGACTTCCGTTTCGTGAGCTGCGACGTTGTTTGGCTGTGGAATTTATTATATATATATATATATATATATATATATATATATATCGTTGTTTCCGAATTTTCTAGATGAAGAATGGTTATCCATATTATGTGGATTTTTCGGACTACTGTTCTCATCTTGAGTGTCATTTGTTTTACAACATTTTTGTTGATGTAACCACCGACCTTCTTCATGTGTATCTTGTTGAACTCGGCAATGTTTCTGTCGAACTCGTGAATTTGGATGGAACGAAAACACACTACCCCCATGAAGTAAATAACGGGTTCGAAATTCCGTCCAAATTTCCGAGTTCGACAGAAACATTCTCGAGTTCAACAAGATACACGTGAAAAAGGTCGTAGTTGTAAGGAGATTACTTGCTCAACCATGTCAACTCCCAAGTGTTTGCAAATCTTTCCAACCAGTTTACAATAAACGTTGCTTTGTCATATTCTAATACGAGTTTTAGATTAAAGTTTCCTTAAGGCATAATACCGAAATAGCTTGTGTTTGAGTTTTTTGTTTGGTCCTCTTCTAATTCTTCCCCTTTTTCTTCTTCTGAAACAAATGACACACAACAATCCCTCTGACTCTCAAACAAAATACTATCTAAGCAATAAAATTCACCGACTTTTATGCTATACGAAGCTTCCACATATGCAAATGAATATGGGCCTTGTGTTGAGCCCAGTTGTCCATGCACAATGCCATTTCTGCGTCAGTCGGCATCATGTTCGTCTCTTTGCACATTGCCTGCACTACTTTTATGCGGAACTGCAAAAAAAAAAAAAAGTTTTAAATGCGTTTAAATCATGTTATAAAATTTGCGTGAAATCAACTTAAAAATAAATTTTAAATTTTAATTTCTTATTCATCAAAAAATAACAAGATTCCGATTAATCGATTTGGTTTATTAAAATATACAAAAAAAAATAAATAAATAAAAAATACTCAAAATGTTCAAAAAGAATGATTTCCATGCAAACTTTCGATTCCAATCTCATAGAAACGTGACTAATTGAAATCGATTAATTTTATCTTCTCATTTCAAGTGAAAATCTTGCTAAAAAATGTTTGATGCAAAAAAAAAAAAAAAAATCATCAAAATTCATCAAAGATGCCAATAAAAGCTTAAACATACATCGATTTAGCGAATGATATTTAATTGATTTTATTCCTTATATCGTCACATGATAACACATATATGAACTTGAATGGCTACTAGAGAAAACTTGAATGCCTACTGAAGAGAATTTGAATGCCTACGGGAATGAACTTGAATGCCTACTGGAGAGAATCTGAATGCCTACTGGAGGGAATTCAAATGCTTACTGGGTAGAATTTAAATGCCTACTGGAGAGAACTGGAATACCTACTGGAGAGAACTGGAATACCTACTGCAGAGAACTGGAATACCTACTGGAGAGAACTTGAATGCCTACCAGAGAGAATTTGAATGCCTACCAGAGAGAATTTGAATGCCTACTGGAAAGAACGCCTATTACTCATTCGCTGTGTCTTATCATAACAAAGGTCAATACAAAATTTCGGCCAAATCAACCTGAGAAAAAATGAAACGAACAGACAGACAACTCGACAGACAAATGACCACACACACACACACACACACATATGTATATATATATATATATATATATATATATATATATATATATATAGATAGATAGATAGATAGATAGATAGATGTTATTTTAATTGTGTTAGTTTTTGCGATACGTTTTGAATGAATTCAATTATTTATATGAAAGTGCAATTTTACCTAAATACGAGTTGGGAATAATTTTCCCTTTTAAAAATTTGGTACCCCCAAATGGGGAGCGGCATATATATTGTTTTAAAAATATAATTATCCACTGACACGTGTTCCGTCATCTACGACTCATCAGATTCAGCCACTCTGATGACTCATAGATGACGAAACACGTATTAGTGGATAATTATATTTTTAAAACAATATATATATATATATATATATATATATATATATATATTAATGAAAACACAGGGATGTAGTGTTTACCTGATATACGCAATGGTAAACTTCAAACTAATATAAATAACAGTATTTATATATAGAAAATTTAATCCCAACCGAATTAAAAAAGTTCAATACGCAATAGAGAATAGGGTTTATTATAAGAGAAAGAAAATTAAAACTGTAGTTGAAATTTACAATCAAAATTTATTGTTTGACTCAATACTCCAAAAAACAATTTACAAGGTCCCATTTAACTGTGGACAGACTTCTCTTTGGGCTACTGCACTGCCCCCCCCCCCAAAAAAAAAACAATTTTCATTATTTCAGCTGTTTTTAAAACTTTCCAATCGGATTATATGCATCGTCACGCCGGACTTATTTTGGAATACATTCTCTCTAAAGAACTATTTTGCATTTTGGATCAACTTGAGAGGAGTTTCATGCAAGCTGAAATATTATGCGCGTTTTTTATATTATTAGTTTTTTTTTTTTTACATATCCAACATTTTTTCACTTTTTTATTTGGCAATTTATAACTACAATAAATTACGGTTTCACTTAATGCCTTAACTAGCAAATTCTAGCATTGCTACAAATATAATTTGCTGATTTCTTTATGTCCTCTGATGAGAAGGATAACAAGCACAACATTCTTTGAAACTCTGCGAAATAAGGACTTTGTAAATTGTTTTTTGGAGTATTCAGTTGAACAATAAATTTTGATTGTAAAGTTCAACTTACAGTTTTTATTTTCTTTCTCTCATATATATATATATA
>NC_136513.1:44362772-44395272 GCF_053919585.1 Euprymna scolopes
AGGATACCAATTGTGATAAGTACGTAATTGAAATAATAGAAATCGAGACCTAATTATGGAAATAGCCAATAAGAGACTATGGGGCGAGAACCTTTAAATAATGACATAAGGAGTGATTAAGGCAAAGGGGGGTACAAAAATGAGTTTGGTAAAGAGAGATGTAGCTAAAAAATGGTGGGATAAATAGGTGGGGGTTCTGTGGAGGGGTTCTTTTAAAATGAATGGGGGACTATATAGTTTAGGTTGTAAATAGGGTGTGTGTAATTCGTTAGTGTTAGATTTTAGGGGTGGGTTATAGTTATTATTAGAAGGGTGAGAAGTTGCTTAAGAGGTGGGATTTATAATGTTTACAATTAAGTGAGGTTTCAGTTTTTTTATTTAGAAGTTTATCTCTATCTCTAAAATTAGTAATCAGTAATTTTTCAGTTAAGCATAAATAACATGGGGAGTTTAGTGATTTACAGGTACTAGCTCTATTAAGAATTTCCCAGCTAATAATTGGGGTGAGGTTGTTTCGGGTAAGTAGTAGATAGTGGTTAGTTAATGAAGTACTATTTGGGTGGTTGGGGTTATTTAGGGAGCATTTATGCACTCTAAATCTGTCTTTGAACGTGGTGCTTGAGAGGCCAATGTAAAATTTTTTGTTTTGTGGGTCTTCAGCAGGGGCAATAGTTGCTTTGTAAACCACATTTGTTGAGAGACAATTTTGCTGGAGCGGGCATTGGGGTTTGTTAAGGCAGTTACAGTTATTTTGACCATTGTTATTATAGTTGTGGTTATTTAGTATTTTATTGTTGTGTTTTTTAATTTTATTTTCTAGATTATTTGTGCAACTGTAGCTAAGCTTAATAGTGTTCTTATTAAAAAAATTTTTATGTAGAATATTACTAGGGGGGAAGTGGTGATTAAGAAGCATGAAGAATTTTTTACCTAATTTAGTTTTTATCATATTATTATAGGGAGGGTTAAACCAGAGGACTTTGCGGGATCTGTTATTCCTATTTGTATTGTTGGGTTTATTAGGGTCCAAGTATGTAATATTAGGGTTGGAATATCCAGATTCCTTTAAAGCATTTTCAAAGAAGGGTTTGTGTAGGTTAAAAATGCTGGAGTTAGATGAGTTTGTGCTAAGCCTTTTTTCTATTGATTTAGGGATATGTTTAATAATGTGTTTGGGGTGGTTGGACATAGGGTGTATATATAGGGGGTATGTATTATTTTTAGTGTATGGTTCATAAGTATTATTAGGGAGGTTAAAGGTAACATCTAGAAAATTTACTGTTTTTAAGTTGGAAGTTACTTCAATCTTTAGATCCATATTCTTCATATATATATATATATATATACCATATTAGTATTTTTTAACCAAATTAAAGTCAAAATTAAATGACTCAATTAATTAAGTTTCATGATTATTAGTTTCCATATATAAAATATTTTGTAAAAATCAAGACAACAAAATATAAAATGAGATAATTTTATTGTGTATTTTGTTATGCGTTACAATTGTTTCGTAACTGTTTGGACAATTTTAAACATTATATCATTTAAAAAAATTATATCATTTAAAAATATTATATCATTTAAAAATATTATATCATTTAAAAATATTCCAAAAACAGCTATTTTTCAGACGGCCAAATACACTTTATACATATATGAATATATTCATAATCTCTATTTCTAGAGAACAAGCAGTTGAACATACCTACACAGCAACTTTCTATTTTTAAATAATATAATGTTTAAAATTGTCCAAACAGTTATGAAACAATTGTAAAAAAATACATAATAAGATATTCTTATTTTATAATTTGTTGTCTTGATTTTTGTGAAACTAATATATATATATATATATATATATATATGTGGATTGAGGTAGTTGCCTATCTAGCCGCACTGATGAGCTGTGAAACAGCGAAACAGTACTGCATGTGGATGACTATAATGCTCCTCATCTTGAGTTGAGCATATTGGGAAGTGATACACGAATTACCATCAGCGTATATATGTATTTTGGACGATGTCACAACATCGTTAATTCATGACTCGCACAGCAGCCGCCGATTAGCGTAATGGTTAGGGGCCTTGAGGTAATTCCATGTCTAGCCGCACTGATGAGATGTGAAACAGCGAAACAGTACTGTATGTAGATGAGCATATATATATATATATATATATATATATATATATATATATATATATATATTAGGAGGTATATTTGATGAAAACAGGGAAAAAGTGTTCAATACTTTAGTAGAGCTAAATATATTTTTATTATTTCAACCTCGAGTTTTTTTATTTTTTGCTTAAATCATTATTAATTGTTTCAATCGACATGACAATAATATTATCCTGCCGATCTCTTCAGACAATTCAAGTCAAAAGAAAAAGATTCTTTAAAATTATAAATGAGCATCAAAAACCAAAATTTGAAGTGCTGGATAGAGAGGGAGGAGGGAGGAGTGAAAGGGAAGAATCTTTAACTATAATTCGAACTACATATAATCTATTTCTTACCTACCCCCCTTCGTCTCTTTTCCTTTTCCTTTTCATCCCTTTTAAGCAACCCCCTCCCGAGGTTGAAATAATATATATATATATATATATATATATATATATATATATATATATATATATATATATATATATAGTAGCATGGAGACCCAACGTTTCCCGGGATTGAATGATGACCAACGAATGCTTTACACTCCTATATTTTTTTTGCCATTGAAATCGGTGAAATCGACCATTTTTTAAAAATCGATTGATTGTCTGCTCTTGTTTGTGTACCTGGAGTAAGCTTCACAAGCCTCCCTGTAGTGACATTGTTCACAATGCATTATAGTCTACATTGCACTGTAGAGAACCTGTTGATTTTATGAAATTATTTTTTGAAATATAATGACTTGCATTAAAGTTTAAAATGTAAGAGTCAAGTATCATGCATCAATTGTGCTCAAGAAAACAGAAACATTCATTTCGGATGCACCCATGTCATATCAAAGACCCTGCTCTTGATTTTATATGCTGAGCCTTTCTGCTTGTGCAGTAATAAAACTTCTCAAATGCACATGTGATGTTAGGCTGTGTAATGTGTTAATTTTAATCCAAATTGCCACATTCCTTCTTCCATTGTTTTTTTTCGATTATCGATTATCGATTATCGATAATCAGTGAAGAAATTCCAATACAAAACCTATCTAAAAACACTGCCAGCTACATATAATACATTTGTGTGAAATTTCGAAAAATCGATCAAGCCGTTGAGGAGTCCATAATGAATGAACTTACAGACAAACACACACACAGAAAAAGTTCCTGTTATATTCGAGTAGAGCAAGTTTCTCGCTTGTTATCTTAGGCGCCCTTACTGAGGAATGCCGAAAGTGCTACTCAGACTTTTGTTGCAGATCCAGAGTGCTCCTCCTTTAAGGACGCTGGCTTCCGCATCTCACTTTCTGACCTTGTGTCACATACCCTCACAGTGGGATAGAGGTAAATACCTTGTGTGTGTTCCTTTTTTTAATTTTCTTATTATTTAGTTCAAGTTGTGGGTGGGGCATCCTACCGGATGCCAGCCATTCATTCACTATCTCATACATTCCAGCTGAGAGATCCTTTTAAGATTCTAACCGTACCATTTAAGTGCAATGGTTTGAATCTCTCTTATACTTGGTTCACCGGGTATATTTGCCAGGTAGTTTTTGTAGTTCTTTTTCATAAGTCCAGCGGCTCCTATAATTACTGCAAAAAGATTCCAGTTTTTTTTCATGCTATACACATATATCTTGGTATTTCATCTTTTCTCTCTCAGCTCTGGTTAACCCAGCATCATTAGAGACACTAACTTCTACTAAGGTTGCTTCTTTCTTCTTCTTGTGTTGTATCATAAAGATAAAGAATTTTACTGGTGCTGGAAGATGACGGTGATCTAATGGTTAAATAAACGGACGGACAACCTGAATTTTCTAAGTTCGAATCCAGTTCATTCCACAAAAATCATTTTCATTTAGGATGTTGGCAACTTTCTTGTGATCCTTCCTGTAAGTACCCGATGTCTTTATAGAAAGAATTCTAACTAGCAAATTTCGGGGAAACCAATGCCAACAATAGAATCTTTTTGATTAATACGATATGATGAATACTATGTCAGGTTTAATAGCTCCATTTTCTAGGTATGTGGCCATACAAATTGCGTAGTCATAATGGATGGTGTATGACTTATTTACAACTGTTTTTTCTGGTAAACATGTTCCCAAGATTTGCAGCTATACTAGATATTCAGTTTTTTACAGATTTTTCAGTAATTGTAATCTCAGTCGCAAAGTAGACAAAGAATAGAAAATCTTTGTAACAAAGCATTTGTGTAACCCACGTGACCTTGAACGTTCTCCACGTCTCACACGTAATCTCGGACGTTATTCACGTTTCTCACGTGATCTTCATTTTAAAGTCTTTATTTTTCTTTACTTTCTTTTCTTTGCTTTCTTTTTATTTTATTTTTCTTTACTTTTTTCTTTACTTTCTTTTTCTTTACTTTTTTCTTTACTTTATTTTTTCTTTACTTTTTTTTCTTTCCTTTTTCTTTTTCTTTACTTTTTTCTTTACTTTCTTTTTTCTTCACTTTTCCCTACCACTGATGTCATTTTGCATCTGCATCTGCTCATCAGCGCTATGTTACACACAATCCATTGTGTCGTATTGCATAATATATTGCATAATAGTTGTCTTCCAGCAGAACTTAACAACTAGATGTTAGGTGGCTCACTCTGTCTACTTCTGCGTAACAGAATCTACACTTATTATTACTCAAACCACCCATGTTTTTAAAAGCATTGCTCATCAAGTTTTGATTTTGGGCAGCCATTAGTATTCTTTCTGATCATAATGAAGCAATCCTCTTTTCAGCCACTCTATAACGTCTTCCTTGTCTATATATTCTTGTGATAGTTGATTCAGAAAATACTTGGCAGGTTGCTGGTTGGTTCATTCTTTCAGTTTTCTGCAATGGAAGGTCTTTGTGTATTCTTGACGACTCTGCGGGACTATTTCCGTGGCAAGATTGTTTTCTGTTTCTCTCTCATTTGTAAGACAGTCTTGTCCAAAATATTTGGCCAGTTTTGTGGTGGAGATAATTTTACTGTCCCTTGTTTTTTATGTTCATACGCCATCGTAAGATTTGGATTCTGGGAGCTCATTAGATATTGCCCGGTGCTCACAATAGTAGCTCAGTGTTGCGGGTCAATTTCTGAGGGAAACATACTACCCACTCCCCTGGCCAAATACAGCTTAATGTGTGCGCACGCGCGTGTGTGTATTCAATAATTATTTTCAAGTGTACGTGGATTTGTATCCTGTTTTCTCTACTTTTTTGGCTGTTTTCGTCCTCTCCTTCCCACTCTTCTCTTTTTCTCATTGTTGGAAAATCATGTTTTGTAATTCCGAGTGATTAAAATGATATTCAAAATGAATTCGCACGATCGTTAAAGAATAAATATTTTAACACGTTCACAAAATGGTTTAAATGCAAGTTATAAATTATTAAGAAAGAAATCGTCTTCCTCATAAAATTTTAAAAGTTTTTTTATCCGAAATCAAGCACATAACACTAATAATATGTGTACCATTATATAAAAGTAACTTCGTGTGTGTGTGTGTGTTGTGCGATTTGTACGAAATTTTACACGAAAGTACTTTATATACCTGGCAGTGTTGTTAGATAGGTTTTATATCAGAATGTCTTCGATAACACCTTACAAGTGCATTTGAGAAGTTTTATTTCCACACAAGCCGAAGTTAAAGCCATTATCACCGCCCAACAAGTAAAGTCAAACATATAAAACCAACAGTAGATTCTTTGATATGACAGGGGCGCGTTCAAAATGAATGTTTCACAAGAAGGAGAAAGAAGCAACCTTTGTAGAAGTTAGTTTGTTGTAATTGATAATTGATTTTTGCATTTTAAAGTTTAATTCAGTCTATTATATATAAAAAAATAGTTTTATAAAATCAAGAGTAGGTTCTCTACAGTGCAATGTAGACTACAATGTATTACGGACAAGTCACTGCAGGGAGGCATGTGAAGCTTCCTCCCAGTGCACCGTGATAGATCCCCAATCAGAGCAAGTAATAAATCGATTTGTTATAAAAAAAAGGTCGATTTCACCGATTTCGATTGCAATAAAAATATGGGAGTGTGAAACATTTGTTAATAATTTTTCAATCCCGGGCAACGCCGGGCCTTCTTGCTAGTTGTTAATAAAAGCAATGGCTACTAACGTTTTGAAATATTCACAATTATTTTCTAAACTAAATTTACTTATCATTTAGAGTTTACTTATTTTATTAAGATTTATTTTATAATGGGAGATGACCGTGGTCTAGTGGATAATGACACGGACTGATAACCTGGGTGTCTGAAATTCGAATCCAGTTTGTTCCACAGAAATCACTTTCACTTAGAACATTGCCGACCTTTTCATGGTCTATCTCGTAAGTACTTGATGTCTTTCTAGAAAGAATTCTGGCTGGACAAATATCGGGGAAACCAATGCCAACAATAGAATCTTTGGATTCATACAATATGATGGTGACTTGATTTTTGTTTTAGTAAAATCGAATTTAGGTTGGACATTAAAAACAGAATTTTATCGTACATGCGAAATGCAGAACAAATCCAACAGTTCCAAAGTGCAATAATGAAAACGAACCATTCTGGTTAATGGTAAAATCAAGACAGTTTCCAATAATGACTTTAAGAGTGTAAGTTTACAACTGAATTTTACCAAGTACTTTATCGACTATGCCATGGGTCTTTGTTTGCGGACAATTCTAGCATGAATTGGAAGTAGTTCAAAGAATCCAAATAATATGAATAATCGATCCTCATCTTAAAAAATTCAGAAATGTAAAAGCTGTATTAGGGGCTGTAAACACAACCAAATTTGGTGAGGGGTGGAGGGTAGAATGTAATAAAATGTTATAAGACACATTTATGTGTCTACTACAAAAATTGTCTTACTGTTATGATGATCTACCCTATCTCATCATTAAATGGACTCTTCCCAATACTATGTATAGTGACAATACTGGTAACTGAGTCGCTATTGTCACGAGGGGCTTTCTAAAAGTAATGCCGCTTAATTTTTTAATCCCCCAGATACATCAGAGGGGACTGCATTGTTATGATGACATATGCATTTATGACCTGAAAGTTTCATCCATCTGTTGCAGATATTGACGGCAGGCGTCTCTAAGAAAACAACCCTATCATGGACGTGTGTCAGAAGCAGAGATGCGTCATTGAATTCCTCCATGCAGAAAAAATAGAATTGATCAACATTCACCGGCGCCTGTTAAACCTTTACAAAGCTGATGCAGTTGATGTCATTACAGATGGGAGATGAGTTCATTGATTTCTGAGTGGTTATAGAAATGTGAGTGACAAATTGCACCCCAGACATCCATGCACAGTCACTACCCTATCGCTGGCAAAAGTGCGTTGAGAATGGTGGTGACTGTGTAGAAAAATGATGTTTCGAGTTTGGAAATATACACCTGAAGAAGGTTGGAGATTACATCGGCTGAAACGTTGTGAAAATAACAATCAAGCTGAGAATAGTACAGGAGTATCATTGCCTTATCTGAGCTGGTGCTCCAACCACTAGTGTTTCATTAGATAGGCTCCAAAAAAAGTCTCTTATCTAACATGCCTCACACTGTCTACCAAGTTCCAAAGACAGTCTCATCACCACAATGTTGTATCCCTGTGTTTGTTTTCTAAGTTTTTCAATAGCATTGTTGCATTGCGTCAATGTTCACAATTATAACACATCAAAAATTCTGGGGGAGTTTATAAAAATCCTGTCCTTGAGTGGTTTATGTTCCGCCATTCACCACATTTAGAATAAAAGCTCTCTAATGCACAACAACAGAGACAAGTCTCATTTCTTTCTGTACAACTGGGTTTCATTCAGTCAGCATAATTTTCCACAGTCAAAATAATGTCATCATTTCCCATCCTTTCTACCTCGTTGCCTCTATGAGATGTCTGCTAAATCTATAATCTTGAGGAATCAGAGACAGACTTTTTCTGATCTATTCTCTCTTACTCTCGAATCAGACTCTCTTCAAACTGTACGAATCTTCCCCCTAAATTGCATTCCACAACATTCCCGTTCGACCCGTCTCTGTAATTTTGTTATGACACTTTTTGTATAAGCAAACAACCTGCCTATGC
This sequence comes from Euprymna scolopes, assembly GCF_053919585.1. Taxonomy (NCBI): domain Eukaryota; kingdom Metazoa; phylum Mollusca; class Cephalopoda; order Sepiida; family Sepiolidae; genus Euprymna; species Euprymna scolopes. The sequence goes on from NC_136513.1 coordinate 44,371,015, forward strand.
CAATAACTTCTAATCTACAAAACAATGATCTTCAATTCCTAATCCTATATATTGTACTAGCCACAACTGCCAGTCTGTCTACATTGGGCCCATTATACGCCAGAATGTCCTCCAGCAAACTTGCTGCATTTTTGCGCCCTCAATGTAAATAAACTTGACTGCATATAGTATATAAAATTATCAAAATAAAAACACAAAAAAAAATTCTGAAACGTGTCATTTCTCTTTTAACATAATTGTGTTTGTTCTCTTTTATTAATACGGTGTTTAACTGTTTAACTTGTCATGTAGTTATTGTGGCCCTGGAAGAGGCACTAAGGAAAACATGAACACAGAAATGGAAAAAAAAAAAAAAGGTAAAATATACTGAAACAAAAAAATACAAAAAGCAACCATCATAGTAAGTACAGCCAAGATAGCGAACTATGAAAGTACACTGACCACCTCAAGAGTCATAACATTCAGTTAATTTATACAGTTTGGAAGAGTTCATCTTTAGTGCATAGGTGAGTCCTCACAAGAGTAATGAATATGAGTACATCCGGATTCCTCCTCACACGAATATGATTGGCTGGTTATAGCAGACTTGTATAGCATAAATACAGACTGGTATAGCAGCATCTGGAAGACATGTCAAAAGATACGTAGCCTCGTAGGAGATGTCCTTTTCTCTTCCTTGCAACCTTTATCTCACAAAAGAGATGTTGCGAGTTTGTCTCTGATGTATCGTTATTTTCATAAAGTGTTCGAATGAGCTTCAATCTATGGTCCCCCCTCGCCAAACTTTCACAAGAAACACTCGTCTAGCTGTAAACACTATCAATAATTCCCCCCACTCTTTATCTGTGCCTAAACCTAAACGTAGATTCCATGAACAAAGCTTTTTTCTTAGAACTGCACGCCTGTGGAATTGTCTTCCGTTTTCCTGCTTTCCGGCTGACTACAATATGGTTGTCTTCAAGTCTAACGTAAATAAGTTCTTGATGAGCCGTTCCATATAAGTTATCAACTTTACCAAATTTTCATTACTAATGATTACTATAATGTCCAATTTCTACTGTACACTCTTTAACCCTTATCCTTGAGTGGCCTCTTGGCCTTGATAATGTGGTGATGCCTATGTAAAAAAAAAAAGTCCCACACTTACAAATATTACTAGCTATGATCACAAACATCTGTTCCGTAATGAGACTTATTAGGTTCTTACTTGAATATGTAGCCAAGACCACTGAGCTGCAACAAACAAATACTTTGCAGGACATATCAATTCGTCTTCCGCTTTTGCTTCATGGTATATAATCACTGTTTTTTAACTTTGCAATTCATCATCATTGTATTATTAGTGAGGATTCCTTAAATAGTATTCTTTATTGTTTTGGTAAAGTTTTAAATCGAATTCGAAATCTAGTTTCTTTTTTAAACGTATTTTATGACGATGTTTGTTTATTGCTGACTATTAAGTTATTGAAAAATCAGTACGAAAAAGACAAATGAGATTCATGGGCCATGTCTACAGAAAAGGCGGAATAGAAGAAGCAGAGGCAAGAAACATACATTGACAGCCAAAACACCTGGGCAACATAAAAAATGATGAGCCACAATGAATTCATGAATGCCTTGAGGAGAGAGATTGATGAAGAGCCATCAATGTTTAAACCAGGCAGAACACCACTTAAATAAATTAAGCTCTCATTTGCTTCTTTTCCAATACACTGCTGTGACTGAATCACAAAAATGATTTGAATGAACACTAAAAGGCAAATGGCTAATATTGCTATCTTCTTTCTTTCTTCCCTCCTTTGGAGCTTTCTTTATCACTTCCAAAAGCAAGTACGTTTTCACAGAAATGTGTTAACTCAAGGCATTTTCAACCAATGAAAATCGTTTCCAGTTCCTAAAGTAACATGTCTATAACAAAATAATAAGCCAATGCAAAGTTAGAAGCTCATATGAAACAAACAGCAAAAAGCAAGAGACACAGATATGACATAAGCCGTCTGCATCTGAAATGACATCGCGTAACAACTCCCCCCCATGACTTTAGCCGAAGCAGAACAAATTGCAAAAGTAAGGACTCAATGACTCACATAACAGCTTCTTTCATTTCATGCACACATACTTACATACTAGAGGCAGTAAGGTGAACAGAAATGAATTGCTATGCACAGCTATACACACATTAACAAGAATAAAGTAAACCAACACACATGCATACACAATGCCACACTGCCAAATACTCACATATGTATATTATTTACATATGCATATTATTCACACTTTGAACATTTTGACCTGTAACTATTTATTCAACTTTCTCCACGAAACACGAATTTGCATAAATCAGGACCATGTGTTTCTGGACCAGAGAGTGTGGTAGATGCAAGTGCCTTACACTTTAAGCTAAGTCAAGTGCAAGTAAAACAGGCAAATGGATACAACATGATAAAAGAAATAAGACCTCATGAACGGAATTAGTTTTTTGCACAGAAGAATCTAAGAACGCCACTTCAGCCTTGGCTGGAGGATGCAGAGAAAACTCAATGACTTACATACAAGCTTTATTTGTCTCATGCACACATGCTTATACACTAACAAAGTCAGCCAGAAATTAACTACTACTCACACAGATTAACAAGAACGAGGTAAACCAACGCACATGCATGCACAATGCAACACTGCCAAACACTCACATTTGTATATTACTTATATGTGCATATTCACACTGTGAACATTTTGACTTACACATTTCTTAGCCTTCTGACTATTTACGGAACTTTCTCTACCAACCACATGTTTGTACTATACGCATTTATCAACATGACTTTTATATTCTTATCTCTTGTATAAAAATGTTTTGTTATAAAATTTTTGTTTCCTCAGTTTTTGCATTTAACTCTGTTTATGTTTTAGGCAGCACTTGATAACTGGTGACCCCTTCTATTCTCTCAGTGTTTCATTTATTTGCATTTTATGCACCTGTTATTTTCGGCCTTTGCTTAAACATAGGTTTTACACGTTAATTGTATTGAATGTTGCTGTCGTTCTTGGCAATACTTAAAGATGCTATCGTCATCTAAAATGTCCCTACTAAGGTCAAGTTTATCTCCAAAAGGAAAAAATATTTGTACACGTGAAAAAAAAAAGTTATAATAAAAAATGTTTTCGCGGCAACACGACGAGCTAACAAATTCAGCTAGATTTTGAAGTTAAATAAATTCATTGTAAAAATCCTTTGAAAGATAAATATTAGTTTCTGGGTCTATATAAAAGATAATTAGTAAAGTAAAGTTCTAAGATATTGAAATTAAAAAAAAACACCTTGTTTGTACAAAAAAAAATAGCTTAATTTGCCCCCAAAATCAAGAAATTCTGCCTTTGCAGAATCACAACAAAATAGAAGTCGTGTAAACATGTATTATACGGAAGTCCAAAATGTCAGAAAGTTGAAACGCTGTCTGAAAATGACGTCAGGTAGTTAAAGGGAGATAAGGTGTGCTGGTTTTCTTTTTTTCCTAACCGTGCATCTGTACATTCCTATCGTTAACGTTTGCATGATTTTTAGCAGTTTTCTATTTAATTATTTTTCTATGTTTCTGTTTTTAAATTTAAAAAAAATTGTTTTGCAAGATTACATAAAAATTATGTTGCACCGAAAGTTTCACATTCATGCAAGCAAGGAAAATATTAGAATCTTACGTATAAAAATTATAGAAAACCTATAATCAAAAAAAAAAAAAAGTAGAAATATTTTTTGCAATTATGATTTTTTTTTATGTGAAAATATTAGATAAACAATGCTTAATTCAATGATAATATCAGTAGTTCGAGAAATTAATTTTTCTCTTAGTTATATCAAATTCATTAATACGGACTTTAGGGGCTTTTTTCGTAATGTTCCTGTGAAAATTAAATAATGTTTTAATTGTTACAAATTACGATGCTTTATTTTCATAAAAAAAAAAAAAAATAAATTCATGCATTTTTTTTTGCTACTGAAAACCATAACTTTAGTAAAGCTATTTTTGTTTAAACAAAATAATACATTTCCACTAAGATTTAAATAAAAACAATGTATTCATTATATTCCGTGATTATTATTTGATAAACACTGAAAATTTAATTAAAATTGGTTTATTTTCTGATTTTTGGTGAATTTTTAAGTAAAGGGAGGGGTCAAAATGTTCATACATTTCGAGCATCGGCATTCATTTTGCACGTACCTAGTAAATGATTACGTAAAGATTGGAGCTGCTATACAAAATGTAGTGGCGGGTATTATGCCCATCACGTACCTGCTTTGTTTCATGCATATTTTTGACTATTATGAAAAGTAGCAAATTACTTGGTGTTCCACCAATTTAAACATTTTTGTTTTGTATTTATCTCATCATTTAGAGCCAGCATCCATAAAATTACTGTCTGTTTAGAAACAAAAAATAAAATAAAATAAAATAATAATGAAGGTAAAATGTAAGACATTAATAGCATTTGTACTTTTTTTCATTTTTTTTTTTTTTTTTTTTTTCCATTCCTTTTTTTGCTTTTTCTCTTTTCTGGTATTTTCCATCCATTTTTAGAAATGTACTTTTTATTTTTTGGCAATAAAAGCATTTTCTCATGTATTATTTGGGAAAATCAATGCGTTTCAGGCTGTTCTAATGTATTTTGTTGAGGAATCTAAAAACAAAATGGTGGACAGATATGATTGGTTACTTTCTCTTTCTTTTAGAGCCAAAATGTTGCGTTGAGGAAGAAGAAAATTTGTGTGAATCCTCATCCTAACACCATCACCACCATCACCACCATCACCACCATCATCATTATCGTGGAGGTGACAGTGGCTCAGTGGTTAACGTCACGGACTGACAACCTGCATATGCCAAGTTCAAATCCAGGTCGTTCCACAGAAACACTTTCACGAAAGGAAGAGGTCTCCAAACTATGGCCCGCGGGCCGGATCCAGCACGCCAAAGTCTTTAATCATGGAACTCTTATGGAAAACGTAAAAATATTTAAGAAAGATCTTTTAAATATAAATGTGTGAAAATTGGTTTTGTCTTTTCGTTCAGAAAATGATTTTAAAAATGAGGTTTTGGAGAACCAGTTTCACTAAAAAGCAAAACAGTAGAAAACATGTTATTTCTTTTTTTTTAATTTTTTGGCCGGCATGGATCTAAAAATTCAGCAATATGCCCCCTTCTATTGTTTAAAAACTTTGAAGACCCCCTGACCTAGGGACGTTCGTAACCTTCACATGGTCTCTCCCGTAAGTACCCGATATCCTTCTGGAAAAATTTCTTAATAGAAAGATATTGGGGGAACGAATGCCACCACCGCTGCCGTTGTCATCGTCGTCGTCGTCAGTTAAACATCTCTTTTACATCTGGCATGTGTTGGACACCTTGCATGTGTTGGATGGCATTTTTAGAAATTGTCTTTCAAACTAGCCTATCTCTGTCCAGGTCTTTATTTATCCTTCTTTCTCTCAAGTACATACTTATCACATCGTTGCATGATTTTCTTGACCTTTCAATGTGAATTGAAACCATTAACTTCAACTCTTCGACATTCTTGTTATTTCAACAAAGAAAGCACAAGAAAAGTAAGTTCAGCAGTAAATCTCGGCTTGAAACAATTGATGAAATTATCCTGAAGTCAATTATAGTTGCATCGAGGTGATACTGGTTTTAGATCGTCCACAAAAAAGTAGTCCCTTTTTGCGTAATTCATCTGAGAGATCAGTAAAGTACATGAGAAACAAAACTGGATCGAGGACAGATCCATAAAGAACTCAACCATACAAACTCGCCTCCCTCGAAAAGCATTTCTAATTTTATACCGTTTCTATCACTTTCGCTTCTGTGGATCCCTCTCCGTCTTTGGCCCTGTCGGTGGGGCATTAGAATACACCGACTGCCCCCCCCCCCTGCAGAGGGTAAAAGTCCCTCAATGGGGATCCTGGATATGACCTTAAACTATATCCAGTGGTGAGGCCCCAGCTTGTGGGTTTTGGGGAGTGTGGAGCGCCCCTTAAATTACCATTGCTCCCAGGTTCACTCTGACCCGGAGTGGTAGTACCTGTTAGGGTCTCAACTATGGGTTAAATAGAAACCGACGTGAAAACAATAAATATATTCTATTAAAAAAATGTTTCTTAAATCTTTGGATTCGGCATTAAATAACCCGAAAAGGGTTGATATGCCGTAAAACAAAAACCAACCAACCAACCAACCAACCCTCTCCCTCTTTATTGACAAATGTTTTAGATCGTCCGCAGAGAGTAGAACTTTTTCGATCAATTCATCTGATATATCATTTGTCATACAGGAGTTCCAGTTATAGAGACATACGAAACCTTCAGAAGTTTTCGCAAATAAACCATAATTATAGAGAAAATACAAGGTTGAAGTAGTTTGCTTAAAGCATTGTTTAATGTGTATACAAAAGAGATTTAGTTTCATGTAAGGCAGAACAGTGCAGAGATATAACAGACAGAGACAAATTGGAGTAATATGATGGTGGAACCAGCTATGTAGTTTCACTTTAGTGGTTCACTACATATATGTATGTGTATGCAGAATTACACACACACACACACACACATATAGTTGCTTTGGAAATAGAAATCCATCAAAGCGCTCAATTATAAGGAAAATCCGAAAATAAGAGCGTATATATATATTTTACAGAAAATATTTAGATGAGACAAGTCATTGGTACCGTCGGTTTCAAACCCGATGATTAGGACCGTTTTAGATACCCATATCAAGCTCTCATCAGCCAATACTCATCTCTATCTATATGTGTATTGGCTGACGAGAGCTTGATATGGGTATCTAAAACGGTCCTAATCATCGGGTTTGAAACTGACGGTACCAATGACTTGTCTCATCTAAAAACTTTCTGTAAACAAATATATATATATATATATATATATATATATATAATTTTTACATGTAATATGTTCTTACTTGTGTAAGGTGGTCAGTTAGTATATCTGTGATACTATATTTCAGGACGTCTTCCCTTCTTCAGGCCTAAGTTCAACTTTCAAACGTGCATATTGGAGAGAAACTGCATTTAGAACTTTGCCAAGGCTGCTGCAAAGAATGTGGACTCCCTCTATCGTGCTAGAAAATTATTCACACCAGAAAGTATTCTACAACTTTATATTCCCCCATGCATAGAGTTTTGTTGTCACATGTGTGTTGGTGCACCTACAACTAGTCTCTATCTCTTAGACAGGATTCAAAGAAGAGTCTGCAAGTTATTAGGTCCCGCAGTATCAGCCAAGCTCCATCCCCTGTACCGTCACCTCACTGTTTCATCTCTGTTCCTTTTTTACAAGTACTTTAATGGAATATGCCCTAACGAACTCATACCGCTTGTTTCTCTCCCCCGATGTACATACTTTTTCGGATTAACACAATAAGCAGCAAAATCCCACCCCTTCACTGTTGATGTCCCGAGAAATCGGAAAGTCTTCTACTCTAATATTTTCTTCTCTCGGATTGCTAGGCTTTAGAATTTCCTCCTGGTCTCCTGCTTTCCTGACTTTACTGACACACAGAAGTTTAAATGTAATGTGAACAAACATGTCGCTGTTCAACTCCCCACAATTCCCCGTTAGATACGATCCCAAATAGTAGCCCCTTATATCCAAGTGGCAATATATCTGGTTTGAAGTGACAAAAAAGTTTGCTTTTATTAAATCCATTTTTCCTAGAATTTTCTTCGATATTAACAAGTGCTGGTTGAAAAGAAACTCGTGATGAGAATAATGTTTAATAAATGTCTATAATTAAAATGAAACAAAAATTCCTAAAGCAACAGCAAAATGGAAATATCAGAACTTTTCAAGAAAACCTCATTCCATGATGAATTGGTTCTTGTGAGCCAAACATTAATCAATAAAGGAAACATCTGTTTGCGTTTGAATTGGAGAAACCATTTAATATTTGATGACTGCATTTGTAAAGATTTCAGAAAAAGAAGAAAAAAAGAATTGAAGAAAAACTTGAATGATTAAAAATGAAAATGATAGCGAATGTTTCAAGGAAGATTAAAAGTATTTTAAAAGAATATATTTGAAAAAAAATTAAATATGAGTAGATAGTTGAAAGATCCGTCCATTAAATATGTGCGTTCAGTTGAATTGATATTTTAAACTTTAACGAGACAGACAGACCAATATACAGACATAGTTCTTTATAATAAACCAAAGAAAATTCTATTACAGACAATAGTATAACCGATATAATGTTATTTTAACGCAAGTTTAACAGATTAAGAAAATGCTATTTCAAACTTTTCAAAGAAAATGCTATTTTAAATATTTAAAGAAATTTTATTCCAAATTTTTCAAAGCAAATGTTATTTCAAACTAGTAAAAGAAAATATTTAAACTTTTCAAGGAAAATGTTATTTTAAACTTTCCAAAAAAATGCTCTTTCAAACTTTTCAGTTAAATGCTATATAAATTTTTCAATTAAATGCTATTAAAAACTTTTCAATTAAATGCTATTTTTAAACTTTTCAATTAAATGCTATTTTTAAACTTTTCAATTAAATACTATTTTTAAACTTTTCAATTAAATGCTTTTTTAAACTTTTCAATTAAATGCTATTTTTAAACTTTTCAATAAAATGCTTTTTTAAACTTTTCAATTAAATGCTATTTTAAGACTTTTCAATTAAATGCTATTTTTAAACTTTTCAATTAAATGCTTTTTTAAACTTTTCAATTAAATGCTATTTTCAAACTTTTCAATTAAATGCTATTTTTAAACTTTTCAATTAAATGCTATTTTAAAACTTTTCAATTAAATGCTTTTTTTAAACTTTTCAATTAAATGCTATTTTTAAACTTTTCAATTAAATGCTATTTTTAAACTTTTCAATTAAATGCTTTTTTAAACTTTTCAATTAAATGCTATTTTTAAACTGTTCAGTTAAATGCTTTTCCAAACTTTTCAATTAAATGCTATCTTTAAACTTTTAAATTAAATGCTTTTTTAAACTTTTCAATTAAATGCTATTTTAAAACTTTTCAATTAAATGCTATTTTTAAACTTTTCAATTAAATGCTATTTTTAAACTTTTCAATTAAATGCTTTTTTAAACTTTTCAATTAAATGCTATTTTTAAACTTTTCAATTAAATGCTTTTTTAAACTTTTCAATTAAATGCTATTTTAAGACTTTTCAATTAAATGCTATTTTTAAACTTTTCAATTAAATGCTATCTTTAAACTTTTCAATAAAATTCTTTTTTAAACTTTTCAATTAAATGCTATTTTAAAACTTTTCAATTAAATGCTATTTTTAAACTTTTCAATTAAATGCTATTTTTAAACTTTTCAATTAAATGCTTTTTTAAACTTTTCAATTAAATGCTATTTTCAAACTTTTCAATTAAATGCTTTTTTAAACTTTTCAATTAAATGCTATTTTCAAACTTTTCAATTAAATGCTATTTTCAAACTTTTCAATTAAATGCTATTTTTAAACTTTTCAATTAAATGCTTTTTTAAACTTTTCAATTAAATGCTATTTTTAAACTGTTCAGTTAAATGCTTTTCCAAACTTTTCAATTAAATGCTATTTTTAAACTTTTAAATTAAATGCTTTTTTAAACTTTTCAATTAAATGCTATTTTTAAACTTTTCAATTAAATTCTTTTTTAAACTTTTCAATTAAATGCTATTTTTAAACTTTTCAATTCAATGCTATTTTTAAACTTTTCAATAAAATGCTTTTTTTAAACTTTTCAATTAAATGCTATTTTCAAACTTTTCAATTAAATGCTATTTTAAAACTTTTCAATTAAATGCTTTTTTAAACTTTTCAATTAAATGCTATTTTTAAACTGTTCAGTTAAATGCTTTTCCAAACTTTCCAATTAAATGCTATTTTTAAACTTTTCAATTAAATGCTTTTTTAAACTTTTCAATTAAATGCTATTTTTAAACTTTTCAATTAAATGCTTTTTTAAACTTTTCAATTAAATGCTATTTTTAAACTTTTCAATTAAATGCTTTTTTAAACTTTTCAATTAAATACTATTTTTAAACTGTTCAGTTAAATGCTATTTTTAAACTGTTCAGTTAAATGCTATTTTTAAACTTTTCAATTAAATGCTATTTTTAAACTTTTCAATTAAATGCTATTTTTAAACTTTTCAATTAAATGCTATTTTTAAACTTTTCAATTAAATGCTATTTTCAAACTTTTCAATTAAATGCTTTTTTAAACTTTTCAATTAAATGCTTTTTTAAACTTTTCAATTAAATGCTATTTTTAAACTGTTCAGTTAAATGCTTTTCCAAACTTTTCAATTAAATGCTATTTTTAAACTTTAAATTAAATGCTTTTTTAAACTTTTCAATTAAATGCTATTTTTAAACTTTTCAATTAAATGCTTTTTTAAACTTTTCAATTAAATGCTATTTTTAAACTTTTCAATTAAATGCTATTTTCAAACTTTTCAATTAAATGCTATTTTTAAACTTTTCAATTTAATGCTATTTTCAAACTTTTCAATATAATGCTATTTTTAAACTTTTCAATTAAATGCTTTTTTAAACTTTTCAATTAAATGCTATTTTTAAACTTTTCAATTAAATGCTTTTTTAAACTTTTCAATTAAATGCTATTTTTAAACTTTTCAATTAAATGCTATTTTTAAACTTTTCAATTAAATGCTTTTTTAAACTTTTCAATTAAATGCTATTTTCAAACTTTTCAATTAAATGCTATTTTTAAACTTTTCAATTAAATGCTATTTTTAAACTTTTCAATTAAATGCTTTTTTTAAACTTTTCAATTAAATGCTATTTTCAAACTTTTCAATTAAATGCTATTTTTAAACTTTTCAATTAAATGCTTTTTCAAACTTTTCAATTAAATGCTTTTTTAAACTTTTCAATTAAATGCTATTTTTAAACTTTTCAATTAAATGCTATTTCAAACTTTTCAATTAAATGCTTTTTTAAACTTTTCAATTAAATGCTTTTTTAAACTTTTCAATTAAATGCTTTTTTAAACTTTTCAATTAAATGCTATTTTTAAACTTTTCAATTAAATGCTATTTTCAAACTTTTCAATTAAATGCTTTTTCAAGTTTTTTAAAGCAAATGATATTTCAAACTTTCAAATGAAATGCTATTTCAAACTTCTCAAGGAAAATTTTATTTAAAACTTTTCGAAGAAAATGTCATTTCAAACTTTTCAAATCCGATATTGTAGTCAGCTGGAAATCAATGTAACTCTGGCGTGAATTGAAAACACATTTATATTTTTTTTTTGTTTTACTCTTTGGTTTAGTTTTGCAAGACAATTCTACGACATTGCATATGGCAATAGGTTTAGTTTTGCTAGACACTTCTACGACATTGCATATGGCAATAGGTTTAGTTTTGCAAGACACTTCTACGACATTACATATGGCAATAGGTTTAGTTTTGCAAGACACTTCTACGACATTACATATGGCAATAGGTTTAGTTTTGCAAGACACTTCTACGACATTGCATATGGCAATAGGTTTAGTTTTGCAAGACAATTCTACGACATTACATATGGCAATAGGGACTTAAGTGATAATCTCATGTTCTCTATAACATAAGTAGTTTTTTTTAAAAAGGGAGAAATTTATCAATAAATTCCTCCACTTTCTATCGGTGCCTAAACCTAAACATGAATTCCATCAACAAAGCTGTTTTCCTAGAACTGCCCGCCCATGGAACTCTGTTCTGTTGGTTTGGTTTCCACTGAGTGTTTCCCAGTCATTCTTTATTTCCCAAAAGCTGTCAATGAGCATGCGCGATATTCTTCTTAACTTCTGAAATGCAAAGGGAGCTAAATATCGACTAAATACTAAAATTATCGATACCAAAACGGCACTCATCCTAGGCGGGTTGAACTGGCTTCCTCCATAGGAATAAGTTTCATGGAAATAGAAAATTTCAAAGCTGTCCTCAGTCGCATGTATATCCCAGTCAGGAGAGATGACGTCGTTAGGTTTTTATAGTTCTTGCAGGTAGGTTGTGAAGTCCATCTACATACAGTGCCTAGTATTCCCAAATAGTCACTCATGTGGTAAGAATCGAGTTCAAATTTGCTTAACTTCAGTAATTTAACGAGAACGTATGTTAACGTGATTATGCCGTATATACTGATCATCATCATCATCATTATCATTGTCTCATATAAATCATCATCATCATCGTCATCGTCATCACATCATATAAATCCAAATAGTCTATTGTTGGCATTGGTTTCCCCGAAATTTTTCTAGAAAGACATTGGACTCTTATGGTCGGGACCACTAGAAGGTTGCCAACATTCTAAGTAAAAATGATTTTTGTGGAATTAACTGGATTCGAACTTGAAACACCCAGGTTGTCAGTCCATGTTGTGAATCACTCGACTACTGTCGCCCCTCCTCCATATATACTAAAATTCTTATAGCCATATTTATTCTGAAATAATATTATCCTGGCTGCTTCGCTCAGTAATATTTCATTTTGATTATAAGGGATACAGTGATATCGTGGGGTCTACACTACTCTTGAAACCCTTAAAGAGAAAACTGCACTTTTCACACTCCTGTATTTTATACTAGCGTGGAGAGGGGACGGCCGACATTGCCGGGTCGTAAAAGACACTAAAATATATATTTTAATTCATGCAGATTTCGTATCCATCATTACAGAGCCAATTCTTTATTGAATATTATATTGTACCTAATATATAGTAGCGATGTCAAAAGTTTCAAAAATGATTTGGATGCCATCAGCTAGAATCGAAACCAAAAAGCTGTTTCTCCTACCGTACCGATGTAGCTATCGAGAGATAAGTAATAAAGATGTAATATTAAACAACTTGATTAAATGAATTGAATCTGGGCATGCGCAGAAAGAAGTTAAAATATGAAAATATGAACAGTTTGCATTTCAGTTTGACGATATATGCCTGTACGTGTTATTCATCCATCTAAACAAAGATTTTAATCGTTAAAAAACATCCTTGGTGTATGATTACTATTTCCTGTTAATTTGAATTTGGGCATGCGCAGAAAGAAGTAAAAATATGTCGGCAAGTTGAACTGAACAGTTTGCATTTCATCTTGCCAATATATGTCTGTACTCGTTATTTATCCGTCGAAGCAAAGATTTTATTCTTCAGTATATGATTTCTATTTAATGTTACCTGGTAATTTCAGCATTATGTGAGCAGTGGTTTAAGAGTTTATTGGTTAAATATTTACAGACAGAGAAACACAAACATATATCTACCGTTTAATTTATATAGATAGAACCTGAAAATTATAGAAAATAAAATTAAGGATAGAAATTGTATTAAAGAACCCAAGAGTGCAGAGGAATTCTCATTGATTTCTAGAGAAACGCCGGATGCGCCTCGATATGGTTTAAGAGTATAAATGCATGGACATTTATTTAATGTCACAATATTTGCACCACTTAAAGCAAATCAATATTTGGGACTCCATTTGACTTAAAAAAAAAAAACAACAACATTATTTTAAAGATATCATCCACTCTTATTTTCTTTTTCTATGAAGAATTAAAATTTCTGGAGTTTTCATTCTTTTTGTTGTTTTTTTTTTAATTTTTTCTCCTTTTCAAATTTTATTATCATTTTTTTTTTTAGCTGTGAATGGACACCAGGCATTTATTCGTTATCTCATATATTTCAACCGAGGGATCGTTTTAAGATTCTTGTCATTCCTTATAGTGTAATGATTGTATCACACTTGTATTTGGTTCACTGGGTATATTTGCCAGGTAGTTTTTAAAATTCTTTTTCATGACTTCGACTGCACCCATAATTACTGGAATAATGGAGATCTTCCTAAGATTCCAGTTTCTTTTAATGTCGTACATCTTTGTTCTGTTTTTGATATGGCGTTTAAATATTTTTTAGGCATTACCTTCTGCAATTTTATAAACAGATTTTTCTCTAATTTGTTTTTTTTTAAATAGATAAGTTGATTTTAGCAATTTTTTAAATAGACAAGTTGATTTTAGCAATTTTTTTAAATAGATAAGTTGACTTTAGCAATTTTTTTAAATAGATAAGATGATTTTAGCAATTTTTTAATAGATAAGTTGATTTTAGTAATTTTTTTTAATAGATAAGTTGATTTTGGCATTTTTTTTAATAGATAAGTCGATTTTTGCAATTTTTTTAATAGATAAGTTGACTTTAGCAATTTATTTTAATAGATAAGTTGATTTTAGCAATTTTTTTAATAGATAAGTAAATTTTAGCAATTTCTTTTAATAGGGCAGTTGATTTTAGCAATTTTTTAATAGATATGTTGATTTCAGCAATTTTTTTAATAGATAAGTTGATTTTAGACTTTTTTTTTAATAGATAAGTTGATTTTATCAATTTTTTTAATAGATAAGTTGATTTTAGCAATTTTTTAATAGATAAGTTGATTTTAGCTATTTTTCAATAGATAAGTAGATTTTAGCAATTTTTTGTAATAGATAAGTTGATTTTAGCTATTTTTTAATAGATAAGTTGATTTTAGCAATTTTTTTAATAGATAAGTTGATTAAAGAACTTTTTTAAAAAGATAAGTTGATTTTATCAATTTTTTTTAATAGATAAGCTGATTTTGGAAATTTTTTAAATAGATAAGTTGATTTTAGCAATTTTTTTAATAGATAAGTTGATTTTGGCAATTTTTTAATAGATAAGTTAATTTTAGCAATTTTTTAATAGATAAGTTGATTTTAGCAATTTTTTGTAATAGATAAGTTGATTTTAGCAATTTTTTAATAGATAAGTTGATTTTAGCAATTTTTTTAATAGATAAGTTGATTTAAGAACTTTTTTAAAAAGATAAGTTGATTTTATCAATTTTTTTTAATAGATAAGCTGATTTTGGAAATTTTTTAAATAGATAAGTTGATTTTAGCAAATTTTTTAATAGATAAGTTGATTTTGGCAATTTTTTAATAGATAAGTTAATTTTAGCAATTTTTTAATAGATAAGTTGATTTTAGCAATTTTTTGTAATAGATAAGTTGATTTTAGCAATTTTTTAATAGATAAGTTGATTTTAGCAATTTTTTTTAATAAATAAGTTGATTTTAGCAATTTATTTTAATAAATAAGTTGAATTTAGCAATTTTTTTAATAGATACGTTGATTTTAGCAATTTTTTTAATATTAAGTTGATTTTAGCAATTTTTTTAATAGATAAGTTGATTTCAGCAATTTTTTTAATAGATCGGTTGATTCTAGCAATTTGTTTTAATAGATAAGATGATTTTAGCAATTTGTTTTAATACATAAGGTGATTTTAGCAATTTTTTTATAGATAAGTTTATTTTAGTAATTTTTTTTAATAGATAAGTTGATTTTAGCCATTTTTTCTTAAATAGATAAGACGATTTTAGCACTTTTTTTAATAGATAAGTTGATTTTAGCATTTTTTCTATTATTTTTATTTTCTCCATTGTCTTCTTTCTTTCTAAACGTCTTTCTTGTTTACCTTTATATAAAAATATTTTCTTTGTACTTTTCGTTTTTTAAACTTTTTTTAAATTCTCGCTAAGTTTCTTTGTAATTTTCCTTTTCTTTTTTTCTTTTTAGAGTTTGATAATATATATATATATATACATATATATATATATATATATATATATATATATATATATATATATATATATATATATGAGAGAGAGAAAAATTGCAAGAGAAAGAGAGATTGAGATAAATAGAGAGGGGAACTGAGATAGATAGATAGATAGATAGATAGATAGATAGATAGATAGATAGATAAAGAGAAATTGTCCGAGAGTATGTATATGAATTTCACACCAGTCATTAAGAATATTGCAGATATAAGATCAGCTCAATAGATGGAGGGGTTAGTCGTCTAGAGGTATGATAGATTAAATGTGGAGTAAATAAATTTAATGAATTAGTATAGGTTCATTTACATGTTCCAAGAAATAAAAACTCACACCCAACTTTCATAATTAAAATAATTATTAATCATTTATCATAGTATTTTCCAGTTATCAATAGATTGTATGTTGAATCTAATTTCCTGCAAGGATGTATATTTATTGCTATTTTCTGTCATTGTGCTGACGTCGAGATTATATCTAAATAGACACGATATCATCTCTGAAATGATCGTACACTATCCTTTGTTTTTTGTCTTGATTTTTTTTTATATATTTAGAGATAAACTTATGCTATATATATATATATATATATATATATATATATATATATATATATATATGTATATATATATATATATGTGTGTGTGTATATATATATATATATATATATATATATATATATATATATATATATATTAAAGGAGATTAGAACAATAGTCTAAAGAGCAAAGTGTATTTTAATGTAATAGTAAAATTACTAGTTTAATTAAAATACAGGGAAAGAAAAGGTGCTCGTTGTAATTTAGATATATAATAAGCTCGATAGGTAAACATCCTAGAGCTAATTTAATATTTAGTAATGTGATTGATAATTTAAAAGTCAAATTATAATTAAATTAAAAATCCGTTTCATAAGAAGTAACATCAACAAAATCAATTATTTGTACAATCGTTTCGGAAAACAATGTTTTTATTGTGGTAGACATCAAGTTACGGACAATAATTATTACATATCGTTTTTTATTAAACAAGGTTTCCTCATCAGCAAATATTGGAAAGGGTTTTTATTAAATGTAAAAGACACCATAAATAAACCTAGCATTAAAAGTAAGGCAGATGTATCTGGAAAAAATTAAAATAAAGGTATGGATTTAAAACTTGATAAGAAAATTAATATGAGATTAATAGGGATAGAAATAAAATAGAGTAAACGTTACACACGCATTAACATGTAGACACCCGGGATTCACTTAATCTCAAAAGAGACAATGTATAAGAAATAGGAAAGAACTTCAACTCGCTGCTTCAGGTTTTAAGAAAATACCTTTATTCCTCATTCTCCCGCCATGTATAACTTCTCATTACAGCTGTGTCGTAACCCATGAACAAAGCTTCTTTCTTAGAAAAGCACACATGTGGAACTCTCTTTTAGTTGGCTGCTTTCTGACCGACAAAAATATCATCGTCTTCAAGGCTAATATAAACAAGTTCTTGATGAGCCGTTCCCCTTAAGTAATTCAATTTACCAAATCTCCACTAACAATTACTACGACATTGTCCCACTGATCACTGTACACTAATTAACCCTTATCCTCGAGTGGCCTCTTGCCTTGATTAGTGGTGACTCCTTTGTAAAAAAACAACAAAAGACAAAAAAAACCACGTCTCTTAAGTGATCGTCCTCTCTAAGATGCTCTTTCTTTCTCTCTCTTCTTTTTATGGTCTTTTTCCTTTTTTCTTTCCGTGACGTCATTTCGCACAGGTTCGATATTTGCATGTAGATACCGCGCTCTGTTAGAGAGAGAGAGAGAGAGAGAGGGGGGGGGAGAGAGAGAGAGAGAATGTCCTAGTTTAAATGCGGATGACAATTATTAGCATTTCGATCTAAATTTTATGAAGCCATTCCAATTAGTTGTGTCTAAGCGGGAGACAAGATATGCCGAAAAGGGAAGAAAAAAAGTTATTTTTGAATCTATCATCAAAATTGGAAGACAATTTTTTTTCTTTTTGTATTCTTCTCATTATTCTCCAAGATACGACTCCTATCTATTTATAAATACAATGGACATCACCTGAAACTAGTTCTGGAATGATGAGGAATTTACTGTACCTATTTACAATGCCTCCCCACGGGACAGAGTTAGACACCAGGGTCGTTTGTTAATGTGGAGAAAAGGAACAAAAATAAAAATTGTCTCAGTCGTGAAGGATTTCTCCTCCACTGACAGAGAACAAGAAATTGAAGTGCAGCATCTGAAGAACAGATACTACACTTTGAGGTATTTATTTGCTCCCCCACTGAGCAAATTAGGCACAAGGCCGATTTTTAATGTAAGGAGTGAAGGGGAAATGGGGACCAACTCCCCGGGGAGTAGGGGATCTGGATAGTGACAATTGGTATGAAGGGTTGCCCCTACATTGACCAAGGTCTTATCAGTGGGGTCGCCCCCACATAGGGTCTTTGCTTGCAGTATCTGCCAGATCAGATACTACACTTTGATCTTGGCCAAAACGCTTATCCTCGAGTAGATTTTAGTCTTGACACCTCAATAAAAATGTTGGGCAATATCCAACAATATCTCTGATCTGTTGTTGCTTTGTTTGCAGCAGCAGCAACAGTGAATGTTGTTTTAATACATCAACACTGGATTGAACAAAAACTATGAAAAATTTATTAACCCTTATCCTTGAGTGATTTTTGAGCCTTGATAAGATTTGTATTAAAAAAATGATTAGGTCAAAGTTACTGCGCCACAAGATTTATTTTTCATTCAGAAGAAACTTATGATGATAATGCCTCATCATATGACCTTGTAAAACACTGTCATTGTGAATTAAAACACGGGCAGAAGTCTGTGAAAACAGCTCCCAGACCTGGTCGCCCCCCCCCTTCTGCCATTAATGAGGCATCTGTCTGTCAAGTTGAGGCTGCCATTTTGGAAGATCGGCGCATTACTATTCGCTAAATAGCTCAAGATGTCAAGATTAGTCCAGGGTCTGTGGAAACTATCATTCATGGCCATTTGTATATGCATAAGGTGTCTGCCAGATGGATTCCCAGTTTGCCCACACCATCCCAGAAGCGAGAACACGTTGAGTGCTCGAGGATGAATTTGGAGATGTGCCAAGAAGATGAGTCATTTTTTTCAAAAGACTACACAGGATGAAACCTGGGTCCATCACTATGATCCAGAGACCAAAGCCCAGTCAATGCAGTGGAAGCACTTGGACTCACCACCTCCAAAGAAGACAAGGAGGTAGCCCTCCACTGGCAAGGTCATGCTCACAGTCTTCTGGGACCAGGACAGAGTAGTGATGACAGATTTCCTGTCAAAGAGTACTACAATTCCAGGAGCCTATTATGCTTCACTTTTGAGGAAATTAAGGGAAGCTATCAAAACCAAGAGGCGGGCCAAGATCAGCAAAGGTACCCTCCTCCTACAGGACAACGTCCCGGTCCACAACTCGTATGTTGCCAGATCAGAAGCACGGGCGTGTGGTTATGAAATCCTTCCCCATCCTCCCTACTCTGCTGACCTTGCACCCTCTGACTTTCACTTCTTCCCAGCCATGAAGTTGTTTTTGAAAGGAAAGCGTTTCCCAGATGATGCAGCCTTGATTTCTGAAGTCATGTCGTGATTGGAGGACCAACCTGGGGTGTTCTACAAAAACGGTTTCCAGAGTTGTATCAAACGATGGGAGAAATGCATAACTCTGGGTGGTTCCTATGTAGAGAAAGACTAATAACTGTGCCAAGTTTTGTTGCTCTACTGCTATAGGAAGTGTGTCAGGGCCATTACTTATTGCACGCCCCTCGTATATTACCTTATTTTGCATCCTGTGCTTATTATTATTTACTTTTATTGTAAAAATCCATTCAGGTAACTGGATTATTTAGTAGAGCTGATATATGTATTTAATGTAGCCGCCTTCAGCATCATTCACCATCTCGATATGGGTCTGGAACTGGGTGCATGCCTTTTCCACAAGCGTAGTACTCCTTAGGTCTCTTTGGACTTGTGGGTCAGCGCTAAGTCCTGCTGCCACACTCAGGGTCTGCCAGCAGCTATCTGATTGCACCAGGGTATCACCACACTCTTCCTAATTCCGGAATTATTTTCACATAGCTTTCATCTTGAAAAATGAACCTTCAATCCTAACCTGAAATCGAAGACTTCTATGAAATCTGTTGCCAAAGTCGCTGGAAAAATTGTTTCCAAAACTTAACATCTGATGCAATCCTCTGCTTATGTAAGAGACAGATACATGCTAAGATGGAGTACTGTTGCCACATATAGGGGAAGAGCTACTCAAAGCACTCTTTTCCTGCCTTGCAAGGGTGCAAAACCAGCTTAAAAATCTAGTGGGTGATACTATCTTATCCTCCCTACTGCATCTTGCTCATTACAAGTCTGTCTCTGTGTAACATAGCACGGGGGTGCATATGTAATTTTTTTTTTTTTTTTTTTACACAGTGATCACCACTTATCAAGGCCCGGAAGCCACTCAGGGATAAGGGTTATTGCAAGTACATTACGTTAGTGAGGAGATTTGCTGAAATGTTTACTTAAGGGGGCGGTTCATTAGGAATTTGTTAACATTGGACTTGAAGACAACCAAGTTGTAGTCCGGAGGGAAGCAGGCAGACGGAACAGAGTTCCACAGGCGTGCAGTTCTAAGAAAGAAGCTTTGTTCATGGAATCTGCGTTTTGATTTAGGCACAGATATAGAGTGGGGGAAATTTTTCACAGTGGATTCAGCTAGACGGGTGTTTTTCGTGAAAGATTGGCGAGGGGGGAACA
Source organism: Euprymna scolopes (assembly GCF_053919585.1). Taxonomy (NCBI): domain Eukaryota; kingdom Metazoa; phylum Mollusca; class Cephalopoda; order Sepiida; family Sepiolidae; genus Euprymna; species Euprymna scolopes. The sequence continues at coordinate 44,391,490 of NC_136513.1, forward strand.
GAGATTGGAGTTCAGACGAGCATCTGCCATGGAAATAACGATAAAACAAGGACAGGCTCGCAACGTCTCTTCTGTGGGAGAGAGGTTGCAGGGTAGAGAAAAGGGCATCCCCCACTAAGCCATGCATGTGAAGTGACGTCACCAGTAAAACAAAAATAAAAAAGATGCAGATTTAATATAAATTCAAACATATGATCAGAATTCATATCATTTGGATTCTTCCCACTACTGTTCTCATCTTGAGTCTCATTTTCATAACGTTTCAGTCGATGTAACCTCCGACCTTCTTCAGGTGTATCTTGTCAAACTCGGGAATCTTTCTGTCAAACTCGGGAATCTTTTTGAGGAAGTCTGCAATAATGCAAGAATTTTCCAATAGAACTCTTTAATTAATCCACAATTTAACATGCTCTTGTTTCATCAACCATAACAGAGTAAAGCTCCTAAATGATTCGCAATTGTATTCGAAGTGTCGCCCACAACGAGGATTGAACCTTCAGCCTCCAGAAGATTATAGCTTACAACTAAATTTAGCCAAGCACTTTATCCATTACGGCTCCTGCGAATTGCTTAAGACTTTTATTCGATGATGGCTGATGGAATGAGAGCATGCTACCCTCGTGGATTAAAAAAAAGGTATAAAATGCCAAGTGTGTACAGCAGTATTGGCTTCCAATCAACAATCCACTGCATCGCACTTACTCAGCCCAATTTTTCGTTTTTCTTGGCCGGAACGCAACTCATCTTCCGTGTCTATTTTTAATCTTATTAAAAGCTGAACACTCGAGCGCAAAGCCGAAATTGATTGCGTTACTATTGCTCCGTTTGCAGGTCTTTAATGCTTACAGTGGACAAAACTGTCTCTTCCTTTGGCAAACAGATATCAGTTTTAATCTTTGGTATTAAAGAGGAAGGGGAAGCGTCTATTTCTTATGCCAAGCATACCAGTTAAGGATACATCCTCGACAATCTGTCAAGCAGAGCCTGGACTATTGAACGATGGTAGCCATTTTTATTTGGCTGCGCTATTCATTTTGTCCACTCCATTAGCTGTGACCTTTTCTTTTCACTTCGACAAGTTTTGTTTTATTCTAATCAACCCTAACCCTAAACCAGGGTTTCCCAACGGAGTGTGTATTACCCATCAGGGGGTCGTTACGAGACTTCAGGTGGGTGGTGGCCAAATTTATCATATAGGGGGTCCCAGAGATCCTATTGGGGGACGGTGAAAGACTGGGAGCTTCTAGTAACATTACTGGGTGTTTCTCAAATCATTTTCTTTGGGATTAACAATTCATGGGGAAATTGATTGCATCACACTTGTTTTTAATTGGAAAAATTAATTTAAGACTCGTACCCTGTAATGTTGACAAATTTCTTAAGTGTTTTTCTGAATCTAATTGATTTCTCATTCACATTTTCAACAAGTCTTTCTCATCTGTCGAATGGGTCCTGGGTCCTGGCAAACGTGACTAAACCAATAGACCATGATTTCGATCTATTATCCTATTATGATTTAAGTGCATGGTGATAATAGCAAGGCTGTCTTGAACAACGTTAACGTACAGTAGGATTTACTGACAAAGTGCTGACCAAATTGTCTTTGGTTTACATTACAAAAAATATAGCTGAAAATTTGCCAGCGAGAAATCAATGATAAGCGGGTGTTGCGATAATGCAAAATTATTTGCAAAGGTTATCAAAAGAGATAGAGAGTATGGAAATCTGGGAGACATGTCACCTAGAGGAATGTCTGGGAACATCACTATTATCAGTTGAGTTATCGCTGATGAAGGCCTGTGTGAGAACTCCTAGTGAGTACATAATAAACACAGGGCTGACTATATTTATATTTTGAAATTTGGTATACAACATTTGATAATATTGTTTACAATTTATAGATGCAGTCAGGTAAGATTTGGGCTTTAAACTGTCAATATTGATAAAGAAAGTTCCAATTTGTTTTATATGCAGCATTGATGTAGAATCCTTTACAATTTATGTGTTACTATTCGTATTTGTTCAAATGAAATGCGTGGTACACAATAATAATTATGATAAATAAATTATGTACAACTACTTCTACTGATAAGGGGGGGGGGCAATAGTAGGTATCCGAGTGTTCTAGAGTGGCGTTTGCCGAAAAAGGTTGGGAAACCCTGTCTTAAACAAAGCTTACTGCCACTTCAACATCAAGGATATACTATGTGTGACCAAGTTTACGAGAGATCATATGAGCAGATGAGATAGATGGTTGTTTCATATGACATTTAAACCTTTGCAGGTTAGTATAGACGGGGAAACAAGAAACAAGGAAGGAATTCCAAAGTTTCACACTCTGAGGAAAGAAACTTTTATAGTAGAAGGTTTTCCGACATTTAGGAACATCAGCAGTTAAGGGGTGAGATTTGGCTGCTTATCAGGTTAGTCAGGAGTATGTATGTCGAAGGGGCACAAGTGTTATGAATTCATCAGACCATATCCCATTAAAGTAAATAAAACAGTACTTATAAAACTGGCACAGTAATGCAACACTGCAGTGATGGGGCAGAGGTTGGAGCTTGGTTGGTAGTGTAGGATGTTCAGTGTGGCCCACTTACAAGTAGCTCGATCTCTCTAATCTTTCTCTTAACGACCAACTGACACCACCAGACAAAATGTAATTCTTTTTCAAACAAGATAGCGCTACATGCCACACGTCTCACAGATCACTGACACGAGTTTGTGGCATGTTTACGGAAGAGAGAACAATAAGCAAAGGGTTATGGCCACCACGTTCCCCGGACTTGTCATCATGTGATTTTTATCTTTGAGGGACTTTAAAACAAAAAGTTTATGCAAATAATCCTCACAATCTAGACCAACTAAATGAGAACATTACCAATGCTATCAGGAGAATTATCAGAGAAGATCTACAGGCAGTATCTGCGAATGTTATTAAACGTGTCCAGAAATGCATAGATGTCAACGGGGAGCACTTCCAGCATGTTTTATAACTCTACAAGTAATTTAAACAATAAAAGAATGTTCCTTGTCTTTACTACATTTTACTTTTAAATGGGCCACCCTATATTATATTTGAGACTCTTTTTAATCCTAAGAGTGAGAAATTAGTGGCAGATGCACTAGCCCACACGTAACAACAATATTCCATGCATGGGCGAATGGTGGATTTATAGAGGTATAGGATACTCTCAGGCGTGAATAATTTTCTAGCACGGTAGAGGGAGCCCACCTTCTTTGTAGCAGCCTTGATACTATCCTCGATGTATTTGCTCCAGTTCATGTTACTTGTGAATGTTAAGCCGAGAAGTTTGAAGGATGAGCTCTTAGGTAGAATATCATTAGTAGGGCTGTGACAACAGCATATTCTTTTCATTGTTTTGACTCTTGAGTATATATCCGTTAATATCATATGTTGTTCTCGGTTGATTAACTGTGTCTATGTCGGATATATACTTAAGAGTCAAAAGAATAAAAAGAATATGCTGTTGTCACAACCCTAGTCATTAGTCACGGCCATCGGTGGTTGATAAAATAATAATCCAGTCTGTCCAGCAAAGTTAACTTATGAATGTCAAATCCGTAGGAGATATGATCCTGATCAGGTCTCATACTCACCAAACTTTAACGTTCAATAGCCACCTGGTTTTGTATTAAAAGTCTAACATATTCGGAAAGGTATTATTTCTAAGATGAGATCCACTACATATTCTCAGAATAAATCACTACTAGATTCTGTTTTTTAATGCTTTCAAAAACGTTACCAGTATTCCGCTCTCA
>NC_136513.1:44405272-44492772 GCF_053919585.1 Euprymna scolopes
TATATAAATTCAATAGCAAAAATGCGCTATAAGTACAACTCTTTGTATAAGCCTGACGAATCCTCACGAGAATGAATATTCTGTGTAGCTTAATTGCCATATATATTTTTATAACTTACTATATATATATATATATATATATATAGTATTTATTTTTATTTTACTTTTTAAAGCAGTAATCTATGTACACGTGTTTTGCTGCTCATTGCTCTATAGCTCATCGGCATAGCTTGACGGTATTAGGGCTCGAACCTTGAACAATAGGTTTTATAGTCAAGTACGTATACTGTTACGCTATGGGCTCTTAAGGGGACTCGACTATTAAGCCTATAGTTCAAGGCTTGAGCCCTAATATAGTCAAGCTACGCCGATAAGCTGTAGAGCAGCGAAACACGTTTACGTAGAGTACTGTTTTATAAAATAAAATGAAAATAAATAATATATATATCTTCTTTTTTTTTTTACATGGTAGTCACTACTTATGACGACCCAGAAGCCACTCGGGGATAAGGGTTATTGCGTATACAGTAATCAATGGGATAATATCGTAGTAATCCTTAGTAATGGAGATTTGATAAAGTGTCTTACTTAAGGGGCGGTTTATCAGGAATTTGTTTATGTTGGACTTGAAGACATCCAAGTTGTAGTCAGGTGGGAAACAGGCAAATGGAGAGCGTTCCACAGGCATGCACTTCTAAGAAAGAAGCTTTGTTCATGGAATTATGGAATGTTTTGATTTAGGCACAGATAAAGAGTGGGGAAAATTGCTGACAGTAGTTTCAGCTAGACAGGTGTTTTTCATGGAGCACCTGCCATGGAAAAAACGATAAAGCAAAGACAGCCTCGCAACGTCTCTTCTGTGTGAGAGAGGTTGCAGGGAAGAGAAAATGGCATCCCCGCTAAGCTACGAAGTCTATTTTGTACTTTGTCAAGGCAGGATAGGCTGTTTTTAGCAACTCCTGCCCAGATGTGGCAGCAGTACTCCATCCTTGGACGTACTTGGCTTTTATATAGATAGAGAATTGCATCAGCAGTGAGATATCTTCTGGAACGGTAGAAGGATCCCACCATTTTTACAGTGACCTTGGCAACAGACGATGTATGTGTTCCATTTCAGATTAGGAGTAAAGGTTAAGCCCAGAAGCTTGTTGAAACATGGAGCCTCCCCAAGACGAGAGCCATCCATTTTAATTGATGCCAGATGGGGATCAGAGCGTTGATGATGTAAAGATAGAAGCTTGGTTTTAGATGCATTAAAAGTAACAACCACCTCTTCCCTCATTGTACCACACACTCAAGATCAGAGAAGAGAGAATCAGAGAGAACTTTGTCATTTACGGCCTTTGATATGTTGCCATAGATGGTCGTGTCATCAGCATAGATGTCAATGAATGATTTAAGTATGTGTTTTGGGAGATCATGGATGTAGATCAGGAAGAGAGTTGGACCCAGGATGGACCCCTGAGGGACTCCAGCATTAATACTGTGAGCTTCTGATTTCTGCCCATCAACTACTACTCTTATGAACCTATCAGAGAGAAATGACTTAATAATTGAGAAGACATTTCCAGTAATTCCGTAGCTGGAAATCTTGTGAAGTAAGCCTTTGATATGTCAAGAGCAATTGCCCTAGAAAGGAAGCCTTTGTCAAGGGATCCACTAATCCTATGAGATATAACCGTTAGCACATCTGCTGTGGATCTAGCAGAACGGAAACCATATTGCATGTCACTAAGAAGGTTATTTCTGCTGAGGTGGTTGACTACTTCTTTATTTAATATGGATTCCAGCAACTTACTCATGACACAGAGGAGACTTATTGGTCTGTACTGAGAGGGAGATGACCTATTACCTAAATTCTTAAATACAGGACATACTGATGAGGTTTTCCAGGCTGTTGGAAAGCACTTCTCCTTAAGACAACAAGAGAGTTGTATGCTCATTCTGTTAAGTCCAAAGTAGCTGAGCAGCGGCTTAGTTCCCACCAGTTTTGGCAAATAGCAAACAGAATCCTAAACAGAAGCGTGTGCTCTATCCCAACTATCATCAATGGGCCTGAAGTCATCTCGTCAGCATCAGACAAAGCCAAACTCTTTGCCAAGAACTTTGCAGCTAATTCTACCCTTTGCGACCAAGACCACCAACCCCCAATATTTCCTCCTGTTTCAAAAAACATGCTATGTGATATACAAATATCTGTACGTGATGTTGGCAAGCTATCAAAAACCTTGATTCCAGTAAAGCAACCGGCCCTGACGGTATTCCAATTGTAGTACTCCAAAACCTTCAACCAGAACTGGCGCCCATACTTACAAAACTGTTTAAACGTTGTCTTAAGGAGAATAGCTTCCCATCACCCTGGAAAATCACATCAGTATGCCCTGTATTTAAGAATTCAGGTGATCGTTCATCCCCCTCTCAGTACAAGCCAATAAGTCTCCTGTGCGTCATGAGTAAGTTGCTGGAATCTGTGTTAAATAGAGAAGTAATCAACCATCTCAGCAAAAATAACCTTCTTAGTGACACACAATATGGTTTCTGTTCTGCTAGATCTACAGCAGATGTGCTTACAGTTATATTTCATGGCATATCAAAAGCCCATACTTACAAAACTGTTTAAATGTTGTCATAAAGAGAATTCCATTATTAATGAATACCATATTGTCTAATTGTCTACTGTACACTAACCCTTATCCTCGAGTGGCCTCTTGGCCTTGATAAGTGGTGATGCCTATGTAATATATATATATATAAAAGTATCTGTGTATCTGTGTGTCTGTGTATCTGTGTGTCTGTGTACATTTCCCTACGCAATAACTGTCAATTTTTACTCTACAGACTCGAAATTTGATATACAGGGTACCGATATTTGGGAAAATCGATGTGATCCAATTTGGGGCCAGAAATTAAGCGATTAAAGGGTCAAAGTTCAACGATTTGACCTTTGAGAACTCTATCAAACTCCTCCTACAATTTTGGGTTTAAACTCGTGAAATTTTAGATATAGCTTCCTTGGACATGGATCTAACTTAAAAACTTCATTTGAGCGCTAAACAATGAATTTTAAGGGGTCATAATAGGGGTCAAAGATAAAAGAATTGACCTTTTTTTTTGTTTTATTTTGCTCAGCATCTCAAAACACCCGGGTAACGCCGGGCACCCATTGCTAGTGTATATATATATATATATATATATATATATATATATATATATACTAGCAAAAGTACCCGTCGTTGACTGGGTTCAAAAACAGCCTACAGTTATGAAAGTATGATAGGTTATGAAAAGGAAGGGTTGTAAAGAGATAGCTTCGAATTTGGGATATCAAAATCAAAGCAAAATATGATGAAAGTAAAAATAAAATAGATAAACCCCATAATTTATTTATTATACCATACCTGTTCGCACTGAAACACTTATCACAATATTCTGTGGATCTATATTAAAAAACCTTGTTAAACTTTGTGACATATTTCCATTCTATGAAGGTCAGGCGCGAACGAACACCCCATAATTTTATTATACCATATTTCTTCAAATTGAAACGTAATTATCAAAGTATACTTGCGCAGATAGGTATGAAAAGTCTTTATTAAAGTTTGTGCCTATTTCCATTCTATGGAGGCCAGGCGCGAACGCAGACCCCACAATTTTATTATATCATCCCTATTTAAGTTAAAACATATTTATCACAGTATTATTATGTACATCTATATCAAAATCACTTGTAAACGTTTTTATTTAATTTTTAAATTTTTATTTCCATACTTTGTGGACCAGGCGTGTACACAGACACCACAATTTTAATGAATCGTCATTATGCCAGATCCAAACATACCCATTCCTGTGTCTCCATACATCTACTATCATTATATGTGATCAGTTTTCCATAATAGTCAACCATATAGGAGCTTATTCGTGAACAGACACACACACAGACGTTCAGCTTTATATTATATACTAGCAAAAGTACTCGTCGTTGACTGGGTTCAAAAACAGCCTACAGAAAATGAACTCTGATTTATGAAAGTATGATAGGTTATGGAAAGGAAGGGTTGTAAAGAGATAGCTTCGAATTTGGGGTATCAAAACCAAAGCAAAATATGATGAAAGTAAAAATAAAATGGATAAACCCCATAATTCATTATACCATATCTGTTCACACTGAAACACTTATCACAATATTTTGAAACACTTATCACAATATTTTGTGGATCTATATTAAAAAACCTTGTTAAACTTTGTGACATATTTCTATCCTATGCAGTCAGGCGCGAACGAACACCCCATAATTTTATCATACCATATTTCTTCAAACTGAAACATAATTATCAAAGTATACTTACACAGATAGATATGAAAAGTCTTTATTAAAGTTTGTGCCTATTTCAATTCTATGGAGGCCAGGCGCGAACGCAGACCCCACAATTTTATTATACCATCCCTAAAGTTAAAACATACTGATCAAAGTATTCTTATGTACATTTATATCAAAAACATTTGTAAACGTTTTTTTTCATTTTTTATTTCCATACTTTGTGGGCCAGGCGCGAACGCAGACCCCACAATTTTTTTTGAACTACCGTTCTGCCAGATCAAACATACCCATTCCTGATCCTCGATACATCTTCTATCATTATATGTAATAATTTTTTTAAAATAGTCAACCATATAGGAGCCTATTCGTGACCGCACACACACACACGTTCAGCTTTATATTATATATATATATATATATATATATATATATATATATATATATATATATACATATATATATATATACATATATATATATATACATATATATATATACATATATATATACATATATATATATATATATATACATATATATATATACATATATATATACATATATATATACATATATATATATACGTATATATATATACATATATATATACATATATATATATACATATATATATACATATATATATATATACATATATATATACATATATATATACATATATATATATACATATATATATATATATATATACATATATATATACATATATATATATATATACATATATATATATATACAATTGTTTACGTCCTAAAAAATATATATAATTGTTTACGTCCTAAAAATAAAGGGACGATATTTCTTTGGGAGTACTAATTCTTTGATCTCCTGGGTAGGAGACGCTAATACCGAATATTTAATTATTGCTAAAAAAATCAACAATAACACACACACGAGAGTTGTTCCAAAAATAAAGTCTCAGTTGAAGAGCTAATATTTCTACATAGCCATCAACTTTCTTAATACATTTTTTGTCATGAATTAAATGACGCATTTCTACTTCTGACGCACGCCCATGATAGGGCTTGCTGTCTCACACTGTCCTGTCAATATCTGCAACAGAGATATTAAATTTTCAGGTCATTTACGTATAATTATATATATATATATATATATATATATATATATATATATATTCACACACACACACACACACACACACACACACACACACACACACACACACACACACGTACAAATAGAAAAGAAATGTGCTGTATTTTTTTTTTTTTTTTCAGAAAACCAGTAAAATGAAATTCGTCCTTTCAACTGTGGAAAACAAAAAGATTTGATGCGGTTAGATTTGAGTGGAGGTTGTTGGAGGTTTTTGGAGGTGGTGCTAATGACTTAATACAGCCACCAGATTAGGCGATGCTTGAAACTGTCTGTCAATCAAATGAGTCATTTGAATCAAGTGGAATCCTCAGGCATTATCAGATGTCACAAGTATTTGGTTCCATTACGCATGAAAGCGCAGCAATTATCTGTAAGAATTGAATTAACAAATAGCACCCGGCCTTTTTTGTGCTTCCAATTCAACGATGCAGGATGATGAAAATGACGTCATCAGCCGTTTGAATTTGACATTATGACTCACTCTACAGTTTCGTTCAAAATGGCCTCTCTTGTCACTGCCAAGGAGAGTGAAGAAGAGAAAAAAATTGATTGAAGTTAAAAACTAAACACGGCTTCCAAATAACATAGTGTATAGCATTTTCATTATTCGGACTACTGCTCTCAACTTGGAAATTATTTCGGTTGTTGTAATCTCCGACCTTCTTCAGTTGTATGTCTCTTTTTTTTTAATTCGGGAATCTTTATGCCAAATTCATGAATCTATATGAAGTGAACCCTTTATTTAATTCATGGATTCATGGGTGTAGATTGTTCTTATTCCGTTAGCCATGACGAATATAAGTGTTAATTAATTTGTACACTATCGTTAGTTATTATCAATACTAACAAGTAAATGACTTTCTACTATTATATAAAAGTCACTGTGTGTGTGTGTGTGAGTTCCTTCCTCATAGGTTCCGAAATGGCTGAGCCTATCTTTTGCAAATTTCACACAAATGTAATTTATATGACCGACAGTGTTTATAGATATGTTTTGTACAGAAATTTATCCGATAATTATTATCGAAAATCGAAAAAAAATCCGTTCCTAAAAATAGTCTTTTTTTCTAATAGATTAAAAAGAATTTTTATGGGGGAATATATTACATTACACCGGCCAAGGGATATAATAAAATTTCAGGCAATCATTTCTTCTTTAAAAAAAACCAAAAAAAAACCGGAATTATTGTCATCTGGAGATATACCACAATGCTGCCGCATTCGACTAGAGATTGAATGGTCTGTGTTCAATCCCGAGTGTACCTCACCATTTTATTTGAATTTTTTGTTATTAATCAGTTCAATTCACGATAAAGGAAGATGTACCATTTAAAATCGCTGCAAATCATTTCTTCATTTGCATATTTTAAAACTAAATATTAATCACAAGTCACTTTCCAGGACATTCATCGTCAAGTCCAAATATCAGCTGACGTGATATTGCAAACAAATACAGATGGAATTTGATGAACGACATTGTTTTCATTATTTAAGAAAGAAATTTGCAAAATAGTCCACCGAACAAATTATTCCTCGTAATATATAATATTCAATAAGATTCTATCATAATATGCAATCTACATAAATTAAAGATCCTGGATATGACCTTAAATTATATTCGATGGTGAGGCCCCAACTTGCGGGCTTAGGGGAATGTGGAGCCACCCCTTTAATTGCCATTGCTCCCAGGTCCAAATCGCTGTTAGGGTCCCAACTATGGGTTCAATAGAAACCGACTTGAAAAAACAAATGTATTCTATTAAAAAAAAATTTCTTCAATATAAGTAGATTTGGCATTAAATAACCTGAAAAGGGTTGATATGCCATAAAGCAAAAATAACCAACCAACATAAATTAAAATATCATATTTAAGTGTATTGTACGACCGGGCAATGCCGGTCGGCCAGCTAGTTTTTTGTATATAAAGAGCAGTTATCTGTTCGTTTGTGTGTCTAGCTAAAAGTAAAAAAAAAACGACTACAAGACCCACAAAATTGGCATGTTTTGTATCAGCGTTGCCCTGGATGAATAATATATCAAATTTAGAAAAAAAAATTCATTTTCTGGAGTTTCGTCAGGGGTGGGGCGGCATTTTTTCAGTGTTTTTTTTATTAATTTGGAAAGAGAAAATTCTGACTTATTCTACAAGGAATCTATTACATAAAGAATATAATGGATGGCGTTTGTTTTATCAGTAGCAGTTGTAATCCTGAATGAAATTAACACTCATCGGACATTTACGCCTCCCACTCACACTCTCCCTATTTTTATCTGGGGATTATCTCGAAGATAATGTCGATTAAAACAATCCCCACACTATTCCTAAACTTTCCATGGAAAGTGTTCAACTGATCTGGTCCCTATTTATAAGACATTCACAGCAAGAACTCGTCTTATTACCACAACTGCAAATAACTTTCATTTCTTCCTCCACGTGTCTTACATCAAACAGAGCCTCCATCTTTTCAAATTCCCAATTCTTGCTGCAATCCAACCGTATTTGCTGTAAATAAACTTTAGTCTATGTCTGACTTACCCACCAAGTTTTAGTCATAAATGTCCAACAGTCTTTATTTTATCGCCAATGCACTTGCATTTATGAGTGCAAAATTTTCAATAATCATGAGACACTTCTCCCTTGCCTTGCCTTGCTTCTAATTCAGGAATACTCTGGGGATTGTTTTAAGAAATGTGATCTTTGAGATAACCCCCTCTGGACCACTGTTCTCATCTTGAGTGTTAATCATATAACAGTTCAGCGTATCTTACCGAATTTATGAAACTGCACAGAATTTCAAACAGAACTCTTAACTTAATTTAATTCACAGGGGTAGCAGGAATTAATGGGACGATTCCAATATTTTTCCCGATTTTAATATAATTACCGATTCTGTTTTACATTTCCGGTTCTGATACAATTACCGATTCCAATTGTTTTTAAATCTTTAAATAGTTAGCTATAAGATTGGTGAAAAAATAATGTCGTTTTTTTATGTTCAACTTACAAAAGATCAAAACTCTTTTCATAATAAACTTTATTAATCGAAATAACAACCATTAGAATCGACACATTTTTGCTAACGAGAAACAAGTTTATTTATCCTATTAGCATAGAAATCCGAAGTCCTGGAATCGATTAAGTTATTGAAGGACGATCCGGCATCATCTCGGCTTTTGAAGCATTTTTCGCGCAGGAAGTTGTCGGATGCTTGAAAAAGTGATAATCGGTGGGCGAGAGGTCTGGTGAATATAGCAGATGAGGTAGAGTCTCATAGCACAATTCGTTCAGCTTCTGCAGGTTCAGTTGAGCAACGTGCGGGCAAGCGTTGTCATGAAGGAGAATGGTCCTTTTACCACTTATCACTTTCGGGCACATACGTTGGAGCTTCTGGTGCATGTCGTCAATTTTTCGGCAGTACTTCTCCGCTGTAATCGTTTCGCCCAAATTCAAGAAGCTGTGATGGATAAGATTGGCTGCAGACCACAAAACAGTTACCATAACCATTGTATGATGCAATTTCAGCTTCGGGAAATGTTGTGGAGCTTCTCTAGCATCCAACCACTGTGCCGAACATCGCTGCTTCTCGTAGAGGATCCACTTCTCATCCCACGTCACAATCTGTTCGAGAAATGGGTCGTTTTTGTCGCACATGAGGAGCGTAGAAGACATTTCAAAACAATGATTTTTTTTATCATCGTTCAATTCATGCGGCATCCATTTATCCAACTTTTTTTTACTTCCCTATTTGCTTTAAATGGCGAACGACTGTGGAGTGGTCGATCTCGAGTTCAACAGCAACTTCTCGTGAGATTTTGCAAGGATCGGCTTCAATTAATCATCTCAACACTAGTAGCAGGCTTAGAAATATTAAGTAATTCACAATAGCATTTTTCGTAACGTCCACAATGAGGATTGAACCTTCAACCCAATGAAGAGTATCATATCACTTACAACTGAATTTTACCTAGTACTTCTACAGTTACACTATGAGTCCTTGCTGACAATTCTAGTGTGAATTTAAAATATATGAACTCTTACGACATTTTCACTATAGATCTCTGTTTATTACTACATGTTATGGGGAGGTGACGGTTGTTCAATGGTCAACGAAATGGACTGGCGACCTAAATTAAGTCCATAAAAAATCACTTCACCCAGCATATTCGCTGCTTCTTTGAGACTTTCTCGACTATGATTTTTATTTGTTCCATACGTAATATTAATATATGAATTGTACGTAATATTAATATATGATTTGTACGTAATATTAATTTATGAATTGTACGTAATATTAATATATGAATTGTACGTAATATTAATATATAAATTGTACGCAATATTAATTTATGAATTGTACGTAATATTAATTTATGAATCAACATTAATATATGAATTGTATGTAATATTAATATATGAATTGTATGTAATATTAATTTATGAATCAACATTAATATATGAATTGTATGTAATATTAATATATGAATTGTACGTAATATTAATTTATGAATCAACATTAATATATAAATTGTATGTAATATTAATATATGAATTGTACGTAATATTAATTTATGAATCAACATTAATATATGAATTGTACGTAATATCAATATATCAATCAACATTAATATATGAATTGTACGCGATATTAATTTATGAATTAGCATGATTATATATGAATTGTACGTAATATTAATATATAAATTAGCATTAATATATGAATTGTACGTAATATTAATATATGAATTGTATGTAATATTAATATATGATTTGTACGTAATATTAATATATGAATCAACATTAATATATGAATTGAAAATAATATTAATATATGAATTGTACATAAGATTAATATGCGAATCAACATGATTATATGAATTGTACCTAAGTATTAATACATGAATCACATTAATATATGATTTGTACGTAATATTAATATGACTTGTACGTAATATTAATATATGACTTGTACGCAAGATTAATATATGAATTGTACGTAATATTAATATATGAATTGTACGTAATATTAATATATGAATTGTACGTAATATTAATATATGAATCAACATTAATATATGAATTGTACGTAATATTAATATATGAATTGTACGTAATATTAATTTATGAATCAACATTAATATATGAATTGTACGTAATATCAGTTTATCAATCAACATTAATATATGAATTGTACGTAATATTAATTTATGAATTAGCATGATTATATATGAATTGTACGTAATATTAATTATGAATAAGCATTAATATATGAATTGTATGTAAGTATAATTATACGAATCAACATTAATATATGAATTCTACGTAATATTAATATACGAATCAACATGATTATATGAATTGTACGTAAGTATTAATACATGAATCACATTAATATATGAATTGCATGTAATATTAATTTATCAATTAACATTAATATATGAATTGTACGTAATATTAATATATGAATCAACATCTATATATGAATTGTACGTTATATTAATTTGTCAATCAACATTAAAATATGAAATGTACGTAATATTAATTTATCAATTAACATTATTCTATATGAATTGTACGAAATATTGATTTATGAATTCACATGATTAGATATGAATTGTACGTAATATCAATATATTAATCAACATTAATATATGAATTGTACGTAAGTATAATTATACGCATCAACATTAATATATGACGTAATATCAATATACGAATTAACATGATTATATGAATTGTGCGTAAGTATTAATACATGAATCACATTAATATATGATTTGTACGTAATATTAATATATGAATCAACATTAATATATGAATTGTGCGTAATATTGATATATGAATTGTACGTAATATTGATGTGTGAATTGTACGTAATATTAATATATAAATTGTACGTAATATTAATACATTAATCACATTAATATATGATTTGTACGTAATATTAATATATGGATCACGTTAATATATGATTTGTATGTAATATTAATATATGAATCAACATTAATATATCATGTGTACGTAAGTATTAATATACTTGCGTGGGGAGAGTCGGTCGTAAAATACTCTTACATATGATATTTTAATTTTTACAGATTTCGTATATATTCTTATCGAGTTGTGATTTCAAAAGTTAAAAAAAAACATATTTGAGTGCCATCATCTCGAATCGAAATCGAAAGCACAACTGTAGCATTCAAAGCTGGTGACGTTCCCACTGTACCAACGTGACACGCATATGAACTGATTAAAAATAAACTAAGATGTGCGAAATGTATAACGGTTTTTTTTTTTCAATTTTTACCCTTTTTTACTTCTTAAAAACTATTTAAACCGGCTAAAGACCATAAAAGAACAGTTCATAAAAAAAAACTAATCATTTGAAGCCCATAGTGCCGCTCTGCGACTTTTAATTTCGGAATAGATAGTTTGCAAGTATTGAGACAGACAGTTAAACATAGTGAGTTTTATGAATTAGATGAATCAAACACTTAACACTTTGCAGAACGAGAACAAGCTATCCCTGTAGACTGAATAAATAATTGCGGTCAAAATTCTGTGTTGATTTTAAAATTTAAAAAAATGTAACACGTGAACGAGTATTATGTTGTTCTAACACTTTGTAAACATTTGCGAAAAATTGAGTTATGCAATTCTAAATTGTTTTTTTGTTTGTTTGTTTTTTTTTCGTTTATATTATTATAGTGATCTGCATCTTTCTATTCCAGATGGCAATTGATAAAATTGAGCTGCGAGTTTTGATTCGTTACTGCTGGAAGCGAGGTCTTTCCACCAGGAAAGCCACAGAAGAGATTTGTGCTGATGAATGCGAAGGAGGAATTGCATCTGCGGCAATCTCAAAGTGGTATAAGCGCTTCGATTCTGGCGAAATGAGTCACCTCGTTCGGGGTGGCCGTTAAAGTTGGATGATGAAGACTTGCAAACTGGGTTGGACATTGAGTCTTCATCAAGCACTCGATAATTGGCTGATGAGCTTGGAGTTGGCAAATCAACAATTCACCGACACTTGAAGCAACTTAATTTTGTTCACAAAAGCTGGCTCAAGATTACGTACAAACGCACTGGAGCTCAATGCAACACTTTCTAAAGGGCTGCCGATGTTTGGTGAAGTCGAGGAAGCATGTCAAGAATTCTTTGATTCAAAGCCAGCTGAATCGTACTTTGACCAGATCCGAAAACTTGCAAAACGATGACAGAAAGTCTTGGAAAATAATGGTCTTTATTTTGAAGATTAATTTTTTTTTTTGCTATTACTTGGCAAGTAAAATTTCAAATTTTTGCAAGTGTTTACGAACTTTTGGGACAACCTGACATATAAATCAAAACTTCTACAGAATGCAAGCAATCTATCCCTGTAGAAAGAATAAAGAATTGATTCCAAAGTTAAAAAGATACACCTGAAGAAGGTATTAGTTTACATCGGCCGAAATGTGGTGAAAACAACTGCCAAATTGAGAACAGTAGTCCAAATAATCTCAATAATACAAATTATTAGTCTTCATCTAAAAAAATCCCAAACAAAATTGTCTCCGAGGCGATTATATTTGCTGATGACGTCATGCTCTATAAATGAGGGGAAAACGAATGCACACATATGCAAGGCAATGGCAGAAACTTTAGAGAATGATCTTGTAGTGAGATGAGGACGTAAATGGATGATAACATCTAATGCTACTAAGACTAAGCTTCTTTCCTTTAACAATTCAATTTATTCGGCAGAGGTTAAAACATTATATGTTTCGTCGCCGTTAAGAAGGGCGCAGGAAAAGAGAGAGAGAGAGAAGAAGGAAAGCAAACTAAAAGAGAGGAAGAGGCGCTGCAAATTTAGATGGTCTGAAATACAGTTGACCTGTACAACTGTCCAACTTCGTCTTCAACTGATCCATTGTCGGTGCAGTGACAACCTCAAACCTCAAGCGGCAGTCTATTTTCCAGAGAGCAAAAAAAAAAAAGAAAAAATTTTTTTTTTTAACAATTACAAAAAGAAATCCTTCTCAACCATATTAGCTATGATTAATAACACTCTTTCTGAGAACTCATCGTTCAAATTCCTCATCTTAGCATTCATAGACAGCATGAATTGGAACAACTACATTGAAGTCATTGCTAAGACTGCTGAAAACAAAAAGTAAACTCTCTCTACGATGCTAGAAAACGACTCACACTTAGCAATATCCTATACCTCTACAAATCCACCATTTGCCTCTGCATGGAGTATTATTGCCACATTAGCCTCTTTAACAAGTAGTGGTCATCCTCCTTGTGGTTTTGGTTTGTTCCTGATAATCACTATTCTTTGCAGACAGTCAGGGTCTATTGTTGTCCCGGTTAAGAGAAAATTTGAAGAATAGAATGATGAGTGTCGACAGAAGATAAGCTCTTTTATCCCCTTGGCGATGGGAAAAACCTTTTGACTAAAATCAATATCTTGGAAAAATGAATGGGCCAAAGGAAGTCGTATAAATGGATTTAAAATCGGTTTCTTAAAAAGAAAGAAACGAAAAAGACAATCATATAGGCTGCGTGTGTATATACATATGCGCTTATATGAATGTGGCAATGTGTTTATGGATGATTCTATGATACATGAGTGTGCAGGTTTATATACGTACGTATACAGGGTGGAACGATAAAAGTGTCGCCCTAAAGAAAACAACATTACAGCTTTATTTTAAAACTTTTATTGAAAAATCAATTCAGGTAACTTGATTATATAGTAGAGCTGACATCTATTCAATGTAGCCTCCTTCAGCTTCAATCACCACCTCATTACGGGTCTGGAACTGCGTGCATGCCTTTTCCACAAGTGCCGACAGGAGCTCGGCAATTACTCAGTGGGTGACAATGATCAGGCTGGCTTTGGTGTTGTGGGAGGTCATGTTGGACTGTGAGGACTAAAGGACAAGATAATGAAAGTGAAAGTTACGTGGCTGCCAAAAGTAAACCCAAGATCCAGTTTCTACTCGCCTTATGTCAGTAATTTTTTTCATATATAAATTCTTATGATTTTACGGCACAATCGCGTTGGCACACCGGTTCTCATCAGATCACCGAAGTTAAGCAACGTTGAGCCTGGTTAGTACCAGATGGGTGACCATTTGGGAATTCTAGGCGCTGTATGTGCTCTCCGCTTATCTCAGCATTTGTTTCCACTGGTATTTTAAAAAATGTCAACTACGGAGAGGTATGGTTGGAGATTGCGCACCTCCTGCCACAAAAATTTCGTACGCAGGCACCCCCTTCCTGGATATCCATAGTCTGTCAAAGACTGAAGGAGCCCCTATTATCATTTCTGATGACCTAAAGGAAAAAAAGACCCAGAGTTAATTTTGTATTATAGATTGGAGGACTTTTTTTTTGTTCTGTTATCGGACAAGTTGATCTACCCATTTAAAGAATGATGGACTTACCCAGAGACCAGTTACATCTAACATATTATTGAGTAGCGATTCGTGGTAGTTATGGCTACCAGTAGCAAGCTTAATTGCACCACCCCACGTAAGGAGGGAAGAGGCAACTCAAAAATGGATTTAAAACCTCGAGGACATATTAATCCAACAAATTAAAAAAAGATGTCCTAGATAACTCCAGACTCAAGTTCCAAAAGCCCTTCTACCCCTCAAAAATCCAAACTTCCGGTTTAGTTGAGATATGGAAGGTGGAGTGGAGATACAATACTCCCAAATAGGGGGCATCTTTGAAGACCTAACTTTGTGCCTCCCAGGTTTTGCTAAAAATAGGAAGCAATGGGTAGCCATAAACCAGGTCAGAACAAGATACTGCAGGACTGCAGTAAACAAAAGCAGGTGAAAACAAATAGACTCCCTGATTTGCCCAAAATGCAAGGAAGCCCCTCAGGCCAATAGACTGCCTGATTTTACACTGTCCAGTCACCTGACTGGAAAGAGGCTATACAACAACCCATCTATCCGAAAATAATTTTTCAGGCTGACTAAAAAATAACGGTATAGAAGCCCAACCCAATTCAACTACTATGGCCCCAGAATCATTATGTGTACTTCTGTAAGATACTTTTTCTGATACATTTTTTGTTAACTATACTGTGTTTGTCTTGATTGTTACCGACCTGCAAGGCTACAACACTTTTGATGGTGGTGAGAGACTTTTAAGCTAGTGTCGAGACGACAGGGTTTTGTTAATCTCATGTATAACTGACTTAATGAACAATTAGAAAAAAAACAAGAAGCAGGTATTGTTTGTCATGGTAATAAACGCCTTTTGCTAAAACAGGAAAAAATAGCCAAGTCGAATTTATTTATTCTTGTTTGGTTGTATTTGCAACAGTACCTACGCTACATTATTATTATTATTATTATTATTATATGCATTGCCAAGGCTGCTGCAAGGAAAGTGAGCTCCCTCTATCATGCTAAAAACTACTTCTGTACCTTTACTAGGCCATTATTAACCCTTGAACGTGACCTTACACGACCTTGAACCTCTGATCGCTGGTACGTCGCGTCACCTAGTGAGTCTTCGTCAAGGCGTTGGAGGACTCTTCTCGGTTGCACGGTCCTCAAGACCTGTTCTTCTTGATCGTCTAGTTGGTCGCCCTGTTGACTGGGTGTTCGTTGACGGGACCGGGGTCACAAGTGGCAAGTAAAAGAAATAAAGTTACATGGAACAACAGCACATCAGCAAACAAGCTCTGGAGGTTGGTTGATATATAATGTATTTAGGAAATTCATAAATGATTATCTACAGACGTATGTACAATTGAAGATTAAATGGAAGCAAGCAATTAGATTTGTGAATGAGCTTCTTGTTGTTGAAATACTCGGTCGGAGTCGCGGACCGTTGTAATTATCGTTAAGGTGTTCTGGCTAGTGTCTTCCTAGGTCCTCTGAATTCTATTAAGTTGCAAATTGAGCTCTCTGGCGACCAGCGAGGGGGAGAGAGAAGTTGGGTGGCTGGAGTCCTCTACCGAGACCTTACCTCTGTCTCTCCAGAGATCTCTCTCTGTCTTCTCTCTTCTTATCTCCTACCTCTCTCTCTCTCTCTGATTAAATCGAGTTTTACAGATCTTATATAGTAAAACCCTTGAATAATGACGACGCCTACGTTCGTCTTCGACCAATCAAATTGATGGATAACAATCCACCTGATTCCTTCTCATTGGTCAATTTGGCCTGTGGCAGGTATTATTTTTCCGTACCCAATTTCCAAAATCAAATTGACTCCTCCCCAACTTGTCTGACCCCGTCTTCTCTATAATGGTTTTTTCCATATT
This sequence comes from Euprymna scolopes, assembly GCF_053919585.1. Classification (NCBI taxonomy): domain Eukaryota; kingdom Metazoa; phylum Mollusca; class Cephalopoda; order Sepiida; family Sepiolidae; genus Euprymna; species Euprymna scolopes. Next base: position 44,421,998 of record NC_136513.1, read on the forward strand.
ATCAACTGATAATCAGATGAAATATTATTTTTTAGCTTGTAATAGATCACCAGCTTTCATCTATTTAAAAAATATCCGTTTGATCTTCTTTCCCCTTTGAAATTATTTGTTTTGTAAAAACATCCGTGTGATTTTAAAAAAATATTCTTTACATGTTAGAATTCCCTTTTAGCGCCCAAAACAATTTGCCAAAAAACATTTTTTAGATAAGTCATATTGAAAAACAATTCATGTCGAACCTTGGGCTGACGTCATGAATTCTTTTATCAGGCCCGATCTATTTCGTGTGTGTATGTGTTTCTCAGGTCAAAAACGATCCGACATTTCACCTGTCAACCAACACATTTCAAGCCGACCGACATTTCAGAGCTCTGATTCGGAATATTTTGTGTTTGGCTCGTTTAGTTCAAACACGAGCGTATTTTGGTTAAAAAAATGTTTTAAGTAATCTTTCGCTTTGAAGTTTAGCAGGCGATTTCTATTTTTATCCCCCGTTTGGTATCTCAACAACAAGATTTTGATACATAAAAATATTAACTAAAAAAATTATTTTTTTTTTTTTGTAACCGGTGTTCGCCCGGGATTGATTATCACATTTAACAAAAAAACGTCACATCGACCCTACTGATCTGATGTGGCCCCTCTTTGGTGCTACACATGCATGGAATATTGTTGCCACGTCTGAGCTGGTGCATCTACTACTAGTAGTTCCCTCTTGGATAGGGTCCAAAAAGGGGTCTCCAAGGTAATAGGTTTCAATTTGTTGACTAGGCTCCAACTCCTGTTCCATCACTGCAACGTTGCCTTCCTGTGCCTGTTTTACATGTTTTTTAATGCATTTGTGTTTTCTTGATGAACATATACCCAACAAACCCGCTTAGCAGCAAAATCCCACCCCTTCAATGTTGAGGTCCCTAAATACCAGAAAGCTTTCTACTCTATTAATTTCTTCCCTCAGATAGCTAGACCATGGAATTTTCATCCTGTTACCTGCTTCCCTAACTGTACTGATATGCAGAAGTCCAAATGCAACGTAAACCAACATCTTAATCTTTTTAAGGCATCGTCCCAATTAGTAGCCCTTAAGTGCAAGTGGCAATATGCCTTGCTTGAGGTGAAGGTGAGTAGAATTTTTTTTATCTATATTAGACCTATCAGAGACACATTGGTTAAAGCCACCATCACTTTAATTTGATTTGACGATTTATAAACTGTGACATTTCTGTTGCGTTTGGGAAAGAACTTGAACGCCTACTAGACACTGTACTCGGGTATCTAAGGTCTCCCTATACAGGGGTTTGTCAGGACGACCTCGCATGAGCATACTTTTCCCTATAAATAAACTCTATCTTTTCTCCATCTAAATAGGACGTTTAAATGTTGAAGTGAACTCGTCTAAGTTTCCTGGTGAAGTTTATAATGTAGAAGTGATTGTGTCTAAGTTATCTGACGAATTCATATAACACACACACACACACATATATATATATGTATATATATACATACAGATATATACATATACATACAGATATAGATATATATATATGTATATATATCAGAGAGAACTTGAATGCCTACTAGACACTGTCTTCGAGTGTCTATTCTCTCTTTCTCTTAGGTAACCTGGCATGAGGATACTTTTCCCTATAAGTAAACTCTATCTTATCTCTGTCTAAACAGGACGTTTAAATGGTGAAGTGAACTCGTCTAAGTAACCTGGCGAAGTTTATAATGTTGAAGTGATTGCATCAAGTTACCTTACGAATTCGTATAACATATATACGTATCAGAGAGAACTTAAATGCCTATTAGGCACTGTCCTCGAGTATCTATTGTCTCTTTCTCTCAGGACAATCTGCCATAAGAATACTTTTTACTACAAATAAACCCTGATTAAATATTCAAAATAGCAGAAATTTTTCTTTGAAGCCAAATAAAATTCCATTGGTATGGCTACTCCACACTGAATTATACGAGGATTGGTGCATCTTCTCTTAGTAATGTTGCTTATAGTAACAGTACTAAGCTGGATACTCCACCAGACTAGATGAATTCTTGTCCTGGAATCCAGTAAGAGCAAGAGACCAAATAAATATATACTATGACGATTATAGCAGATTAATATTAATATTCTTAACTTCGTCATCCAGCCTCTTCCCCACAGAATATACATTGTGAGGCTGCCACTGCTCTATTGCTATTTTCATGGCAAGTGTTCGACTTAACTCCAATTTATGCTCCCCCTCACCTCGTCAATACTTCACCAAATCACTCGTTTATCCAAAATCACTATTAATAAATCCCCTCACTCACTATTGGTGCCTAAACCTAAATATGAATTCCATGAACAAAGTTTCTTTCCTAGAACGTCCGGCCTATGGAATTCTGTTCCGCTTGTCTGCTGACTACAATATGATTATCTTGAAGTCCAATTTAAACAAATTCTTATTTAAATGTCCTCGTAAATAATCTAATTATCCCAAATTACTTCTACAAATGATTATTACGCTACTGTCCCAATAACTACAATACACACTTTAACTTTTACCTTGAGTGACCTCTGGGCCTTGTTATGTAGTAACTGCTTTGTAAAAAAACAAAAAAAATACAGAAATCTTCTGGATCAATCGCTTTAGTAACACTTCAGCAACACTAATTTACTTTATAGATTTATCTTTTTGTGGAAGTTGCTCCAGACGAGGCATGAAGCCACTTAATGCAAAATGTTTTTAAAATATGATTAAGTTACACAATAACAAAAAGGGGAAGATAGGTATAATCACTTAAAAACAATGTCGTAACTGACGATGATACATCCAGAGACCAAATAATGGGATCTAAATTTATTTTGAAATTTTAGAAAACCAAATAATGTTATATAAATTTTTTATTAAATAATTAGATTATTTTCTGAAACTTTCATTGTTAAAACAACTACTTCATTGAAGAAGACTTTGTGTTTTTTTTCTCCTCGTTTAGTTAGTGGTATTAAACTGAAATTGAAATTATACGGACATGTAGAAATACTACATTGATTAGTGGAAATGATCAGTGGTTGAAAAAAGATCAAAATGACCTGTTTGACATTTCCATGGGGTCTTTGGATTCTGCTAAAATGACAGATTTAGTAGGTCTATTCATACTATACAATTTAACCAAGGACATTAATGTCATGGATATAGGCTTGTATCGTGATGATGGACTGATGATCATTAAGGAATCCAACGGCCCTAAATGTGAAAGAATCAAAAAGATTATTTTAAATGAATTCCATAGAATTAAGTTAAAAGTAGATATTATATCAGATGTTAAAACGGTAAATTTTTTGGGTGTCAACTTTGATTTAAGCAAAGGCATCTACCAACCATATAGGAAGGAAAACTCAAACCCAATCTATGTACACCCGCTATCAAATCACCCAAAATCCATCATTAAGCATATCCCCAAATCTATTAGTAAAAGAATCAGTGACAATTCGTCCAATCTTGAAACATTTAATAAACATAAATATTTCTATAACAGGGCCCTTAAGGATAGTGGATACAAAAACACGCAAATTGAGTTCATAGAACCAACACACCCAAACACAAATACAAATAGAAACTGTAAAAGAAAAATCCTGTGGTACAATTTCTCCTTTTAATCTGAAACTTAAAACAAACCTAGGAATGAAATTCTTAAACTTAATTAAAAAGCACTTCCTTATTGGTAAGATATTACATAAAATGTTCAATAAAAACACAATAAAACTTAGTTATAGCTGCAATGAAAACCTTGAAAAAATAATTAAAAAACATAATAACAAAATATTAAACAAAAATAGCACACCCATTGCTACCGAAGGGTGTAACTGTAGAATTAAATCGAAATGCCCTCTTAAAGGAAATTGTCAAATTACTTCTGTAGTGTACCAAGCAACTATTTCTACTAAGGAAAATCCTAACGAAAAAAAAATATTACATAGGAATGACAAATAACAAATTTAAAGAAAGATTTACCGGTCACAAGTGCACTTTTGAGAATAATGAGTACAAAAATAGAACTTCGTTGTCTAAATATGACAATGAACTAGTAGAGCAAGGTTACTCCCCAATAGTAAATTGGAAAATTTTAAAGAAAGCTAAAACCTGTTCATCTTTAAACTCACCTTGTTACCTATGTCTATATGAGAAATTGTTTATACTTACGTTTAGAGAAAGAGATAAATTATTAAATAAGAAGCACGAAAATTCAATTAATTGCAAACATTATAAAAGCCATCTCTTAAGTAATTTAGTTTAGATATAAAATTTAAATAAATTTAAAATTGTCACTGATTTCTGTAATATATTAAAATACTATTAATATACTTTCTCCTCGCCTGATTTCATTCCTAACTTCTCCTATCTTATATACTTGTGTGTCTGTGTTGATATGTAAGTGTCTATGTGCTTATTTATGATTGTGTGTACTTTTGTATATATGTATATATATATATATTATTTTGTATACCTTCATTTATCGTGTATTCCCCTAATAATGTTTATTCAATCCATTTATATGCATTTATGTGTATATGCATCTATTTGTACTCTTGTCTAATAATTTTTATTCGTATGTATATATATGTGTGTGTTATATGAATATACATATTTATGTGTGTATATCTATGCGTGTGTGTGTATTTGTATATTAGTATATGATTGTGTGCATATATTTGTGTATATATATGTATGTTTGTGTATACATATAACTATATATATATATATATGTATATATGTATATCTATTGATTCTTTGTGTGATGTATTTTATTATTTTTAAATTTTATTACTATCTACCTGTGGGTTGTTACTTTTGAGTATTTTGTAGATTTAATTTCTTCTTTTGCTTGAATATATTTATATATAAGTGTACTTGTATCTATGTTTTTATTCATACTGTGTTGAATAAGTTAAATTGTGATTTATTATGACTCTATAATTATACTTAATTTAATTATAATTAATAATTAATTATACTAGCCCTTGCTTTTTATAATAACCCTTTATATTGTTTTTTTTCTCTATTATTTCTCTCTCTATATTTTTTTTCTCTATTTCTTTTTTCTCTTCCTCTTCATTCTCTCTCCATTATTTTTATTAGTTTTCTTTATATTTCTCCTCCCTCTTTACATCTTATAATTAAAGTTCTGTGTTTTAAGGTTTTTTGACTCCAACTTTTAAAGAGTTCCTACCTAAAAAAAAACATTATTCATTGAACATTTGAATAGTCAAGTCGCTGCCTGATGATATCTGTTGTTTGATTGAAACAAATGGCTGTTCCTAGCAGCGGGATGTAAACATGTTTATTTAACAATAAATAAGTATATATATATATATATATATATATATATATATATATATATATATATATATATATATATATATATATATATATATATTGAAGACTGGTTTCTTCTGTGGAAAGCAACTATTTATTAAGTCGCCTAACGAGAATTTCTAGTTTTAACCGACCATTTGTCCGAAACATTAGCATGTCAAATGTCGCAACCATTTGTTTAAATTAATAAAAATATATCTTGCTCTTCTTTTGCGCACTCTTAACGACATCGTTAAATTCATTAGCTATCACTAGGGCTATGACAACTGAATATTATTTTCATTGTTTTGACTCTCGGGTATATATCCGATCCAGTTAAACACAGTTAATCAACCGAGAACCACATCACTTTATATAAAAGCATATAAGATATCAACAGATACACACTCGAGAGTCAAAACAATGGAAAGAATATGCTGTTGTCCTAGAAAAAGAGTGAAATTTTTTTCCGCTTCAGACAAGGGAGAGAAAGGTAGAATCACTTCAAAACAATGTTGTCTTGTAACATAGTCTTGTAACATGGTTTTGTAACATAGTCGTTACATGCAAACAAGAGGAAATAAATAAATAAAAATCCGATTCGGCATTTTTTCTTCCTCAACTTTGTTTATTACCGTTATAATTGTTTCAACACCATTTAAAAGTCTCTCGCCATCGTCCATCTCGTCTGGTGTACATTTTTCTTCTCTGGCCTCATGCTGGCTGTAACCAGCCGTTTTTCGCCTTCGTTTTTACACGTCCATTTTCTTTCAACGTCGCACTTTTTTTCTCCCTCGAGTACATGCTGCATTACTTCTCCCTTTTTTCCCCCTTTTTCTTCTTCTTCTTTCCTAATTTGCATGTGCGCATTTTTTTGCTACTGTTGCTAATCTCTTCGCAAGGCAGCCATCCTTCACTGCTGCTGATATTTTCCCACGCTCTCACACATGCACTATCTTACATGTGTGTGTGATAAATCCAGAAACAAAATAATCGAATATAAAATCTTTAACTCAGCAATTATGATGTCCATGATTTTACGAGCAAGTATTGAATCATCATCATCATCAACGTTGTCGTCGTCGTCATCATCATCATCGTCGACATCATCATCATCGGCATCGTCGTCGTCATCATCATCATCATCAGTAAGTTGGCCAAATGAATATATACTATATACTATGAAGTAGTTAATGGGTCAATATTAATATTCTTAACTTAATCGCTTTAGTAACACTTCAGCGACACTAATTTACTTTACAGATTTATCTTTTGTTTGTGGAAGTTGCTCCAGACAAGGCATTAAGCCACTTAATTCTTTTAGGCATGTTTAACGACCAAAATGACAATCTGAGTGTGACAATTTCGAATCCAATTTGTTTTACCTTCACGTAATCCCTCCCCTAAGTACCCGATGCCTTTCTAGAAAAATAATTCTAACTAGAAAGATATCAAGAAAACGAATGTCAACAACGATCATCTGATTCGTTCAAAACGAATGAACGATGCCCGACAACAACAACAACAGCAGCAACAGTTAAGTAGTTAATGACACGGCGGACTGACAACCTGGATGTGCCAGGTTCGAATCCAGTTCGTTCCATAGAAATAACTTTTCACTTAGGGATGTTGGCAACCTTCACATGATCCCTCACGTAAGTATTCAATATCTTTCTAAAAAGAATTCTAACTGGAAAGATATTGGGGAAACGAATGCCAACAGTAATCATCTGGTTCATATGCAATAAATAAATAATACTCAACAATAACAACAATCATCATCATCATTATCATCATCTCCAAGCCTGTCGTTTTCGTCGTCGCCATTTAGTGTCTGTTTTACATGCTTGTAAGATGGGTTTTAAAAATTGACTTAGCAATTAAATTATTTGGTTAGATTTTTATTTATTTATTTATTTATTATTTTATTCAGTTTTCACCATTACGCGTTTTTTTTTTTGTTTTTTGATCGATCTGAAGTGTTTTAAGGAAGTCCCCTTTCTTCTTCATTAACGCATCTAAAATGGCTTCAATATTATGAACTTGATAAGGGACGGATATTCGTGTCTATTTTGCAAATAAACGTATTCGCTTATTCTTATCCAGTTTATTCCACAGAAACATTTTCACTTAGTTGGCAACCTTACTATGGCCACCTTCTGTAAGTACTCGACGTCTTTCTAGAAAGATATCAGGGAAACGAATGCCAACGATAATCATCTGATTCATACGAAATGAATGAACGATGCTCGATCACGGTAACAATAACAGCAGTAGCAGGGAGATGATGGTGACTCAGTGGTTAAGGATGTGTACCTGTATGTGTATATTAGAATATTACTTATAATAATACTTATGACTTATCGCAATGTATACAAATTACCATTAGCGTATGAAGCGATGCTCGATCACGGTAACAATAACAGCAGTAGCAGGGAGATAATGGTGACTCAGTGGTTAAGGATGTGATTTGACGACATTGATGTCCAAGTTCGAACCCATTTCATTCCAAAGAACGTTGGTAACTTTCACGTAGTTCCTCCTGTAATCATCATCATCATCATCGTGAATGATGATCAACAAACAAACAAAGAACAGTTTTCTTCTTTTTTTTTGTTGCAGACGTCTACTAGTTAGGCAGTTATGAACAAATACCAAGATGGATAGGAGCATTTTATCATATCTGAAAGAGACACAATGTTAAACATACTCTTTACCGATCCAAATTATGACAACAGGGCCATTTCCAGCACCGTCAAAATGCAAATTTGGACGGTTCAATACTTAAGGGCACAGCTCAATGCATCGAACAAGCCTTTCTGGCCACGGTTATGCTCTTTGGTGTAGTTTCAAGTGAGGGCCACATCATGCCACTTCACAGCTTCGAAGTCGGCTTGAAAGTCAATACCAAATGGTACCTGTATGTACTAAAAAGTGTGGTGGTCTCCTGGTGCAATCAGGTGGCTGCTGGCAGACTCAGGGTGTGTCAGCAGGACTTGGTGCTGGCCCACATCCAAAGAGAGCCAGGCTTGACTTTGTATCCTTTTCTCATCCCACTCTCGACCTTGACCTGAACATACTGGACTATTTTGTTTGGTCATATTTCGAGAACAGCAAAAAACATGACCTCCCACAGCAATAACGCTAGCCTGATCGCCGACATCCACTGAGTATTCGCCAAGCTCCCATCGGCACTTGTGGAAAAGGCATGCTCCCAGTTATGGACCCTTATCAGGGCAGTAATTGAGACTGAACCTGGCTACATTGAATAGATGTTAGCTCTATGACAAAAATCAAGTTAAGTGAATTGATTTTTTTAATAAAAGTTTTAAAATAAATCTGTGGTGTTGTTTTCTTTAGGGCCACAACTCTATTGTTCCACCCTCTCTCTCTCTCTCTCTCTCTCTCTATATATATATATATATATGGTAAACATGGTCTGAGGTTCGATATATATGTGGTAAACATGGTCTGAGGTTCGATCCCTAGAAACAGTTAAACTACGCTGATGAGAGGTAATGACCTTGAAACACGCGTGTACGTAGATTACTGTTTTTAAAAATAATAAATAAATAAAAATGTTATATACGTCCAAATTAAAAAGGGCGACTTTCTAAGTAAATAAAAAAATTAGCTCCGAGGTGGAGCCAATATTAACCGTATGTATCGCTTGAAAAATAACAACAATAACAAAATCTAAATTTATAAGTGATAAAAATAAACAGTATAATTAATCTAGGGATTATGGCCTAACGGTTAAGGCACCGGACTGTGGTAAACATGGTCTGAGGTTCGATCCCTAGAAACAGTTAAACTACGCTGATGAGAGGTAATGACCTTGAAATTTACTGTTTTAAAAAATAATAAATAAATAAAAATATTATATACGTCCAAATTAAAAAGGGCGACTTTCTAAGTAAATAAAAAAAAATTAGCTCCGAGGCGGAGCCAATATTAACCGTATGTATCGCTTCAAAAATAACAATAACAATATATATATATATATATATATATATATATATATATATATATATATATCTATAAAAGTGAACGTGTCTGTGTGTCTGTCTGTCTGTGTACATTTCCCTACGCAATAACTCTGTCAATTTTTAGTCTATAGACTCGAAATTTGAAATACCGGGTACTGAGCTAGAAATTTGGCTGTTAAGGGGTCAAATTTCAACGATTTAACCTTTAAGAACTCTACCAAACTCCTCCGACAATTTTGGGTCTAGACACTTGAAATTTTAGATATAGGTTCCTTGAACCTGGATCTAACGTAATAAAGTGATTTGAGCCCGAAACTATAAATTTTAAGGGGTCATAATAGGGGTCAAAGTTTTAAAAAATTAACCATTTTTTTTTTTTTTTTTTTTGCTTTTTTTGCACAGCATACACCTTCAAACACCCGAGCAACGCCGGGCACCCCTGCTAGTATATATATATGTGTGTGTGTGTGTGTGTATTGTTACATATGTGTACATATATATATATATATATATATGTGTATGTGTGTGCGTGCGTGAGTATGTGTTTATTGTGAGTGTCATTCGAAATGAATAGATGATGTTCAACGACAATAATCAGCATCCGCATCTATGTATGAGTAAGTGTTTATCATGTTCCAGTGTTAAATAATGCAAAAAGTGTTTGCAAAGCGACTATTTTTGAACCTTGATGCTATCACAACGACCCTGGTGGGTTGACATCTGAATACCTTGGACATTCATACAATTTCTTTTCCTGTTCAAAATTCTGGAAGATAGTAATCGTTTTATGTCAGCCTCTCACTCAGAAATAATTTGATAGAAATTGAACAAAAGCAAATAATCGTATAAAAAAATAATCAAAATCTCATTTCCTCCATTTCGACTCCTTCACACTGAGTGCACACTTCTGTAGGCGGATAGGAGCATATATATAATATATATATATATATATATATATATATATATATATATATATATATATATATATATATATATATATATATATATATATATATATATACTCGGGGGTTTTTTATATTCAAAAATAATGGACTAATGAATTCAACGAGGTTGTTAGATAGTGCTCAATAAAAAGAGCTGATAATACTTGTTTATTGTTATATAAACATGCTAACGAATCCTATAGTTGGATGAAACGCAGAATATTCAGTGTAGCTTAATCGCCACACATATTTTATAAATTACTAACTAGCTCTACCTACGTATTGAGCACTTTTGAAGTAAATACTTTAAGTTTACGCATAAATCTATACTTTCGTATATTAAATTTATGTGAATAAATGAATTAGTTATATATATATATATATATATATATATATATATATATATATATATATATATATATATATATATATATAAAATGTGTATACGAGTATTTTCTTCTTGTAAGTAAAAAAAAAAATAATGGAGCTGAGATCGAAACCAAAACCTAAAGACAGTGAGTCAAGTACGATAACCATTAGGCCAACTTGACACGTTCTTTAAAAAGTGTTTTCAAACCTACTTATTCTTAACATGAGGAATCTGTCATGTGAACGATCCACGTGTGTGCGTTCGTGAAACAGCTGACAAACAGATAAAAATCCGATGACCCACTTCCACTTTTTCAATTTTTACCACTTAGCAACGCTTTTTCCAGATGAAAAGTTTTTCACGCGTCTGAATATCTTATATATCAAATTCCAAGTCTGTAGATCAAAAATTCGTTGAGTATATAGGTTGAGAGTTGTCCTCTCACACACACAGTCACTTATATATATATATATATGAATATATGTATATTTACTATTATATAAAAGTCAGTTTGTGTGTGTGTGTGTGTGTGTGTGTTTGAGTGAGTTCCTCCCCCCCAAAAGAGATGAGCCTATCTTTTGCAAATCGCACACAAAGGTAATTCATATGTCTGGCAGTGTTCTTAGATAGGTTTTGTTCAGAAATGCCTCTGATAAGTATCGAAAATCGAAAAAATCCGATCTTAAAAATGTTTTCTTTCTAAGGATAAAAAAGAATAATTTTTACAGGTGAATATTTTATATTACACCGGTCAAGGGGAATAATCAGCGTTGCCGATTTAACAGTTTTATTTTTTTCTGCTGGAGATTTCGTTTGTAATCCAGGGAGCATAATTTTTATCCAGCGACGAGTGTTTTTCTTTCTTAGAAAATGTGGAGATATTTGACCTTCACAAACTCGTAATTTAAGATTAAAAAAAAAAATAAAGAAAAGCGCTTGAAAATAATTTAAAACCTAACTTAAACTCATTCAGGTTGGTAAAAAAAAAACGTAGCATTTATTGCCTTTTTTTATGGGTGAATATTTTAAATTACACCGGCCAAGGGAAATAATAAAATCTCAGCAATCCTTTCTTCTTAAAAAAAACAAATTGTTGCACTGTTCCAACAACTTCTGGAAGCCCCCATGGAAGCCCTCTTGTATGAGCGTGTCAATGATCCTCGTTACAGCCCCTTTCATCTCCTCAGTTGTCTCATAATGGCAGCCTCTAGGTTTTCCTTGAGCTTAGGGAATAACCAAAAGTCACAGGGAGCAAGGTCTGGAGTATAGAGGGGTGAGGAACTGTCTTGATGCCCATCTTGGTCAACAAGTCTGTGACAAGCATGGAGTTGTGAGCTGGTGCATATGTGCAAATCTTCTGCATCTTTATTTTTTTTTTTTTTACACAGTGATCACCACTTATCAAGGCCCGGAAGCCACTCAGGGATAAGGGTTATTGCAAGTACATTACGTTAGTGTGGAGATTTGATGAAGTGTTTACTTAAGGGTGCGCTTCATTAGGAATTTGTTAACGTTGGACTTGAAGACATCCAAGTTGTAGTCCGGTGGGAAGCAGGCAGACGGAACAGAGTTCCACGGGCCTGCAGTTCTAAGAAAAAAGCTTTGTTCATGGAATCCACGTTTTGATTTAGGCACAGATATAGAGTGGGGGAAATTTTTCACAGTGGATTCAGCTAGACGGGTGTTTTTCGTGAAAGATTGGCGAGGGGGGACCAGAGATTAGAGTTCAGACGGGTGTTATTCTCACGAATAATTATGTGTACAGTTCCCACACTGGCGTCAAACTGTGCACTAATTGTCTCACAACGGTTCTTATCCATGAAATTTTTTATTTAGCCAATCAGCTCCGGTATCCTGACTTCATTACTCCTCCCACACCTCTCATCATCCCTCACAAACTCCCTACCCTCCTTGAATCTCTTATGCCACTCAAAAACTGATGTTCCATTCATGCAAGATGGTTCAAAAGCAGTCTGAAGCATTCCATATGGTTTTGTGGTATCTTTTTCAAGTTTATAACAGAAATTATCGCATATCGTTCTTCTAAAGTGTCCTCACGTTCAGACTGCATTTTTTTTAAATTCACCAGCTGTGACAATCGGTAACTGTCCATTTGAACCTCAACATTAAAAATTGGTCCGTCATATCATAAAATATATAACAATAACAAACTGAATTTTCAAGAGTCTACGACAATTTTAAAGGCCGGTACAAAAACGTCCGGAAACTTATTGAAAGAACCTCGTAAATAAGGGGGAAAAAAACGTAGGCTATATAATGAACTGGAATTAAAAATCACTATACATGGAAATGACAAAAAATAACTTTCTAGACATTTCCCTTAACTTATATGATAATACGTATAAACCTTATCACAAGCCAAACCAGAAAACAGCATATATTGATAAACTGTTTAATCACCTTAAACACATTCAAAGAACGCTTACTAATAACATTTCTAATAGAATCTTAAAACTTTCCGCTATTAAGGAAGTAATGTGCTTAGAAGATAAGGATATACTGAACTAAGCACAACCATCGAAAGTAGAAATAGATGCATAGCCAACAACGTCATCTCATATAATATGGCGTTTAGGAAATTGGAAGTAGGATAAGAAGCAATAACACAAATAATAACACAGAGTTAGATGAAAATATTAATTTGGAACTTAATGGGATTGGCAACATGGTTAAGTCTGATAATGATAGAGTGGTAAAACCAACAAATGGTGATAATATTAATAATAGTAATAAGAATATTAATAATAGTAATAAGAATATTAATAATAGTAATAAGAATATTAATAATAGGGGAAAAAATTAGAAGAAGAAAAACAGTATGGTTTGACCCTCCATTCATCGAGCATGTAATATTGATAATACTTTTAAAGAAAATGCGATACTAAATAAACTGCTTTATAAAAATACAATAAAGTTATCATACTCCATTGTGATAAGCCTTGAAAATACAATAATTTCATCAAATAAATCTAAACTTAAGAAAGAAGCTGAAGAATATGAACTTGGAAAGAAAACATAATTGTATTCGAATATTGCATTTACAATTATGACTCAATGCATAAATATACGAACATCGCTTTTCCCTGAGGTAACTAACTATGTATATATACTGTAAACAATAATTGTAGAGTATATAACATAATGAGATATAGGATATCATAGGTTAAATATAAATCATATACATAATAAATCATGAAAATACGTTATGAACACTTAAATATTGTTTAATTAAAATTATTAGTTAATGCATGTGATAGTATAATGACGAACAAGAAATAATTAAGACCTAAATAGTAAAGTAAAAGAGTTGTTATAACCAAATGCATGTAGAAATAAAATGACATTACTATTAGTAATATTTGAATATTAGAAATGAATTTCATCGAGGTGTAGGCATAGAACTTTGCCAAAATAATAAGAATATAATAGTATGATAGTATATTACTATCAAGGCTATGGAACCTCATCTATATATATATATATATATATATATATATATATATATATATATATATATATATATATATATAAGCGAAAATGTATGTATGTATGTATGTATGTATGAACCTCATCCAGGAAGAAAAGGCATAGTAGCGGACACGATAGGGCAACTGTTTACCTCACGGAGATTACTTTCGCCCAGAAGCTGCGGCCTCCTCTGCTGCCAGTCGTTGTGGGTTCGCTTCACAGTACATGAGCATTGGAGGTTCAGAGGGTGTCTATCTAATGTGCAATAGATACTGCACCTAAACTGCGCAGACAAGCTTGGGGCCAAGGTGGAAAGTCCTGTGGTGATGGAGTGAGACTACGGCAAAACCGGGGGATAAAGCACTGAGGCCCCAACTAGTCATCGTCAATGATGATGATGATGATGACGATGATGATGACTATCAATGCAGTCGGTACAAATGTATCCCAGCTGTCTTAATTTAAAATAATTTTTAAAAATAAGTTTGCTCAGCCCCACCCTACAGGAAAAGAATATTAATGAAAACGTTTACCTAATTAGTTACAAAAAAACGTTTACTTAATTAGTTACAAAAAATGCAGAGAAAATAACACATGAAAAACACATTTAAAAAGTGCTTTTTAAAAATTTTGATAAAAAATATGACGAAAAATTAGTCCTATTAGTTTTATTCAATTTTTTTTTTTACTTAAAAAAAAATGGTTGAATAAAAAAAACAACTTTGCCAAAATAAACATAAAGGATAGCATTATACATATGTAATAAGAATATAATAGTATATTACTCTCAGTGCATTCGGTACAAATGTTAAGAGATTAAAATAAGAAAATAAAACTTTATCGCAGCATGTAAGGAATGTAATATATCTGTAGATCTAATAGTGTGCACGACTTTAAAAAATAAAATTCAAATTAAATAAATAGAAAATTAAGGGAAATAACAGGGTAAAAATTGCACTAAATAAGGTTATACTATATAAGTAATATACATAAAAAATTAAAAACCTGTATATAATAGACTTATGCAATAATATTTTTCTTTCTTGTTAATTGTTACGACATCTGGTCTTCTTGCCTGGATGGGTTTGTCCGTCTGTATGTCCATGTCCGATAGGATTTTGTGGTTCTTGTTTTCGAGTGTTGTTGCGGGTTTATGCTTGTACCATTTATTTGTCTGTACGCTCAAAATGCAGTCGTTTGCATAATTCCTAGTGCACCACCCTCCCCACTTGGTCATGCCTGTTTTTGTATTCCTTTTGGGCCAGTTTGCTGCATTCACTTACTATATGGTTTGTCGTTTCGTCTCTCTGTCCACATAGTCTGCATTTGCTGTTTTCTTGTGTTTTATCGATCCTTGCTTTGATATGATTGGTTCTTATCGAGTTATCTTGTGCTGCAGTTATTAGAGATTAAGTTTCACGGTTTATATGTCCTTTTCGCATCCATGTCCAGGTGTTTTCGTTATTCTCATCTTTTGTCATTCTTATGAATCTTCCGTGGAGTTGTTTCTCTTCCCATTTCTCTTTTCTCGTTTTGTCGTTTGTCTCTCTGTTTTCTGCTTTGTTGTTTTTTTTTTCGGTGTCTCCCACTGCCATAATTATCCTTTCAGTGTTTTGCATTATGTATTTTTCTAGTTCTTTTTTCGTATCCTTCACACAGTCTTCTATACAGATCAGTCCTCTCCCACCGTCTTTCCTTTTCACGTAGAGTCTGTCAGTATCGTCCTTTGGGTGTAGTGCATTATGCATGGTCATGAGTTTCCTGGTTTTCTGGTCGAGTTGTCTCAGTTCTTCTTTTGTCCATCCTATAAACGGTCCAAAGTATCTCACTAGCGATACTGCCCATCTATTTATACCTTTTATTAGGTTTCTGCTATATAATTTCGTTTCCAGAAGTTTTCTTGTTCTCCTGAGGTATTCCTTTCCAACTTTCTCTTTCATTTCTGTTGCTCTGATGGTGTCCGCTTCCAAAATTCCCAAGTATTTATAGTCGTCTTGTTTCCCTAGTGCCTCATTTCTGTTTGGTTGGGTTGTTCCATGCCTTCTGTCGTTTCCAGTTTTCCCTTTCTTATAACTAGTTGTGCGCACTTTTCCATTCCAAATTCCATTTGGATATCTTGGCTGAAGATTCTGGTAATGTTAATTAGTGTCTCTAGCTCCTTTTCGATCCTTGCAAAAAGTTTCAGATCGTCCATGTACATCAGGTGGTTCATTTTTTTCCTCTGTATTGGAGAACTTGTATCCGGCTTGGCACTTTCTCAGAATACTGTTCAAGGGCATCATGGCTATGATGAACAGTAGTGGTGATGGTGAGTCTCCTTGAAAGATTCCTCTTTGTATGTTAATTTCTGTTATGTGTTGTCCATCAGCTGTCAATTCCAGTCTCCATGTTTTCATTGCATTTTTTATTACGTTGGTGATCCCGCTTGGTATTTTATACATTTTTAGACATTCTATTATCCATGCTTGGAGGATCCTGTCGTACGATTTTTTGTAGTCGATCCATGCCATGGCTAAATTCTTTCTCCCTCTTTTTACCTCCTTTAGGATGTTTGATCTATATATCACAGGTCATGTGTTGCTCTTTTTCCTTTTTGGCAGCCTTTCGGCTTCTTGGGGAGGAGTCCACGGTTATTCAGGGAGTGGTAGATTTGTTCCCTTAGTTGCACTGTCAGTATCTTCCACATAGTTGCTAAGCACGTGATTGGCCTATAGTTGCTAGGGACGGTTCCTCCGTGTCCTTGTGTAGCAGTGTGATTCTACCTTTTGTCATCCAGTCTGGTACGTTTGCTTCCTGTATACATCTCAGGTTTTGGGCTAGCCTTTCATGCAAGGTTGTGAATTTTTTGAACCAGTATGCATGTATCCCGTCGTGCCCTGGTGCTCTCCGATTTGCCATTTTTCCTATGGTTTTCTTTAGGGTTTCCTTGTTGATTTCATTCACTGTTCCTTCTATTTGTTGTAACTCTTCTTTCATGTCTTTCAGCCATTCGGCATTTCTATTGTGATCTCGTCGCTCTTCCCATATTTTACTCCAGTAGAGTTTTGTTTCTGTCGGATTTGGTTGTTCTGTTTTTGTGTTTCCTCCGTTCACATTTTGGTAGAATTGGCTTTCATTAGTTTCAAATGTTCTGTTTTGTTTGCATTGTTCAGATTTATATCTATATTGTCTCAATCTCGCTTCTTTTGCTTTTATTTTTTGGTCCAGTTCTTTATGTTTCTTGTTTAGCTTCTCCTTGCCAGCTACATTTCCAATGTTCCGTTTTCTTCACATTGCTTTCTTCCTGTTGATCTTTTTGGCTTCTTTTTTATGTTTGTGTATTTGGGTTTCTAGTCTTATTTCCCATCCAGGTTTTGTCCGTCCGCTTGTCCCCGGTTGTTTTTCTGATTTGAGATTCATACTTACCATTTTGGCACCCGCGTAAATTAGGTTGTTTAAGTGTGTGATTGTATTTGTTGGGATATGTGGGAGGAGCTTGTTAACCTTCTGTTTTTGTTTTTAGTTTCTTCTGCTCTTGGTTCCTTAACGATGGGAGCTTTGTTTTTTCCTCGTTCATCAGCTGTATTATTTTATTTACTTCATTTGCTTCATTCTCTGTTAGTTCTGTTTCATTGTTCTCGGTTTCCACGTTTGTGGACTTCGTTCTTTGTTGGTCGTCGTCCTTTGGTGTTTTTACTTGTGAGGCTTCAACTTATGGGGTTGCTCTACGTGTGGTTCCGTTGGGGGATGCTTCTCGTTCAGTTTCATCATTTATTTTTCGCTGAATTTCATTTAGTTCTAGTTTAGAGAGCCAACCTTTCTTGAGTATTAGTCTTGCTTGGTCCGCAATTCTTCGTTCTGTCGTATGGAAGTCACTACTACTATTATTATTATTACTATTACTATTATTTATTTATTTATTTATTTATTTTATTTATTTATTTTTTGTACTTTACTTCTGCAGAATTTTAACAAGTCGTAACTAACCGTTCGCTTGGCTTTGCTCAGAACATGACGTCATGCGCTCGGGTTGAACTGTAATGCAACATAGAAGCAGACGATCGTTGATGGGGGGGGGGGGGAATAACGGTACTAGCCGAAAGCTTCTCGATAGTTATCCTTTCGAGTTTATGCAGAGACGGAAATTTGCTAATAATCCTTTTATTTTCATTTTAAACCATATATCAGAAAGCTACATGATTGAGTTGACGAAGTTTCTTCCACATCCGCTGTCTCTTCTCACTTTAATATCGTATGCGACCGTAGAAAAATCTGCTTAATCTTAAGGGAATACTGGCTTAATTTAAGCTTATTTGTAAAAATAGGTTGCTCTGCCCCACCCTACATGATAAAAAATGTTAATGAAAAGAAAAAAAAAACGACAAAAACTTTACATTAGTTACAAAAAAAAAAAAAAAAAAAAAAAAAAAACGCAAAAAAAAAATAGTACCGGAAAAACACATTTAAAAAAGTGCTTTTTTAGAAAAGCTTGGTACTCATGCACTTATTGATCCGTGCTGAAATAACGTTATTATTTAAAAAGCTATTCTTAACATGGGGAGGGTGTTTTGTACCTATTCTGTACTATAATTGAATAAAAAAAACATATCATAAAACTTTAATTAAACTTGGAAATACGATTTAAAAAATAGCGCGGATCAGTAAGTGCATTAGCACCAAAAGCTTTTTCTAAAAAAAAAAAAAAAAAAAAAAAAAAAAAAAAAAAAAAAAAAAAAAAAAAAAAAAACAAGACAAAAAATGTTTTTCTTATTAGTTTTGTTCAATTTCGTTTGACTTACAAAAATGGTTGAAAAAAAAAAAAATACAACTTTTTTTTTTTCACTTTAAGAAATTGTTACACGATTTCTTTTTATTTTCGTTATTTTTTCTGGTGATTTTATAATATTTAAATGCTTTCAGTATTTTCCTTGAGTAGCATTGTTACCCTTTGATAATCGGTGACGCTCGGCGGAAGCCGGCGGTTGACGCCATATTCCAAGCAAAGCCGAGCGGTCAGTTAGTTACGTTTGGTTCAAATTCTGCATAAGTACCTTTTCGTTTTAGTTTTAGTACAAAATAATAACACGTATTAAAATGTTGCCACGAACCTAACAGTTTTACCGGAAGTTTGAAAAAAAAAAAAAAAAAAAACGAATTGCCGAAGGAATTTGAAAAGGCAATGTCTTTTATGATAAAATGTCTATGATGTATTTTTGACATGTTATTTATATGTTGTATAGAAAAAAAAAATGGCCTGCTCGTAGGCTGTGCAACTTTATTAATAATTGGTTCTTGCTTTGCACTGAGGAGATTGCCCTGTTGTGCAAAACTATTAAAAAATTAACTATTATATAAGTGTATACCAAAATTTGGGTCAAACAATTGTACACAAGTTGTTAATCATGAATGACCAATATTTTTGAAAATGAGTAACTTGTAACGTGGTACTTTAAGAGATGTTTATAGCTCTAGTATTGCATTATTGAGCTATCTAAATGTAAAACCGGTTCTTATGCTATTTTTTAACAATATATTTGTATGTTAAATTCAAGTTTTACGATGTCTGTTTTCTATTAAATTATTAGGTGAAAGTTCAGAATAGTTACAATACACCCTCCCCTCTCCACGCTAATAATAACGTTACTATTTCAGCACGGTAACATAAGTGCATAAGTACATAAAACCTTGTGTTACTTATTTGTGTTATTACTACTCTAAGTAGTTACATTACACACGAAAACCGTTATATATCTATAATATAAAGCTGAATGTGTGTGTGTGTGTGGTCACGAATAGGCTCCTATATGGTTGACTATTCTAAAAAACTGATTACATATAATGATAGATGTATCGAGACACAGGAATGGGTATGTTTGATCTGGTAGAACGGTGGTTCATTAAAATTGTGGGGTCTGCGTTCGCGCCTGCTCCACAAAGTATGGAAATAAAAAAGTTTAAAATTAAAAAAAAACGTTTACAAGTGTTTTCGATATAGATGCACATAAGAATACTTTGATGAGTATGTTTTAACTTAAGTAGGGATGGTATAATAAAATTGTGGGGTCTGCGTTCGCGCCTGGCCTCCATAGAACGGAAATAGGCACAAACTTTAATAAAGACTTTTCATATCTATTTGTGTAAGTGTACTTTGATAATTATGTTTCAGTTTGAAGAAATATGGTATAATAAAATTATGGGGTGTTCGTTCACGCCTGACCTCCATAGAATGAAAATATGTCACAAAGTTTAACAAGGTTTTTTAATATAGATCCACAGAATATTGTGATGAGTGATTCAATGTGAACAGGTATGGTATAATAAATTCTGGGTTTTATCTATTTTAGTTTTACTTTCATCATATTTTGCTTTGGTTTTGATACCCCCAAATTCGAAGCTATCTCTTTACAACCCTTCCTTTTCATAACCTATCATACTTTCATAAATCAGAGTTCATTTTCTGTAGGCTGTTTTTGAACCCAGTCAACGACGGGTACTTTTGCTAGTATATATATATATATATATATATATATATATATATATATATATATATATATATATATATGTATGTATTAGCTGTCCGGCCATACAAATACGCTTAAACATGATATTTTAATTTATGTAAATTGCGTATGTATAATTATAGAATCAATCCTCTATTGATTATTATATATTTCGATGAATAATTTGTTCGGTGGACTAATTCGTAAAATAGATAAATAATAAATAAAATAATAATAATGATAATGTTGTTCATCAAATCCCTTCTGTGTTTGTTTAAAATATCACATCAGCTGATGTTTCGGCTTAACGATGAATGTCCTGGAAAAATTACTTCTGAATTAATGTTTAGTTTTAAAATATGCAAACGAATAAATTATTTGCAGTGATTTTAAATGGTACCTCTTCTTTAATCGTAAACTGAACCCAGTAATAAGAAATATTAAAATAAAATGGTAAGGTACACCGAGGCTTGAACCCGGGATCTGTAGTCTAATGCGCTACCACTGAGCTATATCTCCAGATGACAATAATTTTACTTTTTGTTTCCTTTTTTTAAAGAAATGATTTTCTAAGATTCTTTTTTTATTTCACTTGGCCGGTGTAACGTAAAATATTTCCTTGTAAAAATTCTTGTTTATCTATAAGAAAGAAAAGCTATTTTTAAAATTGTATTTTTTCGATTTTCGATACTTATCGGATGGATTTCTTTACAAAGCATATCTAAGAACAATGCTAGATATATAAATTACCTTTGTGTGAAATTTGCAAAAGATCAGCTCAACCGTTTCGGAACCTATGAGGAAGGAACTCACACACACACACACACACACACAAAGTGACTTTTTACATAATAGTAGAGAAAGAGATATACATCTATATGTGAGTGTGTGAGTAGATTTATCCCCACCCCCTTTTATAAAATTTGTTTCAGTCGTTTTCTTTCTTAGACTGCACCCCTTCCCCTTCTTTTTATAAAAAAATATTAAATGACAAGAAACTGCGCTAAATGTATTTCAATTCTTTGGTTTTGAATTATGTCAATTGAAATGTGTTGAAGTTTAGTAAAAAGTAAAAAAAAAAAAAAAAAAAGGAAAGAAAAAAGCGGAAAATCTTTATTAAAATAATTTTTTTTTCCAAAGAAAATTAACGGAGAAATTATTTTCCTTGTGATTGCGGAGCGGGGGGGGGGTAAAAAGATGAATTGATCGAAATCATAGAACGAAATCTGGTTTTCAATGGATCTGCGGTTCCATTTAAAGAATGAGATTCGGATGGTAAACGTCAGATGTATACATTTCTGAGCAATGGAAAATTCGTTTTCAAACTATAAAAGGGGGGAATAGCATAGTCAAATTGAAAAGACAGGAACGACATTAAACAAATTGGTTCTTTTATAGATCGCCCCCACCCCAATGGCTGCCAATAATAATGGTTCAGTAAAATCTGAAAGGTAAGCATACAAAATGAAACTTGAGTTCCTGGATCGGGAACCGGAAAAAGAAAGCTAAAAATATATATACGTATTGTTAAAAAGACCGCAGAAATAAAACAGGATCTATTTTATGATACAAAATACGAAAAGACGTTTTCGTATCCAAACCAAAAACTCAGCTTTATTTTTTTTTTCTTTCCCTCACCCACTTTTTAATTGACTAGTCTTAATTTAAACCTACGTTATTTCCGGTTTGGCGATGGACGCAACAACAAAAACGTCACTTTTTTTTCACGTTCGTTTCCTTCTTCATGGTACCTACCTACTACCACTTTTTTTTTTTTTTTTTGCTTAACACACACCTCCAAACATCCGGGCAACGCCGGGCACCCAGACTAGTTAGCAATTAAAAAGCCAACTTCGTTAGGTTAATTTTACCTACTTCCTTGAAGTAATAGTAAAAAATGTAACAATGACTAATATCAAAGGAAATCTTCTGATTTTCTTTTCTCATCGAAGACAAGCTAGCAAGGAAACAAATTTTGGCGCCACGATACTGAAGACATAAACATCCTAACAAAGTTATACATGTGTGTGATCAATTTCAATGCGGTTTACCTGCTTTCAAGTAAATGCCGTGGCAAAATATTTTTCTTGCTGCAAAATATATTTCTACAAAAAGTAACTTCACAAACACAAAAAAAATGTAAAAAAAAAGAAAAAAAAAACAGAATACAAACAAAAACAAAATTTAAAAAAGAACATCAAATTTAGCTAACTAAAAACAACATTCCCTGAACAAAACATTCCGTTTGCAAAATTATATATTTCAACAAAAACAAAGTAAACCCTTCAAACACAAATCCTTTCAAGAAACAAAAAAAAATCCTTTACACAGACCTATGTTGTTGCAAAGGAAAAAGAGTTAAAAAAAAAAAACTCAACTCACTGCAGCAGCGTCGTCCGTAGACTCGTTTTTTTTGGACCTTTTTCAGCATCATGACGCTGCGTCGGCAAAGCGCACACCGATACCGTTTAAGAGGTAAGCCTACGTTCCCACAGTTTTCGCCACAACCTAGTAATGCTTTCATTAAAAAGAACATTTAAACACAGCAAAGTTCTTACGTTTTTCTTGTCAGCAAAATAATAAAAAAAAAAGAAATCAAAGAACCTTGCCTCCAACAAATAAACATTAAAACACCAGAATTCATGGAGACAGCAGTGCATGGTTGGTTTCCCATTCTAGAAACTCAATTCTATCTGCGCAATATAACAACCTCAACTACAAGATTCTTTACAGTAATATTATCACCTGCAGAGGTAGTTCCAAAAATATCGATATCAGTTCTCGAGTCGAAAAGCTAGGAGAAGATACAATGTGCACCAATCGAGGCACACGGTCGAATAAAACCGGGATTGCTCGATAAGTTTATGTCGACAACAACAATAACAGGTCGGCCATAGTGATATTTACAAGAAATGATATCGATAGCAAAACAAATAGGTATCGGAGAAGTAATTGTGCTACGCAAATTTTTTAAAGCTCTGCCACCAACAATTTCTCCAGTTATTGCCTCACAGAAAGAGCTAACTCCTACACACCTAGGAAAACTTGCAGATGAACTTAGGCCCTTGCTGAATAACATAAACGAAACAGCGTTTATCGCTCAGCGGGCTGCAAAAAAAAAAGTGGATAAAAATAAGGACGTCACGTCTCTTCTGGTGGGACTAAAACTATATTTGCTGAAACAGAAGACTAAAGTGTGTAGAACACATATCTACTTTGCCTACCAGGCAAGCACATGCAAACTGTGGTGCAAATGGCATAAGAAAAAAATATAAAAACGCTACCCAACTCGCGGCCACCTACTCCTACACCAAGCGACACGGAAAACTAACTGCGAGAAACATGGCTGTCCCCATGAGACACCATATTAAAGTTTATAGTGGATAGCAGTGCAAATATTTCAGTAATACTAGCATTAATTATAAACGGTATCATACTAAACCCAACACCAGTGTCCCTTTTTGCTGCCAATAGAGAGAAAATAAAAATGTCATGGACGAGCAAACCTGGAAATTGGAAAAAAAAGTCTGAGAAGATCCTTCTCTTGGACGTTTGGGATCGCTGATATCACCAATCCACTCCTTGGATTCGGTTTCTTAAATGAATTCGATTTAACAACTTACCTCAGGAATAAAACCATTTACGATCCCTTAACTGCTACCAGAAAGAATTTTAAATTAACTACAGCACCTCTAGTTAATGTGATCATCAACAACGCGAAACTACCTCCATTTATTCATTGTATTTCAGTGAAAATTACTGTGGTGTTTATCACACAATAGAAATAGGTAACTACTCACCAGTTTTTGCAAAGGTCAGACAGCTATCTGCTTAAAAACCAAAAGCGACCGAAGCAGAATCCAAAATGCTCCTAAATGAAGGCGTTATTACCCCATCAGATAGCGAATGGTCGAGCTCGCTACATCTTGTTCCTAAGCAAAGTTTACCGTGTATTAAATAGCATAACCAAACGTGGTAGATACCCCACACACTACATAAATTCGTTTACCACGAAACACGCAAATAAACAGTTTTCTAAAATAGATTTTATTTCAGCATACCCACGAATCAAAATGCACCTAGATGATATTGCGAAAACAGACATTATTTCTCCAAACGGACTTTTTCATTACGAATTTATGCTTTTTGGATTGAAAAAAAAGAATTCAGTAACAACATTTCAAAGATATAGGGACAAATCTTTTTAGAGATATAGACTGTGTTTTTATGTACATAGATATTTTAATTTTCAACGACGACGAACATTTTCACAAGAAAAGATAAAGACACAGTTTTTAGAATCTTCCAAGAAAACAACTAAAAAAAATATCCACATCCAAATCTATTTTTGATCTAACGTCACTAGATTTCTTGGGTTTTGGATTAATTCCAAGGGAATCACACTAACTACTAAAGTTAGTAAAATAAATAGAATCCTTCCAGTGTCCTAAAGATGGCAAAAGCCTACTCAGATTTCTTGGTATGATAGGATTCTACAGAAAATTAATATCGGAATTTGCGGAGTTTGTTTTACCTTTATCTGAAAAAAAAACCCCAATGAAATTCACACCGAAAGGATCGATTACTTTGAATAATGTGGAAACACAATCCTTCTCTAATATTAAAAAGTACGTGGTGAACTAGCGGAATTATCCCATACCCAACCAGATTGTAAACAATACCAACTGGTCATAGACTAGTAAAATGCAAAAGCTGCCGTCTTACATCAGGTTCTAAATGGAAATCCAATACCAATAGGATTATTTTTAAAGAAACTAATTGCAACACTTTTGATCGTGAGCTGTTGGTGGCATATTTGTCTATTAAACTTCGCTACCTTATAGAAAATCGTCAAATATTGCTTCTGACAGATCACAAACCAATATGCGGTGAATTCCACAGTCGAAAATCTGCCAAGTCAGACAGAAAACAAAGACAACTAGCAATTATTTCGGAATTAATTTAGCTCATGTGGAAGGAAGCCAAGACGTGGTTGCAGATTGTCTGTCTCGCCCAGCACTCACTGTACAGATAGATATGTACGATCTACCAGCACTGGAAAATGCGCAAAAATCAGACCCTAAAATACAGTCCTTTCCAGAATTAAAGAAATTCATATTATCCGGAAAAGATCAATATATATATTTTGCGATACATCAACGTCATACCCAAGCCCTGTTGTGCCATTCGCACTGTGCAAATCTATCTTTGACAGTTTACATTCCGTATCACACCCTGGAATAAAAGCATCCATCCAAATAATTAAGGGTACATTTTATCGTTCATCATGTGCATCTTGCCAACAAGCAAAAATATACGGACATACTAAATCACCCGTACAAATATGGGAAATACGATCATCAAGATTTCACAATGTACACATTGATATAGTTGGACCACTACCAATCGCAAAATGCTCGAACGATCCTTACACTAGTCTATATCGGTACTTTCTAATAGGTACGGATCGAGGCAACCGATATCAGACCTCACAGCACAGACTGTAGTAGAAGCTTTTGTTAATATATGGATCACTCGATTTAGTGTTCCGCTCCATGTTATAACAGATAGAGGAATACAATTCGAAAGCGAATTATTCCTTGAATGATCAAATATTAATGGATTTTATAGACTACGAATAACAGCCTGTCAGCCATAATGCAACGGACTCTTAGAGAGAGAGCTCACAGAACCATTAAAGTAGCCATTATGGCCCGAGAAGAATCCTGGATTTCAGCCCTACCAATAATTTTTGGGAATTTGAAATACGCTCAACTGTTCCAATTTTTTCCCTTTTTATGCCGTTACAGGTGCACAAATATTGTTGCCACAATTAATGCTTGATACAGAAAACACAGTACCGATTACACAAAATTTTACAAGAGAGCTTATTCAACGTATAGTTCACGTTGGGGTCACCAATTGTTGGGTTATCCATTTTACGTGTTCCAAAAAAAAAACCATCAATAATATGGACCAAATTTACCGAGTACATTAAAAGAAGAGACATCAAAAGGAAACACGTTAAAGCAGAGTTACAGATTTGCATATATATACGAGCGACAGTTATTTACACAGAGAAGTTATGAACAATACAGAGTGGGTTGTGTACACACACGTGTGTATGTATAAGTAATGCGAACGAACATGCATGAAACTGAAAGTGTTCATTGCACGTATGGTTCATTGTGCTTATGTATGTCTGGTGTTTGTATGTGATCGCAAGGGTTCATTAAAGTATAGGTTTGTTATATTACAAAACTTTGTCAGTAACACGTAAATATGGAAATAGTAAGTCGACACAAAGTATTATGTTCGTCAGCTATCCATGAGAAAGAAAAAGACACTTGGATCAGACAGTAAACTAACATGAATGACATCATCACCATCAGATGAACGTCTAAATATGAATGAGTAACTGTTTTATATGGAAGGGGACAGATTCCGGTAATTAAAGAAACAAAGTAAATAGGATTAAAATAATATTTATTAAAGGAAAAGGCTAGAATCGAACCCAGTATTCAAGAGTTGGAAAGAATTTAGATGCGATGATTAGAAATATGGAGCACTGTCCATTATATTAGGAATAACGATACAACTAGTTAGGCCAGAGATCGGACAATGTAAATTAAGAAATACCTTTGTTTTGTCAAAAAACGTGTTGGCGACATATGTGTATGTAAATCCACGTGAGAAAATATTCACGTGGTTGAGCACGTTTCTGACGTCACAAAGACAGATAGATTACAATATATTCAGTTAAGATCAGAAGTCAGTCAGAAGAGTTCAGAGTTCAGGAGTTGAGTTCGGAACGGTCGGAGGAGACGAGTTAGCCCAAGCTCCTTTCGGAAGCGAACTACAAGGGAGGCAAGACAATGTAATTCTGCAAGGCACCGAATAGCTGATCATCATCATCATCATCATCATCATCATAACCAGCTGGAATAAATATCATCATGGAATTTGTAAGTCTTGTCTTCGTTTGTCATCCACCGAAAGGTAATGTGTTTTTGTGATTTGTCTTGTAATAGAACTTTGTATGAAACACCTTTCCAAAGTGTTAAAAGAACTGTGTATTACTGCATCTCTCTCACATCTATATCCATTCTACTGTTAATAAATATGAAGCCTCCAGGAATTGTCTCCTCATCGTCGATACACTGAATGTACAATTGCAAATTACTTAGGATATCAGTCGTGGTTGATTGAACGAGAGAATGCTATCTCCATGGATTAAATAAAAGGGGTTTCATTTATAATTCTG
Organism: Euprymna scolopes; assembly: GCF_053919585.1. Classification (NCBI taxonomy): domain Eukaryota; kingdom Metazoa; phylum Mollusca; class Cephalopoda; order Sepiida; family Sepiolidae; genus Euprymna; species Euprymna scolopes. The sequence continues at coordinate 44,449,872 of NC_136513.1, forward strand.
TGCAGTATTCTGTGTTCGACAGAAAGATTTGCGAGTTCGATAAAATACACTTAAAGAAGGTCGGAGGTTACATCAATCTGTGAAAATAAGAACTCAAGATAAGAACGGTAGACCGAAGAATTCAAATAATAGAATATCTCCTTTTCTATCATTAACAACTTGCAGAAATATTTTTAGGCAAGAACCTCGTAGGTAGGATTTTATTCTTGGTTTCGGTCCTGGATATGACCTTAAACTATATCCGATGGTGAGGCCTCAGCTTGCGGTCTTTGAGGAGTGTGGAGCTACCCTTTAATTGCAATTGCTCCCACGTCCACTCTGATCCGGAGTGGTAGTACTTGTTAGGGTCCCAACTGTGGATTAAATAGAAACTGACTTGAAAAAAACAAAACAAATATATTCTATTAAAAAATTTGTCTTCAAAATCACTGGATTCGGCATTAAATAACCTGGAACGAAATAAACGAAGAAAAAAGAAACAAAAATGGCTGCCTTGTTACTACTTGATATACAGATGAGATGCTCCTGGTTGGACATAAAAGAGAGTTGATTTTCCAGAGAGGACGTTCATTTTGAAGTTTGGTTGTGAAGAAGTAAGTTCGAACAGCAGAAGTGATTTTGCATTTGAGCGAAGGTGCGTTGCGTATACAGAAGTTTGGAAGTTGGACGTTTGGACAACAGTGTCGAACTTAACCAAGAAATTGTTGATGTGAAGGACAGAAGAAATAACACATGGGTTATTTAATTTCATTGTTTATAGGGTCCCGAGCAACGCCGGGTAGCCCTGCTAGTAGTTATATAAATGCCTCATCCTCTGTTATATGCCATGTTTCCCTCATGTACGCCGCAACTGAACTTTATTATCCAAAAGTTGATATCGAAATATTGTCGCTTGCATAACTACGCTCTAATCATAGAAAGTTCCAAGCCATAATCAAGTAGTACTGGTCGGTTATTCCGTTATCATACGCGCTTGTACCAACATATGGAAGTTATAATTTAAATGTTTTATTTAAAGTTTAAAGTCATTGTGCATACGTATGTCTGGTGTTTGTATGTGATCACAAAGGTTCATTAAAGTATAGGTTTGTGATATTACAAAACTGAGCGTATGGAAAGCAAGAAAGTGACAAACGAAAAGGTTGAGTTTAAACGATCGTAAAACGAACTGTTTGGTGTGTCAGGATAATTTGGCGGCGGTGGGGCGTCGGTAGGAGTGCTGGTCTGGTGTTGAGATGAACTCGGCGACGATCTAAGTCATTGTCAGGCTAAGTGGGGGGGGGCAGGAACGTATTTTTTGGGAGATAAACATTTATAATAAAATAAGCAATTAAAAGACCAACTTCATTACGCTAATTCTTCCTACTTCCTTGAAGTAGTAGCCATAAATGTAACACTGCATTTGTTTGGTTCACGTGTACGAGCTGTGTCCCCCTATGTTTTTTAGTCTCTTTTCAAATTTCTCAGCGGATTATTATTGATTGAATGGACACTAACTTACCAGATTATCAAAAACAAAAATTGAACGTCCATATTTACATATTCGAAGGGAGTGCTCAGTTCTCAATGTAACGTTCTAGAAAATCAATCACGCATTTTAGAACCGCATGAAGTTTTTAGGTCATCGATATGTAAACATACAAGACAAACGTAGACGCACACACATGCTGCCATGTACAAACACCACAACACAACATAAATAACCATTCGGGATGTACGAAAGAATAGATTTTGAAGAAACGGAAAATACTTCGATGAAAAACCAAAAAAAACTTTTGGAAAAAAAAAAAAACTACAACGACAGCGAAATGGATTCTATATGGCCAGGAGTGATCAAAACTCCTAATACCGATGATGAAAATGATTATATATAAACAGACAACATCATGAAAAAATAGAAAGTTCACTATGAACATTAAACAGAAAATGTTCAATGAGTACGTCAGGCTTGTGGTGATATGTCGTAGCGAAACATGTGCACTTAACAATGAAGCGATACAACAGCTAAGAGTGGCACAATGCAAAAAATAGAATGCATTGTGATATCAATTAGTTTACGTGATAAAAAAAATAAACACCTGGACCAGACAACAAACTTTGAGTAAATTACATTGTCACTATCACACAAACGGTTAAACGTAGATATGCAACGCACATTTCGAGATCTGCAGATAACGGGTGAACGAGAAACAGAATGGATTCTGGGGCATTTGAAAAGGCCTAGAGGAAGCTCACACCCCCACTCGGTGAAGAGACGACCTTAACAGAATACTAGGTCTTACTAGCCCAATGAGGGATAAAAATGTTGGGAAATAAACCATGAAGTGATGCTGCTGCTGATGATGGGGTTCATTTGAGTCAACAATGTAGTCAACGCTACCCATCTAACTACGCAACCGACTCTACCTCACTCACATATGTTAATTCGTATCGTTGTTTTTTTTACAATAAAAATAAAATAGAAGTTGCACAAATGTTTTGATTTTCTTTTTGTCTATCAGTACAATTCCTACAAACATAAAAAATCTGAGAATGAAAAACCCTAAAACGATAAGTTTTGGTTTCGCATTTACATACATGTTTTGTTTTTATTATATAAGTATTCTTTTTTGGTTATCGATCCAGATCGAATTCACAATTATCCCCTCTCTCTTTCTCTCTCTCTTTCTCTCCTCCTCCTCCCTCTCTCTCTCTCTCTCTCTCTCTCTTCCTCTATTGAAAAAGAAAACTAATTGAAATTAAAGACATCATTTAATTCGATTCCTTATTGATTTCGACTCCAGTCATGATAATGAATCTCTCTCTCTCTCTCTCTCTCTCTCTCTATCTATCTATCTATCTATCTCTCTCTTTCCAGAGTTAAATTCCACTTTGTTTCGTATTCCATAATCGAATATCAAAAGATCCTCTCTCTTTGTTCAAGTTGCCTGTTTGCTTCGTATATAAAACAAACAGCTTCACTGATTGGTTGATAAAATTCGGTTTTGTTTGAGTTGGAACCAATCACCAAACCTGTTGCAAAATAGAATCAACTTCTTTTTAATTTGATGAGAATAAGTTATCCTTGCATTACAGGTTATGTAAGAACCTTTTTACTTTTACTTGCCTAACAACCAAAGAGGGACTAATCACGCAGAGGAATGTCGAACATATAAAGCGTACTTATGCAGTATAAGGACCATGCTGTCGTCTAAATCGTCCGGGTGGTGTTGTGATAGTTATGTCCCCTTGTTATAACTCTGAAGTTGAAAAGAGTTATTGCCCTCAGTTGTTATTGTTCTTCTTGTTAACGTCGTCCTATAAATAAAGCATACGTTTTCATAGATCTTGTCTTAAAAGAGAGCAGTAGACATGTAATTCAAGCTAAGAATAATAAGAATGAAAAACAACACCGTGAGGATATTGTGGCAACAGAAACTGGACAAGACATTATCTAGCGATGATTGAATACAGACCTACAGAAATGTTTGCGAGCATCAACTCTCCAACAGAATTGTCCAATGGCCGACAAATACGGACGCTACTAATATCCAAGAAGCAACTTGGCAATAAGTAGACAAAAACGGCACTAAAACAGTACATGAAACCAAGAGAATGAAAAACAACTAAGCTATTAGAGTGGAAGACTTTCTGGCATGTTTTAGTTTTACGGCATATCAACCCTTTTCAGGTTATTTAATGCCGAATCCAGTGATTTTGAAGAAAAAGTTTTTAATAGAATATATATATTTTTTTCAAGTCAATTTCTATTGAACCCATAGTTGGGATCCTAACAAGTACTACCACTCCGGATCAGAATAGACCTGGGAGCAATGGCAATTAAAGGGTAGCTCCACACTCCCCAAAGCCCGCAAGCTAGGGCCTCACCATCGGATATAGTTTAAGTTCATGTCCAGGATCGAAACCCAGAAAAAATTCCTACCTACGAGGTTCCGGCCTAAAAATATTTCTGCAAGTTGTTAATAATAGAAAAGGAGATATTCTATTATTTGAATTCTTTGGTCTACCGTTCTTATGTTGAGTTCTTATTTTCACAGCGTTTCGATTCGTGTAACCTCCGACCTTCTTTAAATGTATTTTATCGAACTCGCAAATCTTTCTGTCGAACAGAGAAACCTGCACAGAATTATAAATGAAACCCCTTTTATTTAATCCATGGAGGTAGCATTCTCTCGTTCAATCAGTCACGATTGTGTAGATGTCCTAAGTAATTTGCAGTTGTACATTCAGTGTATCTGCACTGAGAATTGAACGTTCTATCATCCAGATGAGTGGAACTTACAACTTAATTTTACCAAGTACTTTATCTACTATGCCAAGAGTCCTTGAGGTGGGGATACACATGCGGAAGGCTGGAGGTTACATCGACTGAAACGTTGTTAAAATAAAACTCAGGATGAGAACAGTAGTTTGAAGAATCGAAATGATACGAATAAGCAAGCTTCATCTAAAAACTTCAGAAACGTAATATATATAGCAACTTGTATTCAATGTATAGTTTTACAATGTGGATTGTGTTTTTGGCATTAAACAACTAAAAGAAAAATGGGTTCATACACCTTAAATTAGTCAAACGTAACTAAAAAGATTCTAATCTGTTACAAAAATTGGCCTGTAGATATAGAATGAGTTTAAATATGGAAATCAAATAAAAAGGTTAGGGTTAGAGTTAGGGTTAGTATTTCAGTGTGATTCCCCAGCCCTAAAATTTCTCACATGCCATCGTCAATAAAATTTACAGTCCCTTTGTTGATATACAGCATAATGACATCAACACACCGGTTCTCGTTAGATCACCAAAAGTAAGCATTGCTGTGCCTTGCCAGTACCAGATGGGTGACCATTTGGGAATACTAGGTGCTGTATGTATTCCGGTAAGTGAGTACATATAATACTTCAAGGACATGAGCGCCTGGCCTTCCACAATTCCAGGTCACCCTTGGGCAAGGTGTAGCACCTGTTTGTTATGTACTTCTTCCTTAAAACTCACTTTGACAAATAACAGTAATAACCAAGAGCAGGTCACTCCAAACAGACTTTCCTTTATCTTAGACAATGGGGAGATAACTCAACTCTCTTAACGCAGAGATTAACAACAACAAAGAGGTGATCGCCTCAAGTAGACTTTTCCTCATCTATAGACAAGGGGAAATAACTTAACTATTAACCTCCCTCTGATATTCTGGGGGGTAGATTATCATACAGGGATGAGATGGGTGTTCCTCAGCTGTGGTGAAGGCAAATACACCCAGGAAAAGGGGCGGGCTAGTTTAAAAAAAATCTGGATACAAAGAGCCTGTTGATCCTGTTTAACAATTTTCAAGTGATGGTATCACAAACAAGATACCCGCTTCAAATTTGTCATGAACCAGCATGGAAGTAGTAAGGTTCATAAAACTGCCATGTCAGTGTGCAATAACCATAGATAGAAAAAGATAATAATACCTAACTTTTTCACCAAGTTTCAGTAAGGAATATCCAACAGTCTGGGATTTTTTTGTTTTCATTCAATGATGTGGGGGATACTTTGGTGGTCTGTTTATCAGTAAAAGGTGTGATGTTGAATGTTAGTAGTGTGACACCACATGCTACCCCCCCCCCTGCTAACCGCAAACGTTGGTTGCCATGGCTTTGTTCTCCGTCTTTTCTTCTTCTAAAGGTCATATCGTCATTTTCTCACACTGGCGGCTGTCAAGGAAACACACGGGTTCGGTTCGCAAGTAGAAAAGTAAAAATAAAACACAACACAGGGAAACACCGTCTCTGATGTTTTACACATATACATCGGTTGGACCGTGGGTGTGTGTGTCCCCTATCAACCTTCTACATGCTAAGGCCCACATCTACATCCTTTCAAGGCTGGGTTCTTAGAGTGATCTCCCTAATTCATTTGACTGGAAAACCAAGATGGAGGTTTAGATAAGACCGGGCGTCTATGAAAGGGAATTATTGTGGAGTAAACAAACCACGTGACTATGTCATATATTTTCAAGGGTAACTTTTTACATTAGCTCCTCCGCCTCCTCTCAGGAGAAGTTCAACGTCTCACAGATCACAATGAGATTAATTAAACATACCTTGTTATAGAATGCAGGCTACAATTAATATAGCATAGTTTAGTCCCGCATGTTGATAGCTCCTCCTCTGACTGGAGTGTTAAGTTGTTTCCCCTTGTCTCTGGATAAAATGGGTTTCTGTTCTTAGAGTGATCTCCCTTGCTTGTTGTTGTAGTTCATTTAATTGGAAAACCAAGATGCAGGTTTAATTAAGACCGGGGTCTATGAAAGGGAGTTATTTCAGGAGTGAACCAACTTGGAGCACTTGAAATTGATATTTCACAACAATACAATTTTAAGAAAGGATCCTTTATTGAGATATTGACCTTGCCTCCTCTTCTGTTAGATGTGGATCAGTGTGAATATTGTTGCAAAAGAAACTGGGCAAGACAGTTATCTAGCGATGAGGGCATACACCAATGTCTGCGAACATCAACTCTTCAGCAGACTTACTCAATGGCTGATAAATACAGACTCCACTAGTATCCAAGCAGCAACTTGGTGATGAGCTGACAAAAACAGCATTACAGCATTACAAGGAAAGATTAAAGAACTATTATGACAAACACTATAACAAACGACACCCATCTCTACATGCGGGGCAGAAAGTCCCTGTTCAGTATAAGAAAACAAAGCTATGGGAGCCGGGAATCATTCATCTGGGGCACTAGCATTCTGCCGCGACATCAATATCAACCATACATTGAGTCTGAAAGTGGTAACATTTGCCTAAGGAATAGGCAATTCATCAAACCAGCTGGAAGAAACTCGATATTTGAAGGTAAATCTGACCAAACATATATAGCTTGCTTCGTGTATTACAACATAAAATTGTCCCCATCAACCCTCTACATCCTTTCAAGGTATATAACATTTGAGTGCGCACTCACTGACCCCATATTAAATTTAAATATTGTTTTTCAAATACAATGAAATAGAATTTTAAAAAAAAATGATCTGAAATTATAAAAAATCGTGAAAAATCTATCAAAACGTTTGTGATCGATCCGACATAACCGAAATAAAAAAAAAACAAAAACAAAAAAAAAAAAACATGAGAGTTTAACAACAAAAGGCCAAAGTTAGATTTAAACTTTTCGAAAATTCCGAAATTTCTGTTTTCAAGTCACGCAAACATTTGTCAATCTTCCGGGAAATCATTCAGAAACTTTCCGGGATGCCATCGTTTCCCTTGAGACTCGCAGGAAAGTCAAAGAGAATAATTGCATTAGAAGAACCACATTCTTTGACATTATAAACTTTCTGAATCAATATTCCTTTAAGCAAGAGAAGATCATACTTTATTGAGAGACTTTTAAAACTTTATGGTTCTTTTTACATGGGAGGTAATCACTTATCAAGGCCTGGAGGCCACTCAAGGATAAGAGTTAAGTGTTGGATAAATGCCGAGACAACATGATCAGTTATGCTGGCATTTGGATAGGGCATACATTATTTTAGAGGTTGGCTCAATAATAATTTATTCACATTAGATTTGCAGACGACCTAGTTATAGTCAGCTGGGAAGCAGCAACACGGTATTGTATTCCATTATTTGGATGATTCGAAATAGATGTTAGATAAATTTATACCCTAATAGTTTCTTCTCTTGAATCACTTGCCTTTGAAATTCCACTTCCTGCTCTTGGTTTTCCTGACCATAGCAACACTTATGTAATGTTAAAAAAAAAACCCACCTTGCCACCAAATAAGATGCTTGCAATAAATCTGGTCCCTACAGTAGTCTTTATGCATCATTGGTAATGTGCCAAGTTTCAGGTGAATCAAAGACATATATATCTATATCTATATCTATATGTGTGTGCACGTGTGTGTGTGTGTGTGTGTGTATATATATATATATACATATATATATACGTTTTATTATTTTTTACCAATTAATCTGCTTGAGTTACTGAATCATATTAATGATCCAGTAATTTCATCAGACATAACAGAAATTTTCTGTAATGTCTGATGAAGTTACTGGATCGTTAATACGATTCAGTAACTGAAACATATGTAACTAAGCGTTTGTAGCCTTTTTCTCTTCCCTGTAACATTTTTCCTACAAAAGAGACGTTGCGAGCCTGTCTCTACGTTATTTTCATGACACGTGTTCGTCTGAGCTCCAGTCTATGGTTCCCCCTCGCCAAACTTTCAAGAAAAATATTCATCTAGTTGAAACCACTATCAATAAATTCCCCCACTCTTTATCTGTGCCTAAACCTAAGCATAGCTTCCATGAACAAAGCTTCTTTCTTAGAACTGTGGAACTGTGGAACTCTCTTCTGTTTGCCTACTTTTCAGCTGTCTACAATTTGGTCGTCTTCAAGTCTAACATAAACAAATTCGCCCCTTAAGTAATCCAATTTACCAAATTTCCACTACTAACGATTACTACAATATTATCCCATTGACTATTGTACACTCATTAACCCTTATCTACGAGTAACCTCTGGGCCTTGATGAGTCGTGACTCCTATGTAAAAAAAGAAGCACAAACTCTTCAGCACATCCAGGTACACTTTGATGTTGATTTTCAAGCCGACTTTGAAGATGTGAGATGGCATGATGTGGCCCTCACTTAAAACCCCACCAAAGACCATAACAGTAGCCAGAAACTTTGTTTTCACCACCTGGGTATGTCCTTGTTATTCGTAGCAATCCAGCGATGCATTTTGAAGGTGCCGGCAATGGTCCTGTTATCATAACTTGGATCGGTAGAGACTATAATTGTACAGCAGCACATCTCCAATCTTGCTCGTTGGACATTGTGTCACTTTCAGACATGATAGAAGGTTTCTATCACTCTTGGGATTTCTACACAACTGGTCAACTAGTAGATGGTCAGCAACAAAAAAAAGAAAATCGGTTTTCATCAAACGGAAATGGAATCATATATTCTTTTCTAAGGCGACAATTTTATCATTCCAAACTGTATTTTATTTTATTTTTACTCTTATTCCCCACAAACTAGGTATATTGCCACTCGGACATATGGGCTAATATTTGGAATCATGTCCACAGGCATTTGCCATTTTTCTGGAAGTTCAATCCTCAGGGAGTCAATACTCCAAATAAAATTGTGAATTACTTTGGATTTTTACGAGCCATGACTGACAGAACAAGAGCATACTACCCCTGTGGATTAAATAAAGGGTTCTATTCGAAATTCCTTACAGATTCCAGAATTTGATTGAAATATTCTTGAGTTCGACAAGTACACTGAAAGAAGGCCGGAGATTGCATCGACCAAAACGTAGTGTAAATAACACTCAAGATGAGAACAGTAGTCCGAATAACAATAAAATAAAGAAAATAAAGGCATGTTGAGTAGTGTGTTTTATTTTATTTATTTATTTTTTTATTTTATTTATTTATTTTTTATTTTATTTTATTTATTTTTTTATTTTATTTTATTCATTTATTTATTTACTTTTACTTCCTTAACCATTCATATTGCCATTTGGACGCAAAGGGACAGTATTTGGGATCCTGTCTACAGGCGACTTAGTAGGGAGTTGAACAGCAAGATGTTTGTTTGCGTTATATTTAAACACCCCCATGGAAGAAACGTAAATATAAAAAAAAATTCTGAATGATTTATATTCCTGTGACGGAAATAAATTATCATACACCAAAAATCACATGAATTGAATCAGCAGTTTTATTTTTATAAAAAAAATAATTTTAAAGCAAATTTAAGTTTTTTGTCAAAAATGGTTTTCTAAAATCTCGCCAAATTTTGAAAAATTTGGAATTATCTCCCTTGTTCCTTCAGACTTTTTTCAATATTGTATTGCGAGATGGTCGCTTGTTGTGTAGCCATAAACTTCGACATCAGGCGCATATTTTAACTTTTATTATGCTTCGCTTAATATTTTTACAAGTCTGAAAGAAATCATTTGTTTGTCGATCTACTATTGAATTGCATTGAGAAAATCGACTATTTAGACTGATGCATTGTGGGAAGATGGACTGAGGTCACAACTACAGCGAGCATGAAAGGAATTTAATGAAACGTTAATCAAGCAATTCAAAAATGGTGAATGAAGACTGCGTTTGATAATGGAGGAAATTTTCTATAAATAGAGTCAGAAAGAGTCGAACTAGTTTATATAAATATCTATGTAAAGCATTAAAAAAAATCAGTAAATTAATTTCTATATTATAACATTTTATTTATCAAACACTACTAAACTCCCACTAGCGTAAAAAATCGATATTCTTTGTGTAAACAAATGGAGTGTTTGACAATGTTTGAACATTGTTAAGTCACATACCCATCTTAACAGTAGCCGAATAGCATCTAGGCGTTCGAAAAAAATAAATAAAAATAGACAAAGAAATAAAAAAAAAAGCATTGCCCCACCCCAACATACACATACAACGTCCACCATATCTTTATGTAGCAAGAATTTAAGTCTGCTAGCAGAGCTTCCCACTTCCGATATGACCTGAAGTGGGGTAGGTCGCTTTTTCCAGCTAAGGTTAAAAAATGTTTCTATCTAACTTTTGAAATTATTTTGTGCTAACTGTTTTCTTATTACAGCTTTGACTTAAAAACTCGTAACTAAATTTTACCAATCTTGTCTTGCTTTTTTTTTTGTTGTTGTTCTGAAATCTTTTTTGTCAAATATGCTATTAACCAATATTGTCTTGTTACATGTAAAACGAAAAGGAAAAAAAGTCACCAATGAAAACTTTGAATAATAATCTAAACTCAAATGTAAATTAATATTAAGCCGACTTCACAAATTGATAAAAATTCATTATTGGATTTTAATTATAAGGTGAAGCTCGAATAATTCAAACTCGAGATAGATAACGCCAAAACCATCCCCACATTAATATGAGAGGGGAAATTATCTTCCAAAAAACGTCCTGAATTGATAATTGAGCACCGAACTTCTAAGTAGATATTAATAAGTCCCTTCTACTGGGACGTCTGGGCTGACGTTATCCGCCTGATAGTTAGGGACCTGAACCTTAGATTAATCACTAAGGTGGCTGTCCTATCAGCAGGTGCAAAGTATTGGGCTGCTGTATTGCCATTTGGTGAATGGATTCTGGACCATGCAGTCTCTGGTGGGGCCTCTCGATGCTATACTAGTGGGTAATTGTTACGGCTTTACCTTATCATGTGCTACATAAAAAATTTTTTTTTTTAATTTTCTGTCCTTTTCTCTCTTACTTTCCCTCTCTATCCTGCTCTAACCAAGTATGCCGACCTGTTCCACAAATCCCAAAACCTCAACATGAAATATCTCCAGAAAAAAAAATCGAATAAACCTAGAACCCCATCTTCCAACATAGACCCCTACTAACATGTCTCCTTCTCCAACATCAGGGGTCTACGTTCCAACCTTCCAGAGGTTGAAACCCGATTACAGGAGACGAAACCGGACATATTCTTTCTAAGTGAAACTGGAATAGGGCCGACCACTTCCCTAGATGAGTTCATAATTAACTTAACATCTAAATCTGACCCCCAAGATCGCGATGGGCATGGAATATGTGCCTACATTAAAGATGGCTTCGGTGTGGCAGGGATATCTCTAGACAAGATCCTAATTTACCTTATATGTGCTTCTGGGTTGCACTTGCTTACACCACTGCATTTATATTTGCCCTCGATTGGCCCAATAACAGCGGAGTTACTATCTTTAAGAGTATATCTGAGAAAATAGACCAGATCCTGTCTGCACATCCCTCGGCTAACATCCACATCTGTGGTGACTTCAACGTCCATAACGTGGAATGGCTGACCCACTCAAATAAGACAGACGATGAGGGGAGGTTCATTCATAATTTTGCCATTGCTTATGACCTCACTCAGATTGTTCGCGAACCCACCCGATACTACAGGTCAATATGCAAGCCTCTTAGACCTTTTTCTCTCAACTTCCCCTGAGCTATGTTCATGTTCCGTTCTTTCTCCTCTAGGATCCTCCAACCATTCCGTCGTATCAGTTAAGATAAAAATGAAATGTAATAAGTCCCCAGACATACCCCTCCACCGTACTGTATACTGATACTCCATGGCTTACTGGGATAGCTTCCGTACATTCATATCTGATCTACCTCTGCATTCCATGTTTAAAAAGGATGTGCCCTCTATAGTATCAGACCTGACCGAATGGTTAATTGTAAGCATAAACCGATTAATATCATCTAAAAAAATCCAACAAAAATCTAACAGCCAGCCATGGTTCTCCCCAGAATGTGCTGCTGCTATCGTGCACAGAAATCACTTTTCTCCAGCTACCAACGTAATAGATGCACTGAGACTAAAGCTGCTTTCAGGAACGCCAGCAACCACTGCAAAAGAGTAATAAAAAATGCAAGAGAGCTATATGCCCAGTCTGTTAAATCCAAAGTAGCTGACCAGTTTTGGCAAATAACAAATAGGATCCTGAACAGAAGTGTGTATTCTACCCCAACCATTATCAATGGACCAGAGGTCATCTCGTCAGCATCAGACAAGGCCAAACTATTTGCCAAGAACTTTGCAGCTAATTCTATCCTGTGCGACAAAGGCCATCAACTCCCCATATTTCCTCCTATAACACAGAACATGCTAGATAACATACAAATATCCGTGCATGAGGTCGCCAAGCTAATCAAGAACCTAGATTCCAGTACAGCAACTGGCCCTGATGGCATCCCAATTATAGTGTTAAAAAAGCTTAAACCAGAACTTGCTCCGATACTTACAAAACTCTTTAAGCGTTGCCTTAAGGATAAGTACTTTCCAACACCCTGGAAAACCTCATCAGTATGCCCTGTATTTAAGAATTCAGGTGATAAGTCATCTCCCTCTCAGTACAGACCAATAAGTCTCCTCTGTGTCATGAGTAAGTTGCTGGAATCCATATTAAATAGAGAAATAGTCAACCACCTCAGCAGAAATAAAGTTCTTAGTGACACGCAATATGGTTTCCGTTCTGCAAGATCTACCGCAGATGTGCTAACGGTTATATCTCATAGGATTAGTGAATCTCTTGACAAAGGCTTCCTTTCTAGGGCAATTTCTCTTGACATATCAAAGGCCTTTGACAAGGTATGGCGTAAAGGCCTACTTCACAAGATTTCCAGCTACTGTATAACTGGAAATGTTTTCTCTATCATTAAATCATTTCTCTCTAATAGGCTCATAAGAGTAGTGGTCGATGGACAAAAATCAGAGACCTACAGTCTTAATGCTGGAGTCCCTCAGGGGTCAATCCTGGGCCCAACTCTCTTCCTGATCTACATCAATGATCTCCCTAAACACATACTTAAATCATTCGTTGACATCTATGCTGATGACACGACCATCTATGGCAACACATCAAAGGCTGTAAATGACAAAGTTCTCTCTGATTCTCTCTCCTCTGATCTCAAGTGCGTCGTTCAGTGGGGGAAGAGGTGGCTGGTTACTTTTAATGCATCCAAAACCAAGCTTCTATCTTTACATCATCAACGCTCTGATCCCCAGCTGGCATCAATTGAAATGGATGGCTCTCGTCTAGGAGAAGCCCCATGTTTTGACAAGCTTCTGGGCTTGATCTTTACTCCTGATCTGAAATGGAACGTACATCAAGTCTGTTGCCAAGGTCGCTGGAAAGATGGTGGGATCCTTCTACCGGTCCAGAAGATATCTCACTACTGATGCAATTCTCTATCTATATAAAAGCCAAGTACGTCCAAAGATGGAATACTGCTGCCATATCTGGGCAGGAGCTGCCTTGACAGAGTACAAAATAGACTTCGTGGCCTAGTGGGGGATGCTCTTTTCTCTTCTCTGCAACCTCTCTCCCACAGAAGAGACGTTGCAAGCCTATCTTTGTTTTATCGTTATTTCCATGGCAGGTGCTCGTCTGAACTCCAATCTCTGATCCCCACTCGCCAATCTTTTATGAAAAACACCTGTCTAGCTGAAACCATTGGCAGTAATTTTCCCCACTCTTTATCAGTGCCTAAATCAAAACGTAGATTCCATGAACAAAGCTTCTTTCTTATAACTGCCCACCTGTGGAACTCTGTTACGTCTGCCTGCTTCCCACCTGCCTACAACCTGGATGTCTTCAAGTCCAACGTAAACAAATTCCTGATGAACCGCCCCCTTAAGTAGACACTTTATTAAATCTCCACACTAACATACTGTACTTACAATAACCCTTATCCCTGAGTGGCCTCCGGGCCTTGATAAGTGGTGATCACCTTGTAAAAAAAACAAAAAAAAACAAGGTAGTTGCTTGTCTAGCTGCACTGATGAGCTGTGATACAGCGAAACAGTACCGTATGTGGATGACTATAAATGCTCTCTACCTGGGTTGAGCATATTGGGAAGTGATAAACAAACTGCCACTAGCGTATTAAGCAATGCTCTTTGTGTAAACAAATGGAGCTTAGACATTTGAACAATGTTTGAATATTGTTAATTCACATACCGTCTTAGCTGTAGCCGAATACTGGGGGAAAACTTCACATGCCTCCCCGCTGTGACTTAATCCACAATAAATTGTAGTCTACATTGCACTGTAGAGAATTTACTGTTGATTTTATAAAATCATCTGTAAATTGTGGCTTCACTTAAAGTTAAAAATGTAAAAGTCAAGTATTATGCTTCCATTGTTCTCTCAAAAGAAACACACATTTTGAACGCTAAAACGAAAGAACCAACTTGCGAAATTATTTTTTACATAATCATTTGAATTATAATCAAGCGTACAAAAGTCAAGTATCATGGTTCAATTGTGCTCTAAAAAGAAACTTTCATTTCGAACACGATCCTATCTTATAAAAGAATCTACATCTGATTTTTATAGGCTCTACTTTTCTGCTTGTGCAGTGATAAAACTTCTCAAATTCACTTGTGTTGTTAGGTTGTATAAAAGTGTTAACCTTGGTCAAAATCGGACTGTCTTCATTAATTAGATTTTTTATTATTATTAATTTTTCGACACTTATCAGATGCATTCCGATACAAAACCTACATAAGAACACTCCCAGTCCTATCAAGTACCTTCGTGTGAAATTTTACAAAATTTGGCCCAGCCGTTTCCGAGTAACTTTCCTGTGTGTTTGTGTGTGTACGTAGCAGGGGGGGGGCGTCCCTAACTCGAGCAGGCAATCAATCGATTTGGTTAAAAATGCGTGATTTCATCGATTTTGATGACAATAAAAGAATGAATGTTCCTCATCTTGCTACGTTATTGAATGTACATATAATTTTCAAATCATATATAAACCTGACAATTCTTTTGTCATTATTCTCAAAATCAACACAGAGACGAATTTGTCAACATAGAAATTTATTTACAATTAATTGCCCGGTTGTACAATATGCTTAAACATGATATTTTAATTTATGCAGATTGAATATGTATAGAATAAATCCTCTATTGGTTATTACGAGGAATAATTGTCTGGTGGACTAATTTACGAAAAAACTTTAAAAAAAATAATAACGATAATGTCATTCATCAAATTCCGTCTGTGTTTGTTTACAATATCATGTCAGCTGATATTTGGGCTTGACGATGAATGCCTTGGAAAAATCATTTCTGATTAATACTTAGTCTTAAAATATGCAAACGAATAAATGACTTATGGCGATTTTAAATGATACTTCTTTTTTATTGGAAACTGAACTCATTGATAAGAAAAAAATTAAAATAAAATGGTGAGGTACACTTGGGACTAAACAAGAGATTATTCGGTCTGTAGTCGAATGCTCTAACGCTGAGCTATATCTCCAGATGACAGTATATCTGCTTTTTCTTTAAGAGGAAATGATTTCCCTTGGCCAGTGTAACGTAAAATATTCCCTTGTAAAAATTTTTCTTTTCCATCTATAAGAGAGAATAGACTATTTTTAAGATCGGATTTTTTCGATTTTCGATACTTATCAAATGAATTTCTGTACAAAAGAGATCTAAGAACACGGCCAGACATATAGGCTCAGTCGTTTTGGAACCTATGAGGAAGGCACTTTCTCCCTCACACACACGCGCGCGTGCAAACAAACACACACAAAGTGACTTTTATATAAGCGTGGCGATTAAACTTTTGTCCAGCAATAAAGAGAGAAATGTTTAGCTGTAAGGGTTGGTTTGTGTGTGTAGCAACGACACGGAGAAATGTCAATCACGCTGGAAGACTGTCAGTCTGCTCTCTTCTCTCTTTCTCTCATTTCTGTATTTATTTTATCTGTCTTATATAGACATTAGCCAACATTCCTGAAATGTAAATATTAGAATATTACATTGTTCTTTTTTATTTTGCGTTGCGCAATTCATAACCTCCGGACTTGGAATGTAAAGATTTCTTTGTTTTCGGCGAGAATTACAATTCCGGTCATTTTTATGGGACACAAGAATGTAGATAAAAAAAATCTATCTGGAATGTGCATGTGCGCACACCTCCGCTTTAAATGACGTCAGCCCAGTTCCATATCCAATAAATCAATCCCGGACAATGTTAGGTCTCCCTGCTTGTGTATATATATATATATATATATATATATATATATATATATATATATATACTAGCATGGGTGCCCGGCGTTGCCCGGGTGTTTGGAGGTGTCTGCTGAGAAAAAAAAAAAACAACAACAAAAACGGTCATTTTTTTAAAATTTTGACCCCTATAATGACCCCTTGACCTTTATTGTTTTGGGCTCAAATTGAGTTATTAACTTAGATCCATGTCCAAGGAACCCATATCTAAAATTTTAAGTGTTTAGACCTAAAATTGTCGGAGGAGTTTGGTAGAGTTCTCAAAGGTCAAATCGTTGAAATTTGACCCCTTAACAGCCAAATTTCTGGCTGACACCCGTCACATCGATTTTCCCAAATCTCAGTACCCGGTATTTCAAATTTCGAGTCTATAGACTAAAAATTGACAGAGTTATTGCGTAGGGAAATGTACACAGACAGACAGACACACAGACAGACAGACACGTTCACTTTTATAGATATAATAGATAGATATATAACAGATATCAAGCACATATCTTTTGAGGTCCTACCTCTCATCGGCGTTGCTTGACTATTCTTAGGATTCGAACTCAGACCATATGTATTATGGTCTAGTGTGTTAACTGTTACACAACAAAGTCCTAGATCACTTTACGTGTTATTTTTATGAATGCTAACATTTAACAATAGTGCATATATGAGTAAACGATAATATATGTATATCTACTAGCAGGGAGACCCGACATTGCCCGGGATTGAATGATAATCAACGAGTATTTCACACTCCTTTATTTTTATTGTCATCGAAATCCGTGAAATCGTTCGGGAGGAAGCTTCACATGCCTCCACGCAGTAACTTAGTCCAAAATATGTGTTATTCTACATTGCACTGTAGAGAACCTACTGTTTCTTTTAAAAAATTATTTTATATAAATTTCTTTCAAGTTAAAAAAACATTAAGAAATTTATGTGCAGGGTTTAAACCTACAGACCATGTCATGCAAAAAAACAAAAAAACAAAAAAGCATGCAAATTTTCAAGTCTTATAAAATTCTTTGCAGTTAATGAAAAAGAAAAAAAGAAATTTACGTGCGGAGTTTGAAACTAAAGACCTTGTCTTGCAAAAACAAAAACAAAAAAAAAACATGCTATCAACTTACCCAAAGTAGAATTTTCACAGCCTTTTGTTCTATTATTGTTGCTAAGCGCTGACATGGAAAAAATGGCTTTACTGGTAATAGATAAATTAAAATGACGGTTTCAATTATCGATTATCGGTAATTACCGGGGATATTCTGAGAAAAAACTTAATTAAGATCACTCCCGGACTTATACACTAAAGTTCTGTACATTTTAAAGAAAATCTATTCAGCCGTTTCGGAGTCTATAAGGAACGAACTCACACACACAAAGTTGCATTTATATAATTGTATATATATATATATATGGAGTCATCCATATACAGAACTGTCTTGCTGTATGACAGTTCATCAGTGTGGTTAGACAAGCAACTATCTCAAGCCAGGTTTGAAACTATACTGCCTAGGCGACAGTCGGCACTCCTAACCATTACACTATTCAGCTGCTGCTAAGATATGTATGTGAATTAACAATGTTTAAACACTGTCCAAACGCCTAAGCTCCATTTGTTTACACAAAGAGCATCGCTTAATATGCAAGTTAGCAGTTTGTTTATCACTTTCCAATATGCTCAACCTATGATAGGGAGCATTTATAGTCATCCACATACAGTACTGTTTCGTTGCATCACAGCTCATCAGTGCGGCATATATATATATATATATATATATATATATATATATATATATATATATATATATATATATATATATATACAAAGCAATGCTTTTTGTGTAAACAAATAGAGCTTAGGCGGTTGGACAATGTTTAGGCATTGTAATTTCACATGACCATCTTAGCAGCTGTTAAACACTGTGATGGTGAAAAGTGCTGATTGTCAGCTAGGCGGTCGAGTTTCAACCCTGGCTTGAGATAGTTACTAGTCTATCCGCACTGATGAGCTGTGATACAACAAAACAGTACTGTGGGTGGGTGACCAAGTTTTTATTTTCATGCACAAATAAACAACCGGGAATAAACAGGTAATTAGAAGGATTTTCTATTTATGCAGCTCTTTAGAAGATTAGGGATCTCTCCCAGAAGAAACGCTAGAATAAAACGGCACAAAAATCAACATTTACGTACATCTTATATAGAACTTTATTTCTTGGTGTTTTGGTGAGCTGTATAAATGAAATGCCCTGGTAATAATTCCATGTTTATTCCCGATTTATTTAATTATTTGCACCGTTTGGAAGAAAGTCGATCAGCAGAGAAGATTTTATAAATAAAAAACAAAAACTAATTTTTAAAAAGTGTAAATTTCCTTGAAGCATTATGGGTATTGCATAAATCATTGTTATTAAAGGCCATGGCAATTCGTAGCGGATGGTAAACATATAGGGTAGGCCCCGCCCCTAAAAAATTCTGCCCGTTGAATTGTTAATAAAATTTGCAATCCTATCTGTAATTATAAAAATGTAACGGAAAATTATAAAAATGTAATTGAAAATTATAAAAATGTAACGGAGAAAAACAGAGAAAATATAATCTGGTTCAAGTCTCAAGGGTTTCTTACTACTCGACCCCATGCTATAATTTAAGGGCGGTAGAAAGTGGATCTTAATTTTACTTTCTGCAACCTCATAACTCTTGCTTCCATTATTTTGTCCTTTAATCCTCATATTCCATGAGTAACGTTTCCGACAAAAAGGGAAGAATTGCTGTTTTCTTGGTCAGAAACTATTCCATCTAACGGTTATCCTTGGCAAGTTTTTGACCTTGAAGTACAATCTTGTTTTTACCTCCTTACATCAAGTGGCTTCATGCCTTGTCTGGAGCGATTTCCATAAAAAAAAATCCAACAATATTAATTTTCGGTCAATTGATTTTAGGAACTAAAAAAAAAAATAAATGAAAAATGTTGCTTCAATGCCAAAAACTAACCAATAATACGAATTAGATAAATAGATTTTCATCTAGAAAACAGGAATTCCACCTTGGTTGCTAACATCGCCCATGGAATGTGAGGACTAAAGGATAAAATAAGACAAAAGATTTATGAGGTTTTTGAAAGTAAACCAAACTACACTTTCTACTCATCTTCATCTTCAAATAGCAACTGTGAATTATTTTAATCTATTATTACGCTAAAAGATGACTTAATCAACGTTTGTTTCCTTAAAGCGACTTCGATATATAATTCAAACATATAAAATACAATATAATTTTTACATATATGCATAAAATCTAATTTTTACATATATGCACACAGTATAAATTTTACTTATATGCAAACAATATATTTTTTACATATGTGCAAACAATATAATTTTTACATATGTGCAAACAATATAATTTTTACATATGTGCAAACAATATAATTTTTACATATGTGCAAACAATATAATTTTTACATATGTGCAAACAATATAATTTTTTCATATGTGCAAACAATATAATTTTTACATATGTGCAAACAATATAATTTTTACATATGTGCAAACAATATAATTTTCACATATGTGCAAACAGTATAATTTTTACATATGTGGAAACAATATAATTTTTACATATGTGCAAACAATATAATTTTCACATATGTGCAAACAATATAATTTTTACTTATGTGCAAACAATATAATTTTTACATATGTGCAAACAATATAATTTTTACATATCTGCAAACAATATAATTTTCACATATGTGCAAACAATATAATTTTCACATATGTGCAAACAATATAATTTTCACATATGTGCAAACAATATAATTTTTACATATGTGCAAACAATATAATTTTTACATATGTGCAAACAATATAATTTTCACATATGTGCAAACAATATAATTTTTACATATGTGCAAACAATATAATTTTTACATATGTGCAAACAATATCATTTTTACATATGTACAAACAATATAATTTTTTCATATGTGCAAACAATATAATTTTTACATATGTGCACAGAATCTAATTTTTGTATACATGCACACAATCTAATTTATACATATATGTACATAATCTTATGTTTACATATATCCGCACAATCTAACTTTTACATATATAAACACAATCTAAATTTTACATATATGCACACAATGATTTTTTAATATATTCAGACAATCTAATTTTTACATTTTCGCAGACAATCTAATTTTTATATATACACACGCAATCTAATTTTGACATCAGTGCACACCATTTAATTTTTACATACATGCAGACTATCTAATTTTTGCATATATATATACACACAATCTAATTTTTACATATATGCACACAATCTAATTTTTGCATATATGCATACAATCTAATTTTCATATATGTGCACACAATGTAATGTTATCTATATGCATACAATCTATTTTCTTGTAGAATTTTGTTTTAAATTCATGTGGAAATTGAAGAATATCACCAATGGCAATGGAGTCTGTGGTTTCAAACATCTTCTCAGATTAGAAATTCATTATGGGTAATTTAGTATGGCTGGCTGCCGACAGAACAGCATCAAATTTAATCATCATCATCATCATCAGCAGCAGCAGCAGCAGCAGCAGAAGCAGCAGTAGTAGTTTTACATGCTTATTAATGCTTGCATATGTCGGATATGTTTTAGAAACTGACTTCTAAGCAAACCTACTTCTGGCCAGGTCTTTATTTATCCACCTTTCTTTTCAACTCTTCCTTATCACTTCTCTCCTATATTTTTATTGGCCTTCTTCTGCCAAATGATGCTGCTTCCTCAACTGTTCTGCATCTGCTCATCCAAGCACTCTCATCCATTCCACCACCACCACCATCATCATCATCATCATCATCAACGACAACAACTACAACAATAAAAACAATAACAACAACAATAGCAACAGAAGCAACAGCAACAACGTCGCTTTAACATCCATTTTACATGCTAGCATGTATTTGATGGCTTTTCGAAATCTAATTCAAACTAAATTATCTCTGGCCAAGTTTTTTTCTCCCACTTTCTTTCAAATTCATTCATTTCATCTCTATATAATATCCAGATTTAATCTTTCTCTTAATATTGCTAATAAAACTCAAGTCACTAGATGTACTTCATACTTGGTGAATTGAATTTATAGTCACTACATGACAGTTGGACTTCTAATTATGATCCATGCAGATATGGAATCCAATTAAACCTACTAGATCTGATCCATAGATGAGGAATCCAATTAAAGCTATTGGATGTGGTCCGCATATACAGAAATCAATTAATACCCCTAGATGTGGTCCACACTTAGCGAATTAAATTTAAATTCACTATATTACATGATGAGCTATTAAATTTGATCCATGCAGGTTGGGAATCCAATTAAAGCTACATGTGCTCTATCGATAATGAATCCAATTTAAGTTGGGTGTGATCCACATATATGAAATTCAATAAACACCAGTAGATGTGGTCTACACTTAGTGAATTGAATTTGAAATCACTATATGATATTTGCAGATGGGCTACTAAATTCAATCCATGCAGGTAGGGAATTCAATTAAAGCGTGGTCTACTGATATAGAATTTCATTTAACACCACGAGATGCGGTTCACACTTTGCGAATTGAATTTAAAGTCACTATGTGCCATCTGCAGATGAGCTATTAAATTTGATCCATGCAGGTTGTGAATCCAATTGAAAGCTACTTGGTTCGGTCCACAGGTAGGAATCCAATTAGCTATTGGATGTGGTCCACATATATAGAATCCAATTAACGCCTCTACAGGTGGTCCACACTTAACAAATTGAATTTAAGGTCCCTATATGCTATCCGCAGGTGAGCTACTAAATCCAACCAATGCATGGGAATCTTATTAAAGCCACTATACGCCTTAGAAGGGGAATAATGTAACAATGCTAGAATATAACATGGACGTTAAATCGAATATGATAACGATGACCTTGGCAACCTTATACTCGCTACAATCTTTTTTTTAATAATTTAATTTGTTCTTTGTCAATAGAACTTTCTTTACTGAATTCTGATGTCTTTAAGTGCCAGGATTTATTTGCTCTTTGATGAGTTTGATGGCAGAAGAAAAAGGAATTGTAATCAAAGTCTTTTGAATTTAGAACACGAAATCTGTTTCTGGTATTCTTTAAAAAAAATTTTCTTTCTGCTTTCACTTTTTTTCTTTTTTTTTTTTTCACAAAAAGAAAATCTTCGTTTCATTGTTTTGTTTTGTTTATTTTTATAGTGTGTGGTTGCTTTCTGCCTGCACTCAATATTTCTAACGGAATAAAAGCCTGTGGCATTTTTTTTTAGTGTGTTTGAAAATAATTTCAAACATTTTAACGTTTTATTGTGTCTGCGATTTGTTCCTCTAACTTTAAAAGCATTTACTGTTTGTTTTTACTTTCCTAGAATGGAACCACTGATTCCTGGTTAGATTTCAACTAAATTTGTTTGATTCTAAAAGCAAATTATTTTCTGGATCTAAATTCCTGAAAGGAAGAAATGCCATTTACATTATCATCGACAGAGTATAAAACCGACTCCAAAATATGGTGACCGATATCCTTTTCTCCTCACTCTTATCTTTTTCTCAAGAGACGTGTCGAGCCTATCTCTGCTCTATCGTTATCTTCATGGCAGCTACTCGTTTAGCTACAGCCATTATCAGCAATTTCCCTTACGCTCTATGTTTGCCTAAAACTAAACGAAAATTCCATGAACAAAGGTTTTTTTTTCTCAGAACTTCTCGTCCGTGGAACACAATAACACGGAACTGTTTCCAAATTGACTATAACTATTTCAAGTCTGACGACACAAGTTCTTGATGAGCCATCCTCTTTAATAAATTTTTATCCAATTTCCACCACAATCGATCATCACGGTGTTGTCATACCTGATACTCATTAACCATTCTCCTTAAGTAGCTTCTGGGCCTTGGTAATATGGTGAGCGATATCCTGTTCTTCTTTCTACTACCTTTTTCTCACAGAAGAGACGTTGCGAGTCTATCTATGCTCTTTCGTTACTTTAATGGCAGATGCTCAACTCTATTTTCCCACCCAGCGTAACGTGGCCATTACATTCGAACGGTGTTCATCACAGTTCAAACCTTTCTTGGACCTCCCACGCTGTCCAGCACTGTCGAAAAGGAACAAACAAAAATAAATAAATCCGACTTGGCTTTTTCTTCTTTTTTAACATACTGTTTCTCTTTCTCCCCCGCCTCGACACCAGCTTAAAAGTGTCATTGCCACATATCCATCGCATCTGGCCCCATTTCTCTTTCTTCCAACCACACGCTGGCCACAGCTCATTCTTGCCTTCACTTTACACATCCATCTTCTTCGACGCCGACTTTGTTTCTCTCTGACCACGCCATGTCCTTTTTTTCTCTTTCTTCAGATGCATTTTCACACACACTTGCTAATTTGCATATGTGCTTTTTTTCGCCTACTGCTGCTAATATCCTCGCAAGCCAGTTATCTTACAGCTGCTGCTGATATTTTCCGCTCTGTTACACCTTTAAAACATTCACAGCAAGCACTTGCCCAGCAACAACTTGCCTAGAACTGTTAGGAATTCTTTTTACTCTCTATCAATGCCTAAAACTAAATGAAAATTATATGACTTTTTCCTAGAATTGTTCGTCTGTTATACTCTATACTGTGGGTCTACTTCCCAGCTGACTATAACATGGTTGTTTTCGAGTCCAATACGAACAAGTTCTTAATGAGTCGTCCTCTTAAATTGATTAATTTCTACCCAATTTCCACCATAACTGATCATCATGGTGTTGTATCAGCTGACACTTATTAACCATTATCCTTGAGTGGCCTCTGGGCTTTAATAAGCGGTGACTCTATAGTATAAAGAAATTATTCTATTTTATTTATCTCCTTCCTATGTAGGAAAATTAGACACAAAGTCAGGATGGTGAAATCTAGAGGAAAAGCATTCTGTCAAAAAAAAATCACCTTAGCAGTGCCGTCAGCATACCCCACACCAACTGGACCAGCTTACGCCATTCATTGGTGTTTGGTTGCAATTAGCGTTGCATGCAAGTTGAGGTTGCTATCTTAAAAAACCAGTCAACTAGAAACTGGGTCTTTTCAGTGGCCTTTTAGCTGTTGGGCTGAAGCATCCATTCTGAGTAGCCCTAGGAGGTCCCCCTCCATCTTTTGGGTGGAGCAAGTTTATTACTATTGTTGTCTGAAGAGAATGCTGATAGGGATACTCAAGCATTTTTCGCAGAGCAAAAGTGCTCCTTTTTTATGCCTACTTTCGGACCTTGCGTTTGTTACATCCTCCTAGGCAGAAAATGTTTACCTCGGTGGACCCAGGTCAGATGATTAGCAATACACTAATCCCTGTACAAAGAGCAAGAAAGTAAAGCTTCGGAAAGTGGATTTCCCAGAAATGCACGACATTTTACTGCAGCCCGACAGAGAACCTGCATGCCCAAGACTTTGTCATTCCGATTCTGAAGGGATGAAGAGTTTGAATATGAAATGAGATGCTGATTTTAACTTACTTCAACAGATTGGGGCCCTAGGATCAACTGGTAAGTGTTATGTGGTAGCCCTTTGGCTATGATCACAGCGTAGTATCTGTTTTATGTTGTAGTGGCCAGTGCCAAAGGTCAGAATGATTATCATGATTAATTGTTAAATTATTTAACGTTAAAAAATATTTAGAAAAAGGTTTTAAAAGAAAAGCATGTTAGTTAAAATATTTATTTTAAAATATTTAACTGGGGAATCATGACATGAGAACAAATACTACAGTACTTCTTCCCTTACAAAAAAGGAGGGGATAATGCCTGGGAGAATAGTACCATGATAACAGTACAGATACTGCATTAACCCCTCCCTAGAATTGAGCATTGAAAGGTAGTAATTGCTTCAGCTTCATTCAGATAAATACAGAATTCATTATTAATAGAAGTAATAGTAGTTTCAGCTTCAGACAGACAGATATCAAATCACCATAATAGATGGAAATAGTAACATAATTTCAGTTTCAGACAGACATATACCAAACCAGCATTATTAATAGAAGTATTAGTATAGTTTGCCTTCAGACAGACAGTTACTAAATCTCCAATAGTAATGCTGTAGAACGTCGCGATACGGCATTAAAAATTAGTAACAAAATTCAGTATAGTATATGATCCACATATATATAATCAAATAACATTATAAATAAAAAATATATACTATACGGTACCTGTAAATAAAAATGTATATAAAGGAAAAATTGCACTGTTCTACAATTTGTTATTGTGCTGAGGGAGACAACTCTCTTTTACTAAGAACATCAATAATACAAAATGTAGTCTTTACGCGACTATTAAGAGCATAGTAATACTGTAGCAACCCCGGAATACGGCATTAACATTAGTAACAAAATACAGTACAGTATATAATCCACATATATATAATCAAATAACATTATAAATAACATCGTAAGGCGGGGAAAATATGGTAACCAGATGCCAGAAAAAACAATCTATTCCACATCATAACCTGAAAAAAGCATATCCTACGGCCACCGTATCCCGGGGTTCTACTGTATGAGTAATAGTATGATTTCGTCTTTACACAGACAGATGCGAAATCTCCATAGTAATAGTTATAGCTGTACTTAAAAAAAAGCTAAATGTATTAACATGCACTATTCCAAGGTTGGGTCACCAGGTCACGTGTCGTCTATTATGCATTTAATCTCAGAATTTTCCAAGACATATAAAGACAATTTGGTTTCTGATAGATTTGTTTATTTCCAAAGTTCCCGGACAAGTTCTGCTTTTTATTGTAGGTGTCAGAATGCTTTTAGTGTAAAATCAAAAATTGTCACCGAAACCTTTTAACAGAAAAAAAAAATTCTTTAGTTAACGAAAATTTATGATTTTAAAATGTATTTGTTTATTTTTCCTTCCTGGTTACATCATCATCATCATCATCATCATCATCATCATCATCGTCGTCGTCGTCGTCATCGTCGTCACTATCATATCTATCTTTGTTTTTAAAACTCAGTATGCATTCAGCTTATCATTATTATCGACAGCATCATCATCATTATCACCATTTCCATCATTGTAGTAACCATTATCATTGTCATCATCATCATCATCATCATCATCATAATCATTATCATCATTATCGTCGGCATCGTAATCGTCATCATCATCATCATCATCGTCATCATTGTCATCGTCACCATCATAATCATCTTCATCATCCTCATAATTATCATCATCATTGTAAACATCATCATTGTCATCATCATTATTGTCATTGCATCATCATCATCGTCATTATCATTGGCATTATCATCATCACTATCATCATCAACGCTATCATCATCATAATCATCATCATCATTTTCATCATCGTTATCATCGTCATCATCATCACCATCATCATCATCATTGTAATCATCATCATAATAATAATTATCATCATCATAATCTCCATCATCGTTACTGTCATAATAATCATCATCATTGTCATCCTTATCATCATCATCATAATTATCATTATCATCATCATCATCATCTTCATCGTCACTGTTGTCATCATAATCATAATCGTCATCATCATCATCACATCATTTTTGTCATCATCATCATCATCATCATCATCACTCATTGTCATCAGGGAGGTAATGGTCGGTCAGTGGTAATAACAAGGAAAGACAACCTGTATGCATCAAGTTCAAATCCTGGATGTTGGCAACCTTCATGTGACCCGACATCTTTCTAAAAATAATTTGTAATAGAAAGACATTGGGGAAACGCATGCCTCAAAATCTGTTGTGGGGTTGGCACGCTCAGTGGCGTTCCCGTGTCCATATCGAGGGCCCCTGGTATGCCCTCAAAGTCTGTTGTGGGGTTGCCATGCCCGGTGATGCCTCATTATCTGTATTGAGGGCCTACAATATCCTCTCAAATCTTTTGCAGAGCTTGCCATAGGAAGTGGCATCCCAATCTTGAGGGCCGCTGTCTTGCCTGTAATGTTCAGTAGTTTAAGTCAGTCAGCATCCTGAGTATTTGCTCTGAGCTCCAGATGCATGCCTAGCTCAGGCTCTGATGTCAATATTGTAGATATGGATGTTGGTGCAGGCCAAGCAGAAGAAAGAGTGCTGACCATAGGCATTGTCCCTGATGTTCCAGCACTGGAGTGCCTCGCCTTAAGTGTCGAAGACAATAGTTCATATGGGAAGTGAGGGATTAATGGGGGTGGTAACCGGAAGTAGGTGGTGTGTTAGCGCTAAATGTGTGTTAAACGCAGATATGAAAATTATGTCCAGAGTTCTTGTGAACCGTTTGCAGGTTGTTATTATGACTTGATCGAACCGGATCAGAATTATGCTGTGAAGGAGAAGTCGATTCAATACAAGCTACACTTGATTCACACGATCATAGAGAGGTTAGAAGATGACACTGAAGCCACACTGATCAATTTAAATTAGTCCAAGACATTCAATAGGGTTGACCATCGTTTCTTGGGGTCTGTTGTGGAAACCGCCGGTTTGGGCCAGCGCTGTTCGCTGTTTCTTGGTCAGTTCATTGAGGGTGTCGATTGTCACCCTACTCTATGTCTGCACATTATAAACCTTCTTATGCAAATTGAGAACGGGGGCGGTTGGACTGGCATTGCACAGTATTGCTCTTCCTGATAGAGCATGAGCCAGCGTTACTGCATATGCTGATGATGTCACCGTGTGCGTGTCGAGCTGTCATGACATAATAATAAAGAGATAAAGGCACTAAAACAGTACAAAGAAGTTACAAGGGCCGTGGTCAATCTCAGTACATCTGTTGGCATGAGGTTGGCCACCTGGAAGGGAGCCGTAACCTTGCCAGGCAGCTTTGGTTGGACCAACAGCCCGTTTCACATACTAGGATTATTCTCTTGACCGGGCCTCCTGCTAGAAAGGAACAAGACAGAGGTACAGGCTCCGAAGATGGCTTTCCCTTAAAGGTAGAGCGGAGGCATGCTCCACTTACATCTTTCTGCTGATCATTTACAGACTGTCTGTACTTCTCCTGCCTGCGGTTTGTCTGGTGGCATTGACATAATTTGGTTGATGGGGGTTTTGGGGATGCCAAACTTGGAATGTCACAGACATGCCGAGAGATTAGCATTCCTGAGCAGAACTTGGATGAAGAAGTTTGCGTGGGGCCTTGCTCTCAAGCTCGCCTTTCCTGACTTCATCCCTGACCCCTTGATCTAATACCGTCATAGACTGGGGGGGGGCAATCGCAGTTCTTTGACGAATGCCAAAATGTTCTCCAAGTGTTACCTGTGTCCAGAGATCTCACACGGCCTAGAAGAGTACTATATCAGAAATTAGTGGAGGGGACCGCTTCAGATCCTCTTCGAAAGCAGCTACAGTTATCAGAGGAAGAGGTATGCTCTCAATGGAATTGGGCGCCAGGCCGGGGTTACTTCAACAATACTGAGAAAAAAATGCCAGGTCAGCGATTTTTTTCAGAACACGATGTACCTTAATCGTATACAATTCAGGATTGGAAGAGACATCAACCCTTTTTGTCCATGATGCAAGGTGGATGAGATAGAAGCTGTAGATCATGCTTTTTTCAACTGCTCCAAGCTTTGTGAGTTTTGGGCGTATTTCAGTGAGGTGACAGCTCGCATCGTCTCCGAGCAGGTGAAGTGCCTGGATTTAGCTGCCGTCGTCTACAATGTGGATCTTCTGTTGTCCAGGGAGGAACGAATAGTGTTCCTAGCAATTTTAGCCATGGCTAGACTCGTGTATTCTACTCATTTAGGGATAGGAAATGGAGGAGAGCCGCCTTCTGATCACCATCTAATTTTTTATTTTAAACATAAACTTAAAATCAAAATTAAATGTGATAGAAGGAGGTTACCTCGTCCAGTTTTTAGTTGTAGGTGGATGCCCACCGTTAGTTTGTGTGTATTCACGTGGAACGGGCTTCAATATGTGTTCCTTGCTTAGGCATGACATGCGCCGAACTTAGGTCTAAGATCTGAAATAATCCATCCTAGAGATGATCAGTTCCTTAGCTAGTAGAAGAGAACAAGTTCCATGTTCCCTGCTTTATTTTAGGTGGCAGCATACCTCCAAAGATGCCATCTCCAGTGTAACTTTATTTTGGTATCCGAGTCCCCCGTCCCAATGGAATGTTATCTTAGAGGTCACCGACCGTCCCTTTTGTCACCACTCATGTATATATATATATATATATATATATATATATATATATATATATATATATATATATATATATATATATATACCAAATGAGTCCATTGGCGATGATACGTACGACTTTTAGGAGATGAACCATTAAAAGATACTTCAGCCTTACTTCAAAAATGCTATGTTTATTTTTGGTGTCTTAAAAAAAAAACCCAATATTTTTGCTGATGAGGAGAGTTTGTTTCAAAAAGCTATATGATAAAATTATTGTCCAAGACTCATTGTCTATCACAATAAAAACATCGTTTCCGAAACGATCGTACAATTTATTGATTTTGTTTGTTCTTCCTTATGAAACAGATTTTTAATTTTTAATTTTAATTACAAATTATCAATCATCTCACTCAATGTTAAAATAGCTCTAGAATATATATGCCTATCGAGCTTATATATCTACATTACAACGAGCACTGTTTTCTTTTATTTTAATTGTATTAATGAATTTACTACTACATTAAAATATACTCGGCTCTTTAGACTATTGTTCTAATCCCCTATATATATATATATATATATATATATATATATATATATATATATATATATATATATATATATATATGACTTGGTGAGTAAGAAGAAGAGAGTTAATTCAATTCTATAAGAGGAGACATATCGGGATAATACAAAGCTCCACAAATTGCTTTGGAGCTTATAGAGGAGACAGTAAGATTGGAAAATGAAGTCACAAAAACTATATAACAGTATATATATATATATATATATATATATATATATATATATATATATATATATATATATATATATATATAGAATGATTCATTTATTTAATAAAGGTATACATACATTTAGTTGGGGGATAAAGGGGACTCTTTATACCAAGATATTTCGAAGCCTAATGCTTCTCATCGTCACTAACTGGAAAGAATTTTATAAGACTTGAAAATTCACGTGTTTCTTTTGTTTTTTGTTGTTGTTTTTTTGCATGACAGGTTCAAACAACATCAATAATTATATTCATTTATTTATTTCATTCCTGATGAATCCCTTGCTAGACGTCACATTCTCATTATGTTACCTAGTATCTTCTCTTCTCTGTAACCTAGTATCTCTACTCTTCTGATGAGAAGCATTAGGCTTCGAAATACCTTGGTATAAAGAATTCCCTTTATCCATTAACTAAATGTATGTATATGTTTATAAAATAAATGAATCATTCTATATTTTCCAATACATAGTTTTGTGACTTCATTTTCCACCCTTATTTTCTCATATATATATATATATATATATATATATATATATATATATATATATATATAAAATATCTTGTACACATTTTTGTGAATTATTCCATGGATTTCTGCCGTTGGATTATTATGAACCACCTTCTTCCAATTACGGGATTTCCTTGGATTTTACTTGTACGAATGGAAATTATTTTAACTTTCTTGAAGTTATACATTTGGATTTTACCGTCACTGGATTTTTTATTTTCCACCAGACTATCCATTCATGTGTAATCACCTTTTTCTTCACCATATTCCCTCTGCTTCACTTTTTTGTTTTCAAGTAAGATCTTTGACTTACTTGTTGCTTCATCAAATACTTCTGCATGCAAAATCCGATCCCGCATTTTGCTAATTCCTACCCTCTGATGAGAAGGAGAGTATTTCTTCGAAACTCCGCGGATTAAGGACTATCCATTTATCTAGTGTTTCCTTTTCAGATTAAATATGTTTTTAACTCATTTCAAAGTGGTTTCTTAACATATTTTATTAACTGTTAGCTTATATATATATATATATATATATATATATATATATATATATATATGTGTTATTATTATTATTATTATTATTATTATTATTTACTGATAAATTACATTTCAGTAAGCAAAAAAAAACGAATCATTTCGCAATCATGATTTTTGTTCATGTTTTATTATTTCTTATTATTTTATACACTAGCGAGGGGGGGGGCGTCTTGCTTTGCCCAGTCGTAAAATATGCTTAAATATGATATTTTAATTCGTCCATATTTTGTATATATTATTATAGAGTCTTGATTTCCAAAGTAAAAATAAAAAAGTATTTGGGTGCCATCAGCTAAAATCGAAACTGAAAGCAAAACTGTAGCATTCAAAGCTGGTGACGTTACCACCGTACTATGATTAAAAATAAACTAAGATGAATGTGCAAAATGTTTCACGATTTTTTCGATTTTGACCCATTTGTGACACCTTAAAAACTATTTTGACCGGCTAAAGACATTAAAAGAACGGTCCGTGAAGAATCCAATCATGTGAGGTCCCTAGTGCTGCTCTGCAACTTTTAGTTTCGGAAGAGATAGAGTTCGAAAATATGGCGACAGACAGACAAACAGACAGACATAGTGAGTTTTATAAATTAGATTTTCTTTTTAATTTTTATTTGCAAATTATTTTACTTAAAGCAAATGCTTATATTTTTTTCATAAGTACCTTACAAGTGTTTCGTTGTATTGATGGGAGATATGGCCCATTGTAGCCTCAAGCAACTCATCAGAGGCAAACAGACGAAACAAGAATGAAGTACATCAAATCAAAGGAAGACGGAAATCCAGAAAACTTGAAAAGAGAAAAAGCACTAAAACGCAATATGAATCCTTAGAAAAAATATATCCGATCGAATAAAGGATGGTGTTAGTTGACCATCTTTAATTTCTTATTTAATTTGTTTATTTATGTTAGGTGCTTTTTTGTTTCTGCTTTATTTTGAAAGAGGCCGCAAACTTTGACAATTCTATTTTCTTTAATTGCGGATTTGGCAAGTATTGTTTTTTTTAATTCAGCTTGGTTTGGCAATTCATCATGTGGTTTGAGCAAGATAAAGCCTCATCCCACACATCCATCGATACGATCAATTCATCGAGAGAAACATTCGATAAACGAATAATTCCATGAAATGGACCTGTCGTTTGTGGAATTTAAACCCATTGGATTATTATTCTTATTTTTATTTATTTATTTTATTTATTTATTTTTTTTTGGGGGGGGATATATAAAGTCCCATATCTGCGCTTATAAACCAGACACAACGGATCATTTGATGGACAATATTCGACACGTTATTGCGAAATCGATGTCTCCGTTCGGTCTCGAAAGACAAAGGATACCCCCTATAGAGGCACCTGCACGTGTAATTGTGATGCAAGGGTTGCGTAATCTCCAACCACACCTCCTGAATCAGCCCTGTGTAAGTCCAGTGGCAAGGATACGTCCAGAACGACTGGAAACAATACCGAGATAAACAATATTGCGAAATACAACCTAATTTAATGCGTAGAGTTGTGAAAATTAGACATCTAGATTACGCCAATATTCGCACGAGCCACTAGGTGTGGCATATGCCTGAAACTTTATTTAAATCATAAATGCCCAAAATTTTGTTCTTGGGATAAACTAGATATTTGTGTGATGAAAATATTTTTATGTGGTTTATTTTAATTTAAAGTTCGCCGTCTCTAATATCTATTCAAGTCTTTAAAATAATGT
Organism: Euprymna scolopes; assembly: GCF_053919585.1. NCBI lineage: Eukaryota > Metazoa > Mollusca > Cephalopoda > Sepiida > Sepiolidae > Euprymna > Euprymna scolopes. The sequence continues at coordinate 44,483,206 of NC_136513.1, forward strand.
TATTCTCAATAAGAATGTTGTATTCTTAATTATGTTTTTTTCTAAATGTTATTTTAATTACTTCTTCACTCAATGCACACGATTGGGTGCAAGTGCATGGGAACACATGCACATGTAAATGATGGCATTCAATGCTGAATATTGATTATTTGTTGGAGAGGGGGGAACAAGCAGCTAGTGAATATTATTGATTATTGATTTTTCCCCTACCTTAATTCATTCTAGCATATTGCTACATATATATATATATATATATATATATATATATATATATATATATATATATATTGTATATTGCTACATATATATATATATATATATATATATATATACATTGCTACATATATATATATACATATGCAGCAATACATATATATATATATATATATATACATACATATGTAGCAATATATATATATATACATTGCTACATATGTATATATATATGTATTACTACAAATGTATATACATATATATATATACACATATGTAGAAATACATATATATATGTATTGCTACATATGTGTATATATGTACATATATATATATATATACATACATATGTAGCAATACATATATATATACATACATATGTATTACTACATATGTATATACATACATATATATATACACATATGTAGAAATACATATATATATGTATTGCTACATATGTATATATATGTACATATATATATATATATATTGCTACATATGTATATACACATATATATATATATATATATATATATATACATATGTAGCAATACATATATATATACATACATATGTAGCAATATATATATATATATATATATATATACACACACACACAGCCAGACACATATTTCTCTCTCTCTCTCTCTCTCTCTCTCTCTCTATATATATATATATATATATATATATATGTATGTATGTATGTATGCATGCATGTATGTATAGCAATGTGATAGAACCATTACTACTTTATATCACATATATATATATATATATATATATATATATGTATATATATATATATATACACACATTTATATAGCAATATGCTAGAAGCATTGATTCTGTATATATATATAATGTAATGTATCAGTTGGTGTGTCTTTATTCGTTGCTTACGTGTGCTGGTCTCCACTGCTCTGATAGAGATCAAGGTTACAACCATTTCGCAATATGCACGAGCAAAATCATAATGGAATTGTGTGTCTTTTTTTTTCTCTTACATTTTTTTTTTGTTTTTGCTTCAGATTTTGTTTTCTGATATCATTTGTGGCAACAAAAAACAAAGAATATATCTAGGCTATGATATGAAAGAAAAAAATCAATTTCAGTACAAGTCCTCCTGAAATGACTTTCAGAAAATAGAACGATAACCTGACGCCGAGGTGAAAAAATAAAATAAATAAATACAAAGATGTCGAGTCATAACAATCCTGCACCCTTTATGCAAGCCAACATACGTAATACCTCCTATCTTTTTTTTTCATTTTAACCGAATGGATCTGTTGCATTGTCGTATCATAAAGGAGATCGTGTGTGATCGTCTAGCTGTTCTTTCTATTAAATGATATGTTCATATGCCGTTGTGTGTGTGTGTGTGTGTGTGTGTGTGTGTGTGTGTGTGTGCGTGTGTGTGTGTGTGGTACGTGTAGTACGTGTATTTTTCCACATACATTCTGCGTTTTGACTGTTGGTCCATCTGGAAACATCTCGTGTCTCGGAGGGGAAACGGTACCTGTTTTGGACGAAGGCTCATTCACTCCAACATGATGAATTTGTTTTATAGTTTTTATTTCACTTTCCAGATGTCTCGCAGAAGATGGAAAGTGAATCTCTGGCTTGCGTGGTACTCTTGGTCTCGTTTCTACACACTTCAGCGACCTCCCCCCCCCCAGTAAAGGAGAGGAGACGTCTAAAGCTGTCCGTCGCCTTCTAAGCCCAAACCAAATCTCCACGATTCAGCTAACCTGATCACGTGATTCACACGCAATCCGATCAGCTGATCTTGACTTCCACTCGACGTGTCTCAATATAATTTACACCTCTCTCTCTCTCTCTCTCTCTCTCTCTCTCTCTCTCTCTCTCTCTCTCTCTCTCTCTCTCTCTCTTAATCCATTCTCTAACACTCTTATCTTTTTGTCATTTTAACAGAATGGATCAGAGAGGAATGCAAATATGCAAATGGTATTGTTATGATGACTGAACTTATGCATCCATGGCCTGAAAGTTTCATCTTTCCATTGCAGATATTGACGGTGTGAGATTCTAAGAAAGCAACCCTGTCATATACGTGCACCAGAAACAGAGATGTGTCATTGAATTCCTCCATGCAGAAAAAATTGAACCGATCAACATTCACCGGCGTCTGTTGAACGCTTACGAAACCAATGCCGTTGATGTCAGCACTGTTAGGAGATGGGTTTGTCGATTTCAGAGTGGCGACAGAGATGTGAGTGACAAAGCACGCTCCAGATTCCCATGCACCCCCATGCACACATATTACCCTATTGTTGACAAAATTGCATTGAGAAAAGTGATGACTATGTAAAAAAAAATAAATTCTGAAGCACAAAGTGTCGCTCGTTTTAATGGTACCACCACTGTCTTCGTTAGCTCTTCAACTTTTTTTTTTAATAAGAAATACAATACATTACGTTTTGAAGAACCCTTGTACTTAATGGGTTTCTTTTTCTTTAATTTTGTAGTAATAAAAAGGTACGTTGTAAAAAGTCAGTAATGAAACTCTATGTTCATTTTTATCTGGGAATCCTTATTGAGGACGATCAATATATCTTTTCATGAACCTTTTTTATAGACAATATTTTTTTATTTTCTTCTTTGTCATCGTAGCGAAATTAGAAAATTGAAATTTCGAGTGAAATCAATGGTATCTACTGAATTGTCATGTTACAGTAATGAACATATCCAAAAATTACGAAAAACGATAAGCTAGAACATTAATTATTAATGATTAATGAAAATAGTTTTTGATTAGTGAAAATTGAGTTTTACAGAAAAAAAGATGATCACGAAACAAAGATGTCATATTCCAAAAATCATATAAATCCAATTTGATTACCGGTTGATTCCTTTTTTGTTAGTGCAACGAAATTCCAAAAACTGAAATATTGAATTTTAAGTGAAAACAATGGTATCTACTGAATTGTCATGTCGCAGTAAAGAACATATCCAAAAATTACAAAAAAAAACGAGAAGTAGAAGGTTAATTAATAATGAGAAGAGTTTTTTTTAGGTAATTAGCGAAAATTAAGTTTTGCGAAAAAAAAAAAAAAAAGAAACTGGAGAGCAGTGGCGGCTTGTGCCTGGTGCTGTGGAACTGCAGCACCCCCAAGTCATTTCTACACATTATTATCGATACACGTTAAAAAGAATACGTTTATTTTTTTTCTTTCTATGTGATAATATATCATTATATATATATATATATATATATATATATATATATATATATATATATATATATATATATATATATAATCCTAAAGCTTAATTTCGATAATTGTCCCCATACTCATATAAGCATAAAAGTAAAACTTTGCTTGGAGCTGCGAAATTCACAGTTACACATTCTTAGTGAAGTTTGCTTGTGCGCATGCCCGATCTAGACGGAAAATATGAGCCAATTTGGAACTGTGGTTTTCGCAGTTCCAAACGCTCGTGCAATGTGTTGCTTGCGCGTTTTCGCTTATTTTTTTAAGAGGCTTATTTACAAATGTTTTCTTTTTATTATTATTAAAAAGTGTAACGTGTTCTTGTAAATAAAATCTCCACCTTAAAAAACAATCCCACACTTTTAAATGCGATTTTAAGCAGACAAAAATATACAATATGCCAAACTTTTTTTTTTTAATTAAAAGTATTCGGGCTTTTAGCCTTGAAGCTACCAACGCAGCTAATGTTATTATTATTTTTTTTTTTTTTACCTATATGGCTTATTTTGTTTTTTGTTTTTTAAGTAGTTTGAAATCTATTTATTTTGTAGTAGTTTAACTTTGCAGAATAAAAAATATTTACATTTTTTTTCTTTAGAAAAACGATCTAGACGGACGATATGAGCCAATTTGGAACTGTAGTTTTCGCAGTTCAAAACGCTCGTAAAATGCGGTGTTTGCGCGTTTTCGCTTATTTTTTTTAAGAGGCTTGTTTACAAATGTTTTCTTTTTATTATTATTAAAAAGTGTAACGTGTTCTTGTAAATAAAATCTCCGCCTTAAAAAAATTCCCACACTTTAAAATGCGATTTAAGCAGACAAAAATATACAATATGCCAAACATTTTTTTTATTAAAAGTGTTCGGCCTACTAACGCGACTAATGTTATTTTTGTTTTTTACCTATATGGCTTATTTTGTTTGTGTTTTTAAGTAGTTTGAAATCTATTTACTTTATAGTAGTTAAACTTTACAGAATAAAAAATATTTACATTTTTTTCTGTAGAAAAGCGAAGAAAATTTTATTTTTAAAATACATTTTAGTTAGAAATTTTTTTACCTTATATATATATATGTATATATAAATATATATATACATATATACACACACATATATATATATATATGTACACACACATATACATACACACATATATATGCACACACATATATACACACACGCATATGTATACACACACACATATATATACACACATATATATACACACATATATATATATACACACACATATATATACACACACATATATATACACATATATATACACATATATACACACGTTATATATACACGCACATATATATATACACATATCTATACACACATATTTACATACATATATATATACACATATATACACACACATATATATACACACACATATATATATACACACGCACATATATATACACACATATATATACACACACGCACATATATATACACACACATACATATATATACGCACATATGCACACACATTATATATATATATACACACATTATATATATATATACATATATATAAGCTTTAGCATTTATTTACCTTCCACGAGTACAATGTAAGAAGTTTTACACTTTGAACAAAGTTTTTTAAATTAAAATGTGCAATAACAAAACGAGTAAGTAAACCCGTTTTTATAATAAGCAAATAGTCAATAGCAAAGTTTGTTTTTGTTTTTATATAAAAAGTTGTGAAAAGATTTGTAAATAAAATTATATATCTTTAAATTTTTTTTGTTCGCTCATAGTACAAACATGTAAACGTTTTTATTCTATATTTTATTTACAAAGTTTTGTTATAAACACACATTTGTAAATTTTGAATAAAACTGTTATCCAATAAAACCATTTTTAAATGGTAAACTCCTAACTTTACCATCGTTTGCAGGCAAGTAAATTTCAAAGATTTTGTTTTTATGAAAAAAATAAATTATTAAAAAATTGTAAATAAAATGTATTTAAAAATGTTTTTCGTTTGTTTGCATGCGGAAAACCCCGTAAAATTTTATTTAATCTGTAAAGTTTAAAAGAAATATATTTGTATATTTTTTATTACTCTGTAAAGTCTACGCAATTTAAAATAGTGTTTTATTAAAATGTTTTTGCGTATTGCCCCTTTTTCGACGACTTATAATGGCAAAGTTAAAATATCTGTATTAAAAAAGCAATTTTAATGACAAGCTTATTTTGTTATACGCCTATTTTTAATTAACAACAAGCTTTTTATAAATAAAACCGTTGTTAAATAGTAAAACTATTTTCGTTAATAAAAATCTGTGTCCTGAAAGTTATAAAAGTATGATTCAACTCAGTTAGAACTTCCGGTTCAGTTGAATCGCAAAAAGCGGATCACATAAACATTGTATTCCCTTAATTGATATTCTACAAATAGACTACCTAGTACTTACCTTTCCCAACACAGTTGATATAAACAGAATTTAACCATGGCCTCCTTGCAAGAAATAATTTCTGCGACAGTAAGTGAACTTCAACAGATTGAGTTTTCACAGCTGTCTCCCCATGATAAAGTTGAAATTAAGAAAAGAAGCCGTTCAACGCCTGATATTCAAATATCTCAGCTAGGCATTAGCAACAACAAAGTGTATATTCGTAGCTTTAATGGTACCGACGGAAAAGTTTGCTTTGCGGCTGTGAACTAAAAAAAGGCATTGTTCTGTTTTCCTTGTTTGTTGTTAGGGGGTGATGTAACGTGGGCAAAAGAAAGTTTCAGAACTATTAGCAAAATGAAAGATAGAACTGAAAAGCATGAGAAGCACGTGGACATTGTAGTTTCCCTATCAATTTGTGGGACCATAAATATTAAAGAAAAACTTAGTGAGGCCTACAGATTTTCAATCAATCATCATAACATGAATGTTAAGAAGAACCGTGAAATTTTATCTAAATTGTATTTTCTTTTGTGTGAACTTTGAAACTCCCTTACGAGGGCATGATGAAACAGATGATTCAGAAAATCCAAGTGTATTTAGAGGATTTTTAAATTTTGCATCTTAATTAGATCCAGATTTAAAGAATCACTTAGAAACCAGTAATGTCTTCAAAGGTGTTTCCAAGACTATTCAGAATGACATACTCGACTGTCTTTTACAAATATACCGTGATGAAATAAGGGCAGAAATTAGTAAAGCTTCCTTTGTAGCTGTCATGGCTGACGATACAACAGATGTGTCTGAACATACACAAATGATCATTGTTTTACGATACGTCTTGGATGAAAAAATACTTGAACGCTTTTGGGGATTCTTTATTCCAGAAAACCAAACCGTTGATGGGATATCAAAACGTATTCTACAACAATTAGATATAATCGTACAAGGGAATCGTCAAAAACTGATAGCTCAGACATTTGATGATGCAAATGCCATGAAAGGCAAAAAAGCTGGTGTTCAGGCGAAAATAAAAGCAGTTTATAGTAATGCGCATTTCACTCGCTGTTATGCGCATCAACTTAATTTAATAATGAGGAATGCAGCAAGCATTACACGAAATGCTAGAATATTTATCTCTAAACTTTTGGCTATTCCGACTTTCTTTTCTAGATCACCACATTCTCAAGAAGCATCTGGATGTAAGCATTCTACCTCCATCCGCCACAAGGTGGAACTTTATCATACATAGAGTTCATGAAAATGTTCAAGCATTTAAAAACTGTCACTGAAATTCAGTCAACATCATATGTAGATGAGACCGTTGCAGAAGCGACAGGAATTCTGAAATATTTGAACGATGAAAATTTCATATTTTGGTTTGAGCTATTTCATAAAATTATGTCACATGTTGAAATTATTTCTCGGGAAATTAGCATATATAAAGTCAATGAATACATAACAAATTTCAAAACTGCTATTTTAGAGGTAAGAAACACCAAATACTGTGAAAATCCTTCACAAACACTCAAGGGCGAAGCTAAAGAACTGTGTGACTATATATCTGTTGATATAACGGACAGATATTCTTCAACTAAACATTTAATACTTGCTAAATTGTTTTACAAGATAAGCTTTGCTAGTTTTAAGAAAAAAACTACCTACAGAAGAGATATCCTTGACAACTGAAGCATATCCCATGATTGACAAAGAAAAGTTTGAAACTGAGCTAGAAATATTTTATAGTAGGTCAGATATCCATGAATATTGCAAAGTAATTGATCTGAAATTTATTTTGGAAAACAATTTAAACGATATTCTTAGTGAAATCACAAAACTCATAAAAATTATCTTGACAATTCCCATTACTACATCAGAGGTAGAACGTTGTTTTTCAACTCTGAAAAGAAAAAAAACATGGGTTGCGAAAGACTAAATGAACTTGCAGTGCTTTCAATTGATAAAAAAAAGTTCTTCAGCAGTCATTCAGAAGTTAAGGAGAAAATTATCAATCTTTTCTCACAAATTAAAACAAGAAAAATGGAGTTTACTTTCAAATGAATGTGATAAGTAAAATATTTAAAATATTTACATCTATTTAGGATTCCTTTAAGTTATTGTATTTTTATACGTGTGCATACGTATAAATTATATTTTTCATGCTTGTTTTATTTTTACACAATATTAAAACAATAGGTATTTTCTTTAAAACAGCACCCTCACTAATCTTAGGCACGAGCCGCCACTGTTGGAGAGTTCCAATTGTAACAAAAGGGAGGTAAATATTTTTTATAAAAACTGAAAATCTTTGATCAAGTTAGCAAAACTTAATTTCCACTAATTGTTTTTGAAAACTGTTTTATTAATTTTCTAATCGTTTTTCATAATTTTTGGCTATGTTCATTACTGCGACATAGCAATTAAATAGATACCATTGGAGGCTAAATCTGGAACAGAGAGTGGGCGCAGAGGCAACCCAAAGTGTAATTCTGGTTTCATTAAATCCTCTGCTATCCCACAAAATTTCAAAATACAATCGGTCAAAATAACTTTTGTGCTTTCCATGAAAACTGCCGAATTTAAGTAACCTGAGTGTCTGGCATCATTTGTCTCTGTATTTCATACCACATCTTAATAATTGTTTCTGACAAACGAGAATCCGAATAATGCTTATTAATCTACTATTCTGCTTGAATAGTATATTTCCCATCAGAAACCAAAGCAACGCAACAGTTTTAGGAGAGTACAAAAGTAGACCTTGAGTTTACTTTTGCCATCTAGTTCTCACATTCTACAAGTAATGTTTCTGACAAAGGGAAAAGAATTGCTGTTTTCTGGGTCACAATCAATACCATCTCACACTTATTGTTGGATTTGTTTTTAACTTTTTTTTTTTCCAGCTTCTTACATCAAGTGGCTTCTTGCATTTACTGGGGCGATTTCCATAAAACAAAAATTAATTTTAGATTTTTCCACGGTTTTCAAGATTTGCAACCATAGCTTCACTTAAGGACAGGATAGGATGATTGTGCTTGACATTTGAAAGACGTTCAACAGAGTGTCGCATCTTGGTCTTCTACATAAACTTCGAGGTTATTGTATTGATGGTAACGTTCTTGACATTGTTAGGTCTTTTCTTTCTGATCGAAGCTTACTCTTGATGAGCCAGGTACGTCCAAGGATGGAATACTGTTGCCACATCTGGGCAGGAGCTGCTAGAAAGGACTTGTCCTGCCTTGATAGAGTTCAAAATAGACTTCGTAGCCTCGTAGGCGATGTCCTTTTCTCCTCCTTGCAACCTCTATCTCACAGAAGAGATGTTGCGAGTTTGTCTCTGATGTATCGTTATTTTCATGGAAAGTGTTCGACTGAGCTTCAATCTATGGTCCCCCCTCGCCAAACTTTCACAAGAAACACTCGTCTAGCTGAAAACACTATCAATAATTCCTCCCACTCTTTATCTGTGCCTAAACCTAAACGTAGATTCCACGAACAAAGCTTCTTTCTTAGAACTGCACGCCTGTGGAATTGTCTTCCGATTTCCTGCTTTCCGGCTGACTACAATATGGTTGTGTTCAAGCCTAAAGTAAATAAGTTCTTGATGAGCCGTTCCATATAAGTTATCAAATTTACCAAATTTTCATTACTAATGATTACTATATTGTCCAATTTCTACTGTACACTCTTTAACCCTTATCCTTGAGTGGCCT